>NC_056725.1:1605616792-1605751792 GCF_019279795.1 Protopterus annectens | reverse complement strand
AAGTTGCTAATCTACTGCACAAACCTGCATTAAGGAAAGTAATAAAACTTTGCTACATATTGAAAAAGAAAGTTTTAACTCTTTTTATTTAACCTGAGCCTGCTATAAATAGTTACAATGCTCAGTTTTTTCAGCCATTTTTGCTTTTGTCAGCCTATGAGCAAAAAGTGTTGCTGATACTTATAGCTATACAATGACAGCTGAGATTATTAGAGTATCTGAAATTTCAAAGCAACAAAAAAGGAATGATGTATTCAGCAGTCTCGTTCTTGATTTTCTCGTCAATGAACTGATGCACTGAAAAGTCATATAACCTAGTAATTATAAGGTAGCTGTATTTTTCAGTAACATTCGCATATTTGGTATGCACACAGGCTGTCTACCAAGTTTCTTTTTACAGTGCGAAATATCTGGATGCTGAAACACTGGGTGGTAGTCATAGTGATTACACAAGTGCATAAAAGTGATCAGCTTGCTTTGAGAGCAAGTGCAGCAAAGAGACATTTGAATGAGTTCATTTACACCAATGCACAATGGTCATCAAAGTATTTTAACTTTTTAATGCACAGATAATGAGACGTAAAAGAGAAATAGCATAAAACTGCATATGCCAATAAGTTCTTCCTCCCACCTGTTCAAAAACAATAGTCATAAATTAACGCATATCTGCACCATCCACAAATTCACTATAAAAAGCAGAATCATGCCTTTTCAATCTATTTTGCAATCTGGGATGATGCAGCCCTTTCTGCTAACATAGCTATTTCCCCATGTGAGATGCTTATCCAGACCAAGGCAAAACTGCTTCACCCATCAGAGCTCACTGGACAAGAAGACAGAGATATAAGCAGAGAATTTCTCATCATAATTTTGACACTCAGAAAATCCTTGACATATTCATAGTAAGCAGGGATATTATAAGGATCTTAGTAAGCATATATCCTATTCCTGTAGATTCTAAGGTGTGCATAGTCCTCACTATACTTTCCACAGGGACCTCTCAAAGACAATCTGGACACATGATCCATATCTCCCAGCCTTCTGCCTCAAGGATACTTCAGCAGTTCCTGGATCTACTCTTGGCGCATGTATCAACTCATAACTCAGCCTGGACTATGCATACTTTTATGGAGTGGTATGTCTTCCTGAGGTACTCGATCGAATAGACTCCATCCATATTGCAATTAGAGTCCCATTTTATCCACAGGGGACAACACTGCAATAGGAAGGGCTTTCATTCCTTCAACTGCCAGGTAGTTTATGATGCATAGAAGTGGTTCACCACCTTGTCAGCCCTACATCCTGGCAGTGCACACAATTCCCATATCTGGCATACTAACTTACTCTACCACCTCTTTCTGCATTGTTGGATGCCCAGTGGTCATCTTGTTGATAAATGGGAAAATAGTTTCTTTTATTATTTTAAGTAGTTATATGTGTAAAATGTATTGCTTAATACTAAACCATTTTCTTTTGTTTGTCTCCACCCTTTTCTATTCTTTTCAGGTGATGCTGGATATCTACTGGAACCATGGATTGTGCCATTACTGAGAAATCCAAGCATAACGCTCAGCCTCTTAGCAGAAAAAATCTGGAAAAAGCCAAAAATAAAGTGGGAGGGGGGCAAAGCTCCAAAAATAGGGACAGATTTTAAATATTCCTCTTATAAACCCAGAAAGTTGCTAGAATAAAAGGTCTTGTGTTACCATACATTTTCTGAAGGATATGAAGTCTGAAACTCAAATGTCAGTCATTATTTACTGAATTCAGTCCTCACTGATTCACCACAAAAATCCTGAAAAATCACAAATTTCATGAAGAACAAACCAAAAATATGAGGCAAAAATTTAGACAATTGGGAGGTATGAATCAATGTGGAGCTGCAGAAGTCATTTTCATAGGGCCATAGGTTCATAGGTAGGTACTAGGCTATTGGCCCTAGGGCCTATATAAGTCTAGCCATAAAGGTATCCTGGCTTTTGCCACCCAAGAAAATTATTTTCCTGTGCCCCTGTCGAGCAGAGCCACAGAGGTGATCCCCAGTCTGAATTTCCTATTTCCCATCCAATCATCAAGATTTTTCTTGAAGAGTGCTAATGAGGAGCTTTGTTTGATATAGATAGGTAGTTTGTTCCAGAGTATGGGAAGTATCTGGGACAGGAATCTATCCCTCCAGCAATGTTCTGTTTATTCTAGTGACAAGGTTTAGGTCCCTAGAGCATGTAGCTCAGAGGGGTTGGGATTTCTTTAAGTGGAGCATGTCCAACAGCTCTGGATTTGACATAGCTTTGTATGTTAGGCAGAGATCGCCTCTGAGTAGGCGATATGCAATGGAGTAAAGCTGGAATTTTTTGAGACAGTCTGCTTAGGGCATCTGTTTGAGGCTGGTAATCCTCTTTGTGAGGTATTTCTGTGGCCTTTCCAGTTGTTGTAGATGTCTTGTGAGGTACATACCAAAAGGAGCATTGTACTGTATAATGGGTCTAATGAGTGATGAGTAGTGGGGAACAATGACCTCTCTCTCAGACACCTGTATTGTCATTGAGCATGTATGGAATGTTAATGATTGCATTTAGATACCCAGATGAATCTGCAGGTGTTCGTCAGTGTGACTCCACTAATGCATGCAGGATATTTATTGCAGTTGCATTCTGCATAACACTGTCATGCACATGTTGGGTGGACAAGTGACCATGCTGTCACTACAGCTCCCAGATCCACTCCTATTATGGGTAATGATGACCAGCTGGTAGCAGTAGTAAAGAACCCCATATAGCAGGCTCATGCACAGCATGTGGCAGTACAGTTTAGGTTTAGTCCAGAACTAGGGACCATAACATTCAAGTTAGTGTTTCCTTTCATGTACCTGATTCTCATGAGGTTGTAAATTGAATAAAAAAGTTCTATTTCATTATTTAACATGAGTTCCTACTAGCACTTTAATGGAAAATGTTTTTCAGGCTTTTTTTAGTATGTTTACTCAGTTTTACTATTTCATATTCAAAATGACTTATTAATTCTTTCTTAAGGTACTGGACATTAGATTATTTAATTTTTCTCGTAAAAGAGAAATTATGTCTTCAGAGATTCATCATTTTTGTAGCACTGAGGGTGGAGTGGCAGCAGTGCTAGTTTACACGGCAGGATTATAATGCACTCTTTTTTTATCGTTCAAGTTGTATGTTATAGGTATTTGTCAGCTATAACATTGCTGAACTGAAAGTCTTGATAATCTTAAGCCTTTAATGGTATAAATCAATAGTATCTGATTATCATGACATACAGCTTTTTTCCAGATATTTCCTTTACTTGTAAGCAATATCATTATTGAAATCAAACACATGCAGATGCTTGTGTTAGTAATGTGTTGCAGTCTGAACTCATGTATTCTGTAATTTTTTTAATTATTTTTCTTTAACTTTTTAACTTATGTATTACTATAGCTCTGTTGATACTGCAGATGTGAGTAACAACCTTTTTCCACCCACCATTGATCATTCTATTTCTCTTGTTGGTTTTGTAATCACCCCTATGAATGGAGAGGAGGTATTCCTGATCAGGTGTTAAAGGTGTTAAATTGATTGAGGCCCCCCCCCAGTAAAGCCACGGGTAATTGCATTCTGCCTTAATGTGGATTTTGTACATCCTACCATATCATTGGCTGTCTTCTTTCACTGTATTAATGTGCAGTTCCTTCCACCTATGGCATTTATATCCATAACTATCTGGTTCCATGCCTTTGTACTTTCAGTTTTTAGGTTTAACTTTCCCAAAAATGTATTTGCCATATGTCCTAAGGGTTGCCATGAAGACACAGTTCTCATGGCTATAATTGTACTTTCTCTGTCTGGATCTTTGCTGCTACATCCTTAATTTATCTAAAGCAACATACAAAAGCAATAGACTGAAGTTTGATACAGTCATCTACCAAGCAACACTTGCATTGTTGCATGAATTCATCACAAATAAATTAGTGATCTAACTACAAAAACATGTGTTAGCATAACACACATATTCACATATGCATACTGCAAGTCCAAATTCAGACAGTTAAAATTATGTTGTATTAACCTGTACAGCATCATAAAAAATGCATAACAGCACTGCAAGCTCTAATCATTATGCTTTCATCTTATGCCATTGCTAGCAGAGTTGTATCCTTCCCCAACAAATTTTTATGTATATATAGTGCCATTTTTCATTCCTGACTGACAGAAACTCTCCAGTAGAAGTTGGCATGTATTGTGACACAATACACGTTGGTTGAAAAATAGAGTACATCAGACTCTCAATCACTTCAAAGTACATACTTATATCTTGGTGTATCATAATCAATAAATGCCTCCAAAAATAATTTCCAAAAATACCTTTCACATGGCAATTATTCCCTGCACAATTACCATAATGCTGTTGTCACAAGTTCCCATTTATAAGTGACATCTATGTCCCAAGTAAAATACATGAATCACTTGGTATCTCACTATCAGATCTATAAAGCATACATCATGCATAGTAAATACTGTTACCTAAAATCAATATTAACTGTTTTCAACTAATTTCTATTCATTATTGTTTTCTTAGCTGAAAAGGTTTTGGTTTACCTGCATTTCAATGCCTATCTTTAGTGATCGCAACTTAATATGGTAAACTTAACTTATGGTTGTTGTATGCAAATTAGGTTTAGTTACGCTTTTATCTCTATGAATCACAGTAATATGTGAGCACATAAGTCACTGATCGACATATACACTTCATGTTCTTAGTTGTGAAATTTTAATTGGCATACAGTGGCAGAGACTGGAGCAGTCCCCAGCAAACCTCAAACTATCCACAACAAATGCATGCACAACTCTAGTAATTCTCAAAAATCCCTGTGATTAGAAAAAGAAATGGAATAATATCTCTTCCAGTCTTCATGCTCATGAAGTAATTGAGGCCAGCATGCATGCTGTCATACACCTTATTACCTCAAATCTACCTAGTACTTAATATAAATTTGTGTAATGATATACAAAGGGAAAGTGGCAGTGGTAGTGTTGTTGTTACCCCACAACAAGAGGTTCTCTGGTTTTACCCTTGCTAGGATACCTTCTGTGGAGTCTGCATGTCCTCCCATTCGTGTGTATTCTCGGTGCCCTCGTTTCCCACATTACAAAGACATACATCTGAGTGTTTCTCCCAGGCTCTGCTGAAAATTGCCGCGGCTATAAGTTGAATTTCCCAGTTAACAAAACGTTAAATAAATAAAATATCTTTATGTAGTAAATCCAAAAGCCATAGATAGGGATGGCACAGTAGTGCAGTTGTAGCATTGTCACCACAAGCAAGAGGTTCTCCAGTTTGAGCCCGGGTTGGGGTGTCTTCTGTGTGGTGTCAGCATGTCCTCCTTGCATTCATGGGTTTCTCTGGGTGCTCTAGTTTCCTCCCACATTACAAAGGCATAATGCCTGGAGTATTTCTCCCTTGGGCCTCAGCTGAAATTGGCATTATCAAAGCTCTGACTTTCCCAAGTTAACAATGTTAAAAATAATAAAAATGGAAATAATAATTCTATATAGACAATACTGAAAAGGGTATGCTTAAACAAAGGATTAATGCATTATGTTATTTTACTTTGTAAAAGTGTGCTTTTTAAATATGTACAGCCCAATAGTAACTATGTTATTTTCACAGGATTTTGCTTTTTTTTAAACCCTGGTTGTTCGTTACAATGTTAATCTGATTAATTCTCGTGATGAAAACCTTTAGTAATGCTTCCCAACAAAATTTGTATATTTTATTTGGAAAACAAAAGTATGTTTTATTGGATTTATACCACTGCAGCGCAGAGATTGTCAGTTCTAACACCTCTGGCTCATTTCTGCTTGCATCTTCTTCGTTGAAGAATTAATGGCACCAGAAGGTTTACTATTAACAAAGTTAACTAAAGTAAATCATTAAAGGGAAATAAAAGTAAGCAACTTGAAAAGATTTCATAACTGAATTTATTTCTCATGGAAAAGACATGTAGAGTGTGGGTCTGTTTTAAAAAAATATGCATGGAGAAAGCAATTTAGTAAAATCAAATTCACTATTAATAGCAATTTCATTAGTAATTTTGCTACAGCTTAATTTGTTTTATGATGATGTCATAGCCCAGAAGGCGTAATTCAAAAAACTTGTGCATTACAGTCCTGTACTTAGATTCATCATTCTGGTACTGGCACTATAAATGATGCCACACCTATGAAGGCACAAAGCTGCTATTAGCTGGTCTGACAATGAGACCAAAATTATGCTCTACCTTCTAGGGATTCATGCCAGGACAGCCTTGAGCACCACTTTGTTGGAGACAGACTGGAAGAAAATTGATATCTGGCAAGAGCTGGTGGAAATCCCGTCATCACTGAGAGGGCTCACCACCTCTGACCTCCAGCACTGAGACAAATGAGACAAGTATGGAATACGATTTCTGTAAAATATAAATATACATCTAAAGGAGTATACTTACAATTATTTTTCATGTATACAAATGTATGTATTATATACAAAATGTTACTTGCTTTGCCACATAATTTCATGTAAAGTAAGTATTTGTTTAGCTTAACACTTGAACCATATGCAGACAAATTTTGTAAAGAAGTTTTTTTTTTTTTTTTACAGGCCAGAAAATATCTATTAGTATGATGATTGTGGCGACGCTGTCAATTTTATCCATTATTAACTATATGTATAAGTGTGGCTAAATCCCGTCAGGCACCACATCAGCTGGGGAGTGGTGGCTGGGGAGGAGGTGGGGTTAAAACTAGCAAGTGAATGACCAATGATATTTAATGAGAGATGACCACCTGCAAAAATCTTTAACAGTTTGCATAGACTTAGCTTTGTCCTCCATTTTCTTTAAAACTGCTTCCACAGGCGATCCAAACAACACATCAGACTGTAAAGGAGCATCCAAAATCCTTGTCTTAACATGCTCAGCTAAATTCTGATCCTTCAACCAGGCATGCCTGCGAAGAACAGAACTGGTAGCAGCCACCCTCGAGGAGGCCTGTACAGCATCAAAACCACATTGCAAAGAATGCTTACCCACTTGTTCAGACACATGAACCAAATCCAGCAACTCTTTACACTCAATACCTTCCGCCAAAGCATCCACCTTAGATTTCAATTGTGAAAGAAGATAATTTGATATTTTAGCATGTGAAACTGACAATTCAATGCTCTAATAGCTAGAGTGGAAGAAGTATACACTTTCTTTGCCCACCTATCCAAAGCCCTTGCCACTTTAGCAGTGGGAACGGGATTTTAACCACAGAAGCCTTAACACCTTTAGGCCCTTGAGAAATTGTTTCTGGGTCCGCCCTAGGACTCTTAAACAAATATTTATGAGCTCGGGCACCCTATAATACCTATCAGGCTTAACAGGAGCAGGAGGCAAAGAGTCAGGGTTCAGGGAAGCCTCTGCAAAACATCTTCCACCACATTCAACACAGGAGGAATAGCTAAGGCCTATGCTGGGGTAAAACAAGAATTCCTAAGCCTTTTCCTGGAATCAGAGTAATCCTGGCCTTCCCATTTAAAGTGCTCCCTCATGGAATGCAGAGTCTCTGAAAATGAGAAATCCTCAGGCGGAGAAGCTGTAGGAGTGGAATCATCCACATCCGAATCAGAATAAGTAGGATACTCCTGCATATCTTCCACAGAAGATTCTGAAGCCTCTGAACACTGTTCAAAACTATCAAACTCGGTTCCACCCTAGGCCTCTTATCAGGCGGGGCATAGAACCTCTAATCATAGTAATCAAATCTTCTGCCATTTTAAGCATATGTTTCTTAGGTACAGAACCCGAAATGCTAGGAGAAGCCCCACTGAAGCTGAACTAGGCCTACCCTCAAAGAAGTTTTGGCAACAGAAGGAGAGGCTCTAACAACCTGGGAAGAGAGGGAAGAACAGTCACCTGAGAAGCCCCTCGGCCTGGCCTACCTCCTGAGAAGGCACATCCTGTAATAGTAAAGTTTCTGCCTGGGACTCCATGGAAACTCCTGGCAAAACCTCTGGCTCCACTGAGCCTTCTAAAGAACCGACGTCCGGGACTGCCGGTTCATCAACCCTAGGCTTCACTGTTTTGTCCTTGCGCTTCTTGAGAGGCGGGCGTCGGAGCATCCGACGGCATTTTATAATTGCAACGCTTCCCAAACACTAACCTGGCACAGTCTAGCCTCCTCTTAATAGTGCGTTTGTTAAACCTAGCACAAGAGCGGCAACCAACAACGCCGTGCTCAGGCCCTAAACAAGGTATACACAAGGTATGGTAATCCCTATGAGGTATCTGTTTCCCACAAGAAATACAGTTATTCACTTTTTCTGACATCCGTAAAATACTGAGGCAAGAAAAAACCAAAATGTTCCCCAACGGGGTACTTAGCCAACTCTGTTTCGGTCTGAAACTCCGGTTTCGGAAATATTTCAGAACGCCAACCTGCACTCGCAAAACTGCTTCTGCATCGGACCATGCGGCAAAAGACTGAGATATGACGTCGGGTCATGCGCATTAGTACCCTGACGCATTGATCGTCAGTCTAATGCGCCCTGACCGACGTCAGCCTTATACTCTGGTATTCGGGCCGACGGGACGCGGACTATACCCAATAGTCAGGACTGCAGCAATGGAAGACGAAGAACATCAGCACTGCAAGCTCTAATCATTATGCTTTCATCTTATGCCATTGCTAGCAGAGTTGTATCCTTCCCCAACAAATTTTTATGTATATATAGTGCCATTTTTCATTCCTGACTGACAGAAATCCTCCAGTAAAGCAGCATGTATTGTGACACAATACATTGCTGAAAATAGAGTACATCAGACTTCAATCACTTCAAAGTACATACTTATATCTTATGTATCATAATCAATAAATGCCTCCAAAAATAATTTCCAAAATACCTTTCACATGGCAATTATTCCCTGCACAATTACAATGCTGTTGTCACAAGCTCCCATTTATAAGTGACATTCATGTCCCAAGTAAAATACATGAATCACTTGCATCTCACTATCAGATCTATAAAGTATACATCATGCATAGTAAATACTGTTACCTAAAATCAATATTAACTGTTTTCAACTAATTTCTATTCATTATTGTTTTCTTAGCTGAAAAGGTTTTGGTTTACCTGCAGCATTTCACGTCTATCTTTAGTGATCGCAACTTAATATGGTAAACTTAACTTATGGTTGTTGTATGCAAATTAGGTTTAGTTACGCTTATCTCTATGAATCACAGTAATATGTGAGCACATAAGTCACTGATCGACATAAGTACACTTCATGTTCTTAGTTGTGAATGCACTGGCTACAGTGGCAGAGACTGGAGCAGTCCCCAGCAAACCTCAACTATCCACACAAATGCATGCACAACTCTAGTAATTCTCAAAAATCCCTGTGATTAGAAAAAGGAAATGGAATAATATCTCTTCCAGTCTTCATGCTCATGAAGTGTAATCAGAGGCCAGCATGCATGCTGTCATACACCTTATTACCTCAAATCACTCAGTACTTAATATAAATTTGTAATGATATACAAAGTGAAAGTGGTGCAGTGGTAGTGTTGTTGCCTCACAACAAGAGGTTCTCTGGTTTGATTCTTGCCAGGGATACCTTCTGTGTGGAGTCTGCATGTCCTCCCTGCATTCGTGTGCATTTCTCCCTGGTGCTCCTGTTTCCTCCCACATTACAAAGACATACATCTGGAGTGTTTCTCCCCAGGCTCTGCTGAAAATTGGCTTTGTTACAAGTTGGAATTTCCCAGTTAACAAATGTTAAATAAATAAAAATATCTTTATGTAGTAAATCTAAAAAAGCCATAGTATAGGATGGCACAGTAGTGCAGTTGTAGCATTGTCACCTCACAGCAAGAGGTTCTCCAGTTTGAGTCTCGGTTGGGGTGTCTTCTGTGTGGTGTCAGCATGTCCTCCTTGCATTCATGTGGGTTTCCTCTGGGTGCTCTGGTTTCCTCCCACGTTACAAAGGCATACGTCTGGAGTATTTCTCCCTGGGCCTCAGCTGAAAATTGGCATTGTTCCAAGTCGGACTTTCCCAGTTAACAAATGTTAAAATAATAAAAAAATGGAAATAATTTACATAGATGTAATACTGAAAAGGGCATGCTTAAACAAAGGATTAATGCATTATAAGCATTTTACTTTGTAAAAAGTGTGCTTTTTTTAAATATGTACAGCCCAATAGTAACTATGTTATTTTCACAGGATTTTGTTTTTTAAACCCTGGTTGTTCGTTACAATGTTAATCTGATTAATTCTCAGGGATGAAAACTCTTAGTAATGCTTCCTGTAACAAAATTTGTATATTTTTTATTTGGAAAATGTATATGTTTTATTGGATTTATACCACTGCAGTACAGAGATTGGTTTGGGTTCTAACACCCTCTGCTCATTTCTGCTTGCATCTTCAAGTTGAAGAATTAATGTATGACCAGAAGGTTTACTATTAAATAAAGTTAACTAAAGTAAATCATTAAAGTGGAAATAAAAGTAAGCAACTTGAAAAGTAAAGATTTCATAACTGAATTTTATTTCTCATGGAAAAGACATGTGAGTGTATTGCTTTAAAAAAATATGCATGTGAGAAAGCAATTTAGTAAAATCAAATTCACTATTAATAGCAATTTCATTAGTAATTTTGCTACAGCTTAATTTGTTTTATGATGATGTCATAGCCCAGAAGGCGTAATTCAAAACTTGTGCATTACAGTCCTGTACTTAGATTCATCATTCTGGTACTGGCACTATAAATGATGCCAGCACCTATGAAGGCACAAAGCCAAGTTATTAGCTGGTCTGACAATGAGACCAAAATTATGCTCTACCTTCTTAGGGATTCATGCCAGGATAAGCTTGAGCACTGTTTCTGTTGAGACAGACTGGAAGAAAATTGATATCTGGCAAGAGCTGGGTGAAATCCTGTCATCACTGAGAGGGTCACCTACTCTGACCTCCAGTACTGAGACAAATATGATGTAAGTATGAATACGTATTTCTGTAAAATATAAATATACATCTGTATGAGTATACTTACAATTATTTTTCATGTATACAAATGTATGTATTTATATACAAACAAAAACATTTGCTTTGCCACATAATTTCATGTAAAGTAAGTATTTATTTAGTCATTACTTGAACTACATGCAGACAAATTTTGTAAAGAAGTTTCTTTTTTTTTTTTTTGCATAGGCCAGAAAATATCTATTAGTATGATGATTGTATGACGCTGTCAATTCTTATCCAATATTAACTATATGTATAAGGTGGCTAAACTCAGTCAGGCACCACATCAGTCAGAGTGGAGGCTGGGGGAGGAGGTGGGGTTAAACTAGCAAGTGAATGACCAACAGATATTTAATGAGAGATGACCAGCTTTATTACTTCTGCATACATTTATACATAATCCCCATGTATGCTTAGACTGATTAGGCAGCAAATTATCAGAGCACACATTGCTATGAACTATATGTACTGCATCCATTTGTAACATGAAATATATTTTGTTTAATGAAAGTTGATTTGTAAGGATAGTAAAATTTTGTTTCAGTTGTGAGTACATCTTCTGCCTTTGAGGGCAAGGTAAAACTGTGTGCCTAAAGAAAATGCACATACTATTACTTAAAACTGCAACTTAAGTATACAAAACATTGCGGAAAGTATAACCTGCTCTGGAAGTGTATGCTAAGATTCCAGAATACACCCATTTCTAGACAGACAACTGTGCACACATAAAAAGTGTAACAATTTGAAAGAAGATGCACTCCTACTTGTTCAAATTGCATTAAAGAAGAAATATTAGCACTGATGGATTAGGTGTAATGACTATATGACAATCTGTGCATTACTGTTTCCATGCTAAATAAACAAGAGCGCATTTCAAAAATGAATATAAATGTTTAACAAAAAAGTACAAGAATAACTTCAATACATTGTTGAATAGTACAAGTAACCATGCCAGAAATATTAAGGAACAAAAATCTGACACAGATAAACAACCATGTCTTCTCCCTGTGGTTGATAAAGAAACTGAGTATAAATCAGCCCACAGAACATGAGACAGGTGAGGCTGACAGAGGGTACTCATACATTTGTATAAAGAAAATGTCAAGTAATAAATGTTGTTCTATGTTTAAATTGATTGTCTTACTATAACCTCAATAATAATTTATACACAAAGATAACAGAAGGAGTTTAATGCTTTCTGTACAGTACTGCAGCAAAATCCATATCAGGCAACAATGTTAAACATATTGTCATTGTTTATGTTAAACTAGCATATCTTATTAGTGTTAATAGAGGTGATGCATAAGAAAGTAAATTAGAATTTTGAAAGCTTATATGGCAGATAAGGGTTGATGCAAGTAATACCCCAGGCTTAAGTAATACATTGTGACTTAACAGTACCCTTAAATTAAGAGCAGCAAAGCTATAGCTACTTACTTCATTATACTTCCTTTATTTGTTAAAAAATATTTTAACAAAAAAATTGCATTTTAATTGCCTTAATGCATTTGCTTTTTAGAGTATGATATAATAGCATAAACAGTTTCATGAATTAAATTCCAGATTGCTTGGTTGTGCTTACTAATTAGATTGGTTCATAGGATCATACTAGGCTAAATGCCCTGGTGGACAAATTTTAAGCTTAGTCAATTACCCCCAGGTAAAAATCAAATGCTGTACCTTGTGTCTCTAAGGTAAATACCTTAACCATTACACCAACCTTCCAATAGTCTTTGTATGCAATATACAGGCTTTAGTAACTTATGTTGTCAGATCTGAAGAAGTCTTTATATTATATAGGGTGAAAGTACTCAACTGACTGTGCATAAACTGACTGTGTGTATTGATTAAATAAAACAGCATCTTAGTTGTTTTACCAGCATGTCCCTGTTACAAGCTTCAAAAAGTTCTCACTAGAGTGGAGGTCAGTGATCTGTGTCTTGGTGGTATTTAGTTTATAGTTACCTTTCACCAAAGATTGCTCTCTTATTTTTTGGTCCATTGTTGTTTTTAAGAGAGCTACTGCCCAATGTCCTCCCAGGAACTTTTTAACACCAGTGTGAATGACACCCAACACGAGTTTGAATCTCTTAGCAACAATCACAATTCAGGATGGGGAGCCCTTTGATGCATTGTTTTGTAAACTTTTGCAGCTTATTCAACTTTTAACCCCCCCCCCGGATCATCCTCATTTTCAAATACCTATCTGTAATGCTAATATAATCACTGGTACATTACCTGGGCAGCCACGGTGGTGCAGTGGTTAGTGTTGCCACCTCACAGCAAGAGGTTCTCCGGTTCGATCTTCAACTGGGGTGCCTTCTGTGCGGAGTCTGCATGTCCTCCCTGTGGTTGTGTGGGTTTCCTCTGGGTGCTCCTGTTTCCTCCCACATCCCAAAGACATGCTGTAGTTGGATTGTACACTCTAAATTCGCCCTAAGGTGTGAGTGTGTGCATGTGTGTGCCTTCTGTGGATGGTTGGGCACCGGGCTGGCAACTCGACACCGTAAAACACCTTTGCCAATCATGAGCAGACAGGTGAACTGCTGTGGTGACCCCTAACCAGGAAAAAGCCAAAAGAAGAAGAAGACATTACCTGACTCCTTAAATAATGTTTCTGAGATAAACCATCCTCTCAGTTGATCACTACCTTCTCATTTTTTTATCGGCAGATGCAGTCATTCTAGGTACAAGAGCCAACAGGCAATCTAGGATGGATGGTTCCATTCCACTTAATGTTTATATGTACAATTGTAATGAATGGGATTGATATCCTTGGTTGAAGGATTCCTATGCAGATTTTCATCGAACTGTACCCAGCAGCACCATAAGTTATACATTTAATGAGCAGTTAAAAGCTTTTGAAAAGAAGCTAAACAAGTTTAAAATATTACACCTTGACAATACTTTCTTGAAAGAGTGTGTCTCACAAGCCAGAGTGTCTAAATGCCTTAGATTATGGGAATTTCCAAACCATGTTACACAAAATACTGTTTTATTAAATTAACTTGTTGCTACATTTGATGAATGTGGCCTTAGGTACAGTGGTGGCTGGTGACTTCAAATCAAAGGGGGGCTGCAGGAGACAGCTGAATGGGTGGGGTCAATGGGAAGGGGTGCCACCAACTAGAAAGGGGAGGAGCTATGCTCAAAACCACAAAAACTGTAACTTTAATTAAATACACTGCCCTGGGTGCCAAACCATCATTATTAGAGTCCAATCAAGACAAAATGAAGTGTAGAAGAAAAAAAAATATTTCAGTGCATTGGCTGCATGACAGCTTATTTAATATCTAGATGGAAACAAAAGGTTGTGAGGCATGAAAAAATAAATTATTTTTTAAATACATTACTGGAATGCCAGTCAAAATCAAGTATAAGAAAAACAAGCAGCACTCAATTCAAACCACTTCTCCTTGCACTGCAGTTCTAATTATAATTTATATTCAGCTTTATTAAAATGCCAAGTAACATGGTGAAAGTAGCATTCTCTGGGTTACCTCCACTTATAAAAAGGTTTCTTATCCAAAAAAGACCTGCTGCTTGACAACAACTATCTACTTGTTTTATGGGAAAAGCATGATCAAAGTAAAAAATGAAAGCAAACAAGAAACAAGCTCAAGATACATTGCCTAAAGGATTACTGCACAGGTTATGGACCACAGATGATAGATTGGCATTCTGTTTAGCTTATAGGTAAAGCCTACAAAGATGACTACAAGACTACAACAAATGGAATGAGCTTCTTAAAATAATGTAATCCTTTCCTTTATTACAAATACTGTCGTATGCATTTCAATATCCAAGGCTTATACATTATCTAGTTATGTATGTATTCTCTGCATGCCAACAATAGAAAGGCTTTAAATGTTGGCAATTCTTTAACAGTATGCTTATTAAAGCTTCCTTGCATCTTACAGTCTCAGACAAGCTTGCCTGATGGTCATTAAAGCATTGCTACTTAAACACAGAGCAACAGGCACTTTCTAAATAATAATAAGCATAAATCAACAGTATAAAAATATGAACAAAACCAGAACATTCTGCAAAATCAAGGACAGATGAAAAGCCACTGTAGTACTTGTATCTAGCTTGGATAGGGGGATACTCTGCACATTTACACTGCATAACTGCTCCTTGCCTTGCTTGGATACATCCAGAGTCACTAGATGGGGGAGTGAGGTACAAGTATGTCACAATTTGAAATTACTCCGGCTGACTGTGATGGCCCTGACACATTTGTCTTACCTCTCAACCTCAGAGCAAGAAATCTGGACAAAGCCATACATAGAAGTGGGACAAAGGCCCAAAAATAAGATTTTTTTTTAAATATTGCTCTTATAAACTTAGAAAGATAATAGAATAGTAGGTGTTGCATTAGCATTAATTTTCTGAAGGGTATGAAATTTGAAACTCAAATGTCTGTCATTATTTTCTAACTAAAGTCTTTAATGATTTACTACTAATTTGCCAAAAAAACACAATTTTATGAAAACTGGACTAAAAATGTGATGCAAAAATATAAAATAGCCAAACAATACAACTGGGAACCTGTCAAAGAAGGGACACCTTTTTAATATTAGTACTGCTAACTTGAGCAGCTGACAAAATAAAATAATCTACATGCATTTCTGAAATAAAAGTAATCTATAACTCCGATTATTGCAGTTATTTATTAATTGTAAACCCTCCATGTTTTCTTCCAAAATTGCCATTTTGCAGAGGGATTATTAGGGGAAGAGCAACATTTTGAGCCAAAATCAGGGTCAGTTGAGAGGTTTGGATATGCCTAATTCTATAAAGCAATTTAGTTGCACTTGCCTCTCAACCTGTTAATGCAGGAAATCGGGACAAGGCCAAATATTTTGGGGGAACATATAGACAGTACTAAAAATTGCTTTTGTATAAACTGAGACTGTTGACAGAATAACAGGTCTTGCTTTAGCATGCATTTTTTTGAAGGTTATGAAGTCTGAAACTCAGTGTCTGTCATTATTTAGTGACTTTATTCCTAAATGATTTGCCAGAAAACCACAAATTTTATGAGGAACAACCCAAAAATAGGAAGCAAAAATCTTTTCATTCTGTAAAAATCTGGACAGTTGAGAGGTATAGTTAAGCCGGAGCTGTCTTTGAGTTTGCCATCCTTCCCCCTCACAAAGTCATGGTCAAATGGAGCCTCCCTCTTGCAGCTATTCCAATAAACCATTACTTGGCTATTTCACCCCATTTACCATAAACACTAATGTGCATACTGCTTTACTTCTACGATGATTTGGACTTCATTTGAAAGTTTTATTTTGCATTTTACAGCACAAACACTAAGACATCTGTTAAACAAAGCAATGCAGTCTCACAATGAAAACAGACTTAGCATTAAAACTTCTCTGCCCTTGAAACTCACATTCATTGAAACAGCACTGAAACTCACATTCAAAGAAAATGCATTTGGCTAGTGGCAGATAAAGATCAACTTTGAGCTATTTTCAAATGATAAGCCCCTTGCACACAAAACATACATGTGTTCTGTGATGCTCCTTCCTGATTGCATTAAATTATAATCCTTGTATAATACAGTACAGTTCTTAGAGGGTGTTTTAAATTTATTGTTTTGAACATTTTTCCAGTAAACAGTGAAACAAAATGCATGCACAAATAATGACAAAACTGCCCAATTGAGAACATTTTCATCATAAAAGTCTACTCAAACTTCTAAAATCCACCAATATCAGTAATATGCACAATCTCTGCAGAAGTAAAAGTCATCTAAATAATTTCACATTAAAAAGATCTGTAACTAATGAAGAGGTTGCTGTTAGCAAACAACTTTATATTTCATTGTTTGATCTACAAATAAAGTGCCTGTTGACCTTGAGAGATAAATTGCCTACATTACATTAAAAAATGATAAGCTAGTAATATTGCAATAGGGAATGGATAGCAAATAACAGACGGGATCATAGTTACTAGGTATCTTCGCCAAAGAGGACATTCTCAAGACAGCAGCATCCACCCCATTTGCAGCACAGTACAATATCAGCAATGCATCTACATACTGTGGGAGTAGAACCCACAGCCTTCTGTATCAAAAGCAAGTAGACATGTGCTATTAACAATGCAAGCAGTCTCAGCATAAGCAGCACTAAACTTCTCTTCCCCTGCAGCTCTCAGATCCTTGTAAAATCTACTCGACACTCAGCTGTATCTCTCAACCTTGCAGCACAGGAAATCTGGAAAAAGCCAAAATGTATTGGTGAGGGACAAAAGCCCAAAAAACAGGAACACATTTTAAACATTGCTTGTATAATCTTAGAAATTTGCTAGAATAAAATGCTGTGTTACCACCATGCATTTTACTGCCAAGTCTTGAACCCAGGACCCTGTGCAAAACAGTAAGAGCAACATACCACTATGCCAGATCAGCTGTTTTGTGAAAGAGAGGAAGACTGAAACGTAAATGGCTACCATTTAGTGAATTCAGTTCTTACCATAGCTGTCAACCTCTTAGCACAAAACACCTGGATAAAGCCAGTAATTGGAGAATACAGCCCTCAAACATATTCAGTGAATTCAGTTCTCACCATAGCTCTCAACCTTAGCACAAAAAAAACTGGACAAAGCCAATAATGGGAGAATACAGTCCCAAAAATATGGACAAATTTCAAATAGTCATCATGTAAACTTAGAAAATTGCTAGAATAAAAGGTTTTGTGTCACTATGTACTTTCTGAGGAATATGAAGTCTGAAATTCAAATGCCTGTCAATTTTATTTATTTAACATTTGTTAACCAGAAAAGTCTGACTTGGAACAAAAGCCAATTTTCAGCAGAGGCCCAGGGAGAAATACTGCAGACACATGTCTTTGTAACATGGGAAGACACCAGAGCAAACCCACACAAAGTCATGGAGACTCCACACAGAAGGCACCCCGGCCAAGTATCAAACCAGAGAACCTCTAGCTGTGAGGCAACACTGCTACCACTGCACCATCAACTATTTAAGGAATTAAAAACCCAGAAACCACAGATTTTAGGAGGAATAGAACATAACAAAATATGAGGCAAAAATCTGCAGAAGTTTCACAAATGGTGGTGGGTAGGGAATTCAGGCTCTTGTTAACTGCACCCAAGGTACAGGGTTAAAGCCTGAGGTATTCTCTAACCACCACCAGGTATCCTGAGTTCTCTCTAGCCACCAATATAAACTAATGGGGGCATTTCACACACACACACACACACACACACACACACACACACACACACACACACACACACACACAAACCCTGAGTCTCTTTCATCTGCACCTCTCTTCTTCATCCTGAGTCTCCCATAATGATAGAATCAACTCACTCCACAGCTTCTGCAATCATACCTTCAGTGATGGTACACTCAACCCACAGCACAGCTTCAGTAATTCTGCATTCGTGCCGGAATGCACACTTCCGGTTTCTGCTGACTCTGCAGTCCAATTCCCTTCCAGTCTATGCAGGTAGCACCGCATAGACTTTTGGGGAATCAGCAGTCTGCTTCCTGAACCCAGACTGGTAAGGCAGAAGTCCAGATTCACTTTGTATGGAGGATTTATGGTCCTTGTAGGACTGTACCATTGTGGTTCACAGCTGGGGGGGCTGCAGTCCGATATCACGAGCCAGCACTACTTAGGTAGTAAAAATTTTAATCAGTCACATTGAAATGGAAATGGGTAAACTGTTGGAGGAGATTAATCAACTAGATCTCGCCCTAAAAAATGATCTTTTATTTGATTATAGGTGTCCTGTTTATTGTACTCTATTTAAAAATATTGATGCCAAGATGGAGAAAGTTAAAATATAGGAAGCACAAGAAGTTGAACAGGGATGAATTAGCTTATATTAATGGCACACATACCCAATCCCTAAAGCTAGTATTATTGCACCACCACCTGATGATAACAGTGACCAGTACAATTACTTTGAATGTGAAGCCACTAGCATTCCAGGACAGACAATTAATCAATTTGCAAATGAATCAAATGATTTTTTAGATTCTGTGCATTTTCCTCTCCTGCAATACTCCCAGAGATTAGCCCAGAAAAACAAGCACCATCACATGGGATGTCATCAGAATCATAAGAACTATGCCCCCTGGTCAGCTCACCAGTACTGGAAGAAACACAGCTGTTATTGACTCTTGAACTTGAGAATAGTTCTTATTTACACCCTGAGTCATTGAATGATTTGGTCAGTGCCATGACAGATGAACTTGTAGTTGTTATATATGAACAAAATGGGTTTAAAATGTTTGACTACAGTTGTGAAGTTATAAATGAACCACATTTTACATTTTAGTAAGCGATTTACATTTATCCCTAAATGTAAAGTTGATATAGCAGATATTTGATTAGATCTTAAATTATTTGTTAGGAAGTTAAATCTAAGACCAGTGCTACAGGATAACAGCCATGTTAATTCAGCAAATAACTTATTTCAAAGACCCAGTACTTATAATCCAACATTGCTTTGCATATTGTCTGTTTTTGAAAAAGTATGTGAAAATGACATTAGAAAATTGATTCAGCAGGACCAAGGCCAAGATGGAACAAATTTACTTTATCTAAAAATTTGCCAAAAGATGTGTTTATGTCAGGGCTGTATAGAAAGCCAATGTATTCAAATACTTTTCTGCATTACAACAGTAGCCATCCTTACCATCAAAAAAGTGCCTAGTCAAGTGTCATATGGTAAGGTTATTTAGAATTATTTCAGATAATGACAAATTAATTTATGAAATTGATACCACTGCAGAAATGTTTATAGATTGAGGCTATCCTAAGACATTATTAAAGAAAATTAAATAAGAGGTGGTTGCTAATCAGCAAGCAAAAGTTTATACTGTTTTAGGCAAAATTGGAAGTAAAAGCTTGTCTGATAGTGCCAGAACAGTTAGCAGAAAATTTTATGAACAGACCATGATAATTAAATATGGTCCTTACACTAATCCTATCAGAAAAATTATTATCAATAATTAGAGATTGAGAGTGATGTGCAAACAAAAAAAGTTCTAAGCACAGGCACACACTTCACCTATAAGAGGTCAGCCAATCTCAAGGAACATTTTGAAAGAACTGGTACAAGATATGCAGTTAAAGATATATTAAAAAAACCCTAAAGATATGTTAAAATGTGGTTCCTGTGTATAATATACGTACAGAAGTTGTGGTAGGATTTTAAAGTTAAGAACTGTTTCTTTTGAGTTTAATTTGAATGATAGTTATAACTGTAAATTTACTGCCATGGCTTACATTGCCTTTTGCGACTATTGCCATTCATTTTTCGTAGGCAAAATTGAATGTGCTCTTAAGAAGGGCATTTATGAGCATCATTATGATTTAAAGAAATGTAATGACAAAAGTGCATTGTATAAACACACTATGGATTGTGCAGAACATAAAAAGTTTTTGTTTTTTATTTTAGAGCAGGTTCCTTTAAACTCAAGTGGTGGTGCATGGAAAAGTAAATTAGAATTTCAAGAGCTTATATGGCAAATAAGGCTTGATGCAAGTAATACCGCAGGTTTAAATGACATGCTGTGACTTAACAGTGCCCTTACATTAAGAGCAGCGAATTTTCAACTGGTTATTTCATCATACTTCCTTTATTCTTTAAAAAATATTAAAAAAAATATTTTAACAAAGGTTTTGCATTTTTGGTTTTAATGGTCTTAGAGTATTTGTTTTTTAGAGTGTGATATAATAGCATAAGCAGTTTTGTGAATTAAATTCCTTGGTTGTACTTACTAATTAGTTAGTCACGTGATAGTCTTTGTATGCTCTCTCTCTCTCTCTCTCTCTCTATATATATATATATATATATATATATATATATATATATATATATATATATATATATATATATAGACTTTAGTAACTTATCTTGCCAGTTCTGAAGAAGTCCTTATATTATATAGGATGAATGCACTTAACTGACTGTATATATTGATTAAATAAAACAGTGTCATAGTTGTTTTGCCAGTTTCTGCTTGTTACACGTTTCAAAAAGTTCTCACTGGAGTGGAGGTCTGTGATCGATGTCTTGGTGGTATTTGGTTTATCTTTAGGTGCAGCCCAAGTATGTCTCTCCCAGATCAGGGAGAGTTCAGCCTCTGACCATCCAGGGAAGTCCTCACAGGGTTGGGGCTGTGGTACTTGTCCTTAATGAACCCTTGGCACATAACAGTCTGGCAAGCTTCAATGACCGTGGGCTTCAGGACTAAGTGAAAGTTGTTTGTGAAGATAGTAGAGAGAGATGCCTTTAGCCAGTCCAGGATGCTCTCCAGTGGGTTGAATACTCACTACTCTAGTCGGCTCTGAACACCTTACCACCATAGCCTCTTGTCCCCTCAACATCAGGGTCCTTCACTGAAACACAATCAGGTAGTGGAAAGGATTGTGGCACTGTAAACTGGTGGTACTCTTAGGCTGAACTCCTCATTCCCCAACCTTTCCTTATCCTCTCCCCTATACAGGCTTATCTACTTCCCATCCAATCTACCCCCTTATATAAAAACAACTTTTTAAAAATTAAGTTGGTTTATCCCCCACCCACAATATAGTACCCATCCACTTCCACATTCTGCAGCATAACCCTCTTGATGTTTTCCTTCTGTATTTCCCTCCTTGTTATGTCTTCCACTTTTCAACATTGCTATCTTCCCCTTTCCATCCTTTAAAGAAAACAACATGGTGTCCACATAAGGATACCTGCACATAAAACATATTATACCACTTTATATTGCTTAAAAGTTAATACTAAAAGTTGTGTTGTCTGCCACTTGACTTAACTATGTCAAGTATGCTTAGACAGAGCCTCGTTCATCCACAATATCCGAGTATATAGGGAATGACACAAAGACTAACATTTTCACATAGTACTTCACACATACTTAAGGATTAACATCAGCTACTTTGCAGTTTTCTGCAAGTAGGCATGATTATTAAAAAGCAAAGAACACAAACCTCTGGATTTACTAATCTTTCATGCAGGACTAGCTTAGTCCTGCATGGAAGCGACCATTTAGGAGCAGGACGGCAGAGCGCCATGCATATTAATGATGCACACTGCCCGAGCTGCTTGGCTTACACGAAGCCTGTAAGAGTGCAGGGGGCATGTCTGAGAGCAGAGCTCTCAGAATAAACATGCCCAGCAATATAGAACAGCAGAAAGGGGAATGCAATGAGTGAGACTGCTCACAGGTGACCGCATATCCCCACCAACAGTCCACCTTGTGTATAACAGCAACAGAATATAGAAATAAAATGAAGAAACCTTTTTTTTTTTTTTAAAAACATCCGATTACAGCTAACCGTAGGTGTGCGAGTGTGCCCTTCGCTTAGCTACAGTTGAAGCAGCTTAAAAGGCAGAAGAGGATAACAAGGAAGATATATGCAAATGAAGCAGCAGAGCAATAGTGTAGTGGGCAGAGCATTTGCCTTACAAGCAGGCATTCCTGGTTAGAATCCTACTGTAGCACATCCAATTTTACATGGCAAAGCACGTTATGACCAATGTTTTTGTTGCATAACCCACTAAATAACATATATTTATGAACTGGAGCACTGCAGTAAATGCACATGTGAGGTGTCAGTGTCATAATGAATAAGGCACTAGTAAGCAGGTCTAAGCACCAATAAGCCGTAGTAAGCGTATTTAAGCACTAGTAAGCGAGTATAACCCCGTTTGCACGGTGATAAGCAATGCCTACACTGGATAAACAATTTTCAAGCTAACTCTTTGTAAGCAGATGTAATGGCAGGTTAGCAGTGCTTACCATCATGCAAACCCGCTTACAACTGCCCAAAAGTGCCTTAATCACTCTGTATCCAACAGCCCTTGTTCTGCCCATCAACAAAATAAAAAGCCATGCAAGTCACAAACCCAGGACCATATACACCATAGTTCCAGTAGTTATCCACCAAGCCATCACAGAAGTACAGAAGAATGAGGTAGTAGCAAACAAGTCCTCACCATAGTATAACCAAACTGAACCTGTGAAAGGCATCAGTATACAGTCATATGTGCCATAACCCACTACATAACATAAATATGTGAACTGGAGTACAGCAGTAAGCCCGGAAGTGAGGTGTAATTGTAATGTGCTGAATTCCCCAATAAAACACAAGGATCCCACAGAGTGTATGTACACATCAATCAGGGATACCAGGCATACATATAAGGTGTAATGAATAATAACACAATGCCAAAAAGGCATTATAATGAAAGTCTAATGTAAGCAACGCTAAGCATTGCACAGACCAGCTTAGGATGTGTGAGCAATGTGTAGACCAGCTAACTCATTGTGCCCAGTGGTATACCCCTTTAAACAATGCCAACCTTAGGTAAGCAGGTTAGCCCATAGCTTAGCCTTTTCAAAACTGGCCAATCATGGAAAAGTGCAGGAAATTAACCCTACTTAAACCCAAGAGGTGGGAATACATCTCATAACTGGTTGTAGCTTCCCCTTGCAGGCACTATGGCAGCAAGTGAAGAAGGAGTGCACTTCCGGGTGTAGCACTAGTGCATCCAGGAGTTCAGGGTCATGGCAGGACTCCTACTTAAAGACCATGCACAGAGACTACTGCAGGGCCAGTATCAGGACTCCCAGTATAAGGTGGAGACCAGGGACCATCTCGCCAGTGACCTCACCAGTGCCACTGACATACCCCAAACTGGTGAGCAGGTCAGGCACCACTATGCTGACCTGAAGCGGTGGAAGGGGGACCTTTAGAGGAGTGGCTCCAAGAGGCTAGAGCATCAGGGGATAAACCAGACGTGTTTATCACCCCAGTATGTGTGTAATAATTACCAGCTCAGGTATAAAATGGATAGGTAAGGTGAAATATTTCTCTTATGTTCCCCACAGCTGCAAAGGTGTGGGCCATGAGCAAGGAGGCCCACATCACCCGTCTGGTGAGGTTGTGATGTGAGGCAAGTCAGTGATACTCATGCTTTTACTGTCATAGGAAATAAAAATAAAAGTAGTAGTAAATTAATTGCTAGTATAAAACCTGTATTGTTCAAGACAAGTACTGCATACACTAGAGAATATGGCAAGAAGAGTCTCATATTGTTTGTATATCAATAAAAGTGTAATATCCTGACAAAAATGGACTGCATGTGTATTTTCTGGTATCATATGGTAATATAGATTTTCAATCATGTAATAGTACTATTGTATTAAGCACTGTTACCCACAACATGCACCATAAATTGAATGTGTAGGAATGCCTGTATATGACAGGTGTAATCCTCAGAGGCCATTTAGTACAACTGAGAGACACATAGACAGTAAACAGGGAAAATGCAGACAACAAAAAACGAATAGCACATGCAAATGAGATGTGAACTGTTGTTTATTTAGCACACACAGCCATGGTTTGAATCCTGCCAGTGGTAGTAGTCTGCATACAGAATCATACCCCACAACTGTACAGATATGCCCAGAATGTCTATTAAAGTGGCCCATATCTATTACCTATCAACCTGTCCCACTGGGACATCAATGGGATGATCCCAGACATATAGGCAGCAAACAGGAAATACAACTGATTGACACACATCTATGACAACAAACCTGGCACACTAGCAACTCCCCAACACCTTATGTGACTAAAAAGCCACGTATGTCCCATTTACACCCCAACTTGTTAAGCTGTGTTCAGAGTGTGTACAGTAACAGAGTGTGACTTATGTACATAATAGTAATGTGGAACTTGGTACTGTGTGTGGTAACATTCAGGTAGGGCTAAAAAAACATTCCTCCCACAGGTCTGTCAGATACCAACACTGTGCCCAGAAATACAAGAATGATATGCATTTACTCTGAATAATGAGGTATTAAACATCACTGTCACCCACACTGTCCTACAACATATAACTGTCTAGGAAATCTGTATAAGAGTGTTGTTATACAAGGTCAGAATGCATAAACACAGGGGAATAATAGGACAGAAAGCAGATTGGAGATATACAGTAATATCAATATAGCAGACACAAATGTGATGGACAGTGTTTACGTTGTAGCAGACACAGCCATGATCTGAATCCTGGGAGTGAAAGTAGACTGCATACAGAGTCATACCCCACAATTGTACACATGAGACCAGAATGTCCATTATATGTGCCCATATCTGCTGCCTGTCCCCCTGGTAAGTCTGTGGGATGATCCCAGATGTGTAGCCAGCAAACAGTGTATACAAGTGATTGTCAACCATCATGAGAACACATTTGTCACTGTAGCAACCCCCAAAACTGTTAGGAGAGTAATATTTCAAGTATGTCCTATCTACACTCCCATGTTGTCAAGCTGTGACCAGAATGTGTACAGTAACAGAGTGAGATGTATGTGCATAATACAAATGTGTAATCTGGAACTTTGTGTGGCAACAGTTAGTAGTGCTAACAAACATTGCTCCCACAGGTACATTGGATATGAACACTGCGCTGAGAAATGCAGACCAATATAACCTGTGCTGGTACTGTCCACCCTGGGATTGTAGGGGATTGTGAGTGTTGCAGTTTTTCTGAATAATAAAGTATCACTGGTCACTATCACCCACACTGTGCTACATAATATAACTGTGTAGGAAAGTGTGTATGTGTGTGTGTGTGTGTGTGTGTGTGTGTGTGTGTGTGTGTGTGTGTGTGTGTGTGTGTGTGTGTGTGTCAGGTCTCTAAAGGGGGGAAGAGGGCAATATTCTAGATATGTCCAGACACACCAGCATGTGGCCAACACATGGCCAGAGTCTGTGCAGTAAGAGTTAGATAGCATAGTGCAAAATATCAACCCAGAATCCGGGCGTATGTGTACAAACAGTTAGTCAGTGTTAACAAACATTCACTCCGCAGGTATACCAGGTAAGAGGTGTATACTGCAAGTAAAACCGGTTCATGTGTAATGATGACGACAGTCATATCACTGTCCACAATAAGGCTATAGGATAGTGTAGTAAGATTTATAAGGTACAGATAACAGCACTGACTAGGAAAGTAATATGGACTACAGGAATACACTACATTATTAATTGACATCTCTCCCCCCCCACCTTATCTCCAACAATAATCAACATACCCACCCCAACTGGTATGTACTGACTCTGATAATGTCTAATTGTTTGATAAATATTTTAATGGTTCCCAATGCATGTGCCATATTGAATTATTCCAACACTGTTAGCATGGTGCCATCAACATACCTGCATGCTGCTCTTATTACCACTGCGGTCCCATATATGCATGTGTTTTGTTTGCTATGCAACTGTTCCGTATGTGGTGTCTGGGTTAACAGGAATATCTATGCATGCTGTTATATCTAACCCTAGAATGTGTTGACTATTACTAACCCATATATGATGATGAAATCTAAACACTATAGCACGTTTGGGAAGGCCAGTCCCAGCGAACCTACCAGTCCCACATCAGCTGGCTGCGGCACCAGGTACCAGCATGTCTGGGGCCCAACCCCGGAGCTCCCCTGTCCATTGGTCCTACACCACCTTAGGGTGGAACCACCTCACGGGATGGGGCTCGTCCCCGGGGGTGGGCAAAGACAGGCACCTATCACCCATTGCCAGGTCAGGGTCATGGTGCGTAGAGCGATCAACGAGCAGCTTGGTGATCTTCTATGCCAGCTCAAGGGCCGCATGTCATGATTAGAGAGTCAGCCTGGCTCTGTGGCTCAGCCCCCAGCACAGCCACCTTCGGGGCTTTGAAGGTGCAGTGGTGACTACCCATGCGTGGGGACCTCAGTCCCACTGTTACCACTAGGGGGCTTGTGGGCTTCCGATATCCCAACACCCCTCCCCATCAAGGTGTTTACCCCCCACATGTGTCATATACTGCCCCTGTATACGTCTTGTGTGTCTTGTCTGTTAACTTACCCAACCTACCTCCCCAAATATATCTACTACCCCTCCCCAACTTCCCACTCTCACCTGAAAAAAAAGGCCAATCTGTTCCCACAAAACAATCTCGCCCCATACATAGCTGTCCATTTCGCACATATGTCCACTGGACACATGTAATCCAGTCTAATTGGCATCACAACTTATTATTGTTGTCCTTACCCCTCTCCCAGGGGTATGTGTCCAAATTTACCTCCAAATTCAGTGTATATGCACAGCTGTTGCTGTAGAAGAAATGGGCAGCTACTGACCTTCCCTACACCCTTCCTGCACATCCCTAGCTATAGTCCCTACAGTCTTTCCCTCTTTGTGCCCCTTTTTCACCACTTTCCTATCAACCCTTTTTTCTTTTCTTTTAAAGAAATTAGCATGGGGGTAAGCGAGAGTAAGCACTGTTAAGCAGCAGTAAGCGGGTCTAAGCCTGTTTCCGCAGGAGTAAGCATTGCCTAGCCAGATTAAGCAATATAAAAGCTTACCTCAGCGGAAACCTGCTTATAACTGCTTTAATGTGCCTTAATCACTCTATATCCAATGGCCCGTATTCTGACCAGCAACAAAATAAACAGCATCTGCAAGTCTTGAACCCATGACCCTGCACACCATAGACAAAGTGAATTACCACTAAACCATGCCAGTTATACATAAAGCTGATGCTTTCAGAAACATATTATGCAGCCCAGTCATGCAACAGTACAAAGAATGTATACCAACATTTGGATGTATGTGTGTGTGTAAATATATTAATATCTAAACAGATACAACATACCCATACATGTAAAAATATATATACACACACACACACACACACACACACACACACATATATATATATATAATATATATATATATATATATATATATATATATATATATATATATATATACATGCAAATGCCTACATCAACACATATATATGTCTACCCCTATATGTCTAATATGTCTACATATATACAGCATGTTACATATATGTACACACACATATACATACATATATATATATATATATATATATATATATATATATATATATATATGGACATAGTTATAAATATGTAAGAAAATATATATATATATATATATATATACATATATATATATATATATATATATATATATATATATATATATATATATATATATATATGTATATATATATATATATATATATATATATATATATATGTATATATGTATATATATATATATATATATATATATATATATATCCATATAGGTATATATGGCCATACATCTGTAGATAGCAATGGTAGATTAACAAAAACATGTATGTCCACATGCACCATTAATGGGGTTGAGATGCCCCAAACAATATACGTCTTGTATGAATAGGCATACCCCCCTACAGCCAAACATGTCCGCTCCGCAAAACACTACCAAGTGTTGCAGATCCCATAACCAGGAACTGGTACGACATGGGCACAAGATGTTAACAGTACTATATCCCACCTGTATGATGCCAGGCTGGTACTGGTAACATATCATGCATTACAGTCTGCCTCCAATAAGAAATGTAAAATGTGGAAGCTATCAACATCCCCAGGATACATATACACAGACATATATGCAGATACAGATATACATATTATATATATATATATATATATATATATATATATATATATATATATATATTTATATATATATATATATATATATATATATATATATATCTATATATATATATATATATATATATATATATACCCCCAAACATTGGTTCAACTAACCGATAAAAAACAGTAAAACATTGTTTTTGCAGGGGGGCAAGCCACCCTGCACCCCCATGTGGGGGGGCTGTGACCCCCACGCACCCTCTAATTAAATATACCAACTCCGAGATCACACTACAGTGGGGAAACACGTAAATTCCCTTTCTCCACTGTAGTGTGCTTTGGCACCTGTGTTCCTTAATGGTTCATTGAACCATTCTTCACAGAAGTGCACTTTCACAAAACCAAGAATCCACTGTTTGTTTTTGAACGAGCGGATTTTCTGTCTTTTTCAGTAGACCCATATATATATATATATATATATATATATATATATATATATATATATATATATATATATATACATGTGACTACACATACACACACAGAGATGTGTACAGTAAGATACATATATAAAAGGTGCACAAAATATGGAATAGCCACTATGCCTACAGTTAACACTGAACAACTGGATATGCTGTGATGTGGTCCCATGGCAGATCAAGGATGTGTGTGTAAAATCAATAAAGGTGTGTACATCCCTCATAGCCATGGTATGTTCTGATGGTTGTCAATGTAAAAGTATTGCAGTGGTCATACACGGTCTGTTGATGTTGACAGCTGTAAATCAGTCATCAGGCATTCACCAATGTCAACAGTTCACATATCATCCCAGGTACGTGTTGCTGAAAAACTTGGGGGCTTTGAGAAGTAATGCTGACATAACCGACACAGTACTACACATTCTGCAATGGTTTGTACACACCTGTGAGTTGTGGTGCACAGTACATGGCAAGGTGCAGAACAGGTACACAGCAATACTGTGTACATGGCTCCAGTGGTATCCAGGGGAAAGGGCATCACCTAGTGACAAAGCACATGCATCACACTCATGTATACTGTTGCTAGCATGGATTGACTATCACTAAACTGCATGCTGTTCTGTACCATATGTTCTGCATGTTGGCAGATGGGTAATAGGAGGACTGTGTGTACTATCATTGTGCAACCTCACCTATATGTGTGTGTGTATCCTGGTGGTTAGTTAGTTTGCCTGCAGGGTTACTCTGGTGAAGTGGAGGGAGGTAGATGCATGTATGATGCATGTGTGCATGTGTGTTGTTGTGTGTGTGGCCATGTATGCACATGTGTGATTGTGGGGTGTTCATACGGCTGTACCTCCCTTTGGGACTGTGCAGTACATGGACATGGACTGCCACATTACACAACAGGGATACCTGTCGTGTGTAATCACAGGACTGCAAATAGTATAATATGGTCTGTAGCATGGAACAGGCATCCAGAGGGAAGGTAGACACCAGGTACACACTTAATATCGCAGTCAGCAGAGAGGTCACCACAACCCACGTATGCAGCTCTACAGATGCATTGGGGAAGTAATAGTCAACACCAGGAAGTGTATCCAAATATTACAAGTGTCACATGATGGGTTGACGGAGCAGCATATCTGGCATGTACTGAGCATTACATACTCATGACATACCAGTGGGAGGTATTATGGATACAACATACTAGCCCACACATATAGGGGCCATGCACATAATTTCCTGCCATACAGGGGGTGCATACCGAATGACAGCAGTGAGGTCATGTAAATCCACTACATACAGGTCAGGCAGGTAAAGTAGCAACAGGCCTTGTGTTGTGGCCGCTTGTGTGGGCATTTAGAGGACTGTGATGTTAATGTGTGGTATAAATGTGTGTATGTTAACACTGTGATGCAGGATGGGGTAACACATGGACATATAATTGGGACTATCTGTAAAGCCATGGACAGGTAGGTATTACAGATATGTGTGTGTGTGTGTGTGTGTGTGTGTGTGTGTGTGTGTGTGTGTGTGTGTGTGTGTGTGTGTGTGTGTGTGTGTGTTTGTGTTCTGTTAGGCAATGCTGTACAGATTTTAAAATATGTTTATTGTTTCCCACACAGGTGGCAAGGTGGGTCAGGGTCCCTCCTGCATGCAATCTGATGTAGGTGTCCATACAGATACCAATGATGATGATGATGATGATGATGATAATGTTGAGACACAGGTGGGGTTGTCAGGGGCCGACACTGCACCAAGATTTGACATCCCCCTTTTAGCCAACCCACCCCTGCATACAGTTTCAGTGCCTATACCCACCCATCACCAGTGGCAATAGCAGAGGGACAGCTGGGGTTTAGTGGCAGTGCACAGGAAAGTGTGGTAACCATGCCTACTGTGTCCAGTCACAGCAGGCATAGCCAGATGTCTGGCAGGCTGCCACATAGGCAGATGTCCCAGGGTGCACATGGTAGAGCCACTGGATATCATGCCCCTGGCAGGGGCGACATAGCTACTACCAGCAGAAGCATGCTTCAGGCTTTAATGGTGGTACAGGCATGTATTGAGCATTACACCAGACAGGGCCTTAGGATGCACAATGCTGCTTTTTCATTTGTGACAACCTCCATGAACTGTTGGGTGCCATCCGTGCTTATACCGAGCACACGGATAGATGGCATGATGAGACGATGGCCCTCATCGGCTGTGGTGTGTTCATCCTTCAATGTGTAGTGAGGCTGTAGGGATGTAGTGACTCCTGCGTGGATGTGGGCCAGCAACACCAACAGCTGACCGTCAACGTGGATGTGATAGGACACCAAGGCGCTCCCGTAGTGGCAGTAGCAGCCCTGGCAGTGCAGGGGGTGTGCTGTCCATACCATAGCAGGCCACGTGCATGTGGTCCTGGCCAGTCCCAGGAGGGACCTGGTACCAGTGGACAAATATCATCAGCAGGTGAGAGTAGCACATTGAGGCCTGTATCTGAACGTGCCCGTGGAATCCCTGGCAGACACAGTCCATGTGTCCATGGCTGGAGGCAGTGAACTGCACACCCTGCCAGGTATGGTCTGCAACTGTCTATAAACACTTGTGCAGGGCAGCCACATGGCAGAACTGTGTGCATGCATACCCACACACTATGCAAACACACCTAGGGCAACCCCATACCTACACACACCTCATCACGATGGCCAACTCCCCAGAATACACTCCTCACCCACACACATAGTGTCAAATGTATGGCCCACCCTCAGCCTCTGACAAAGCAACACCACAACCTGTGCATTTGATGATACCTGTTCCCCGTCTCTGTCATCCATACCATTGATGCAGTGGCAGGCTGATATGCTTCTGATGCACATGGTGACTGTACAACCATGTACCAAAGTCCTGCAGTGTCAGATGTTGTAAGGAGCAGACTGTGAGGCATATTTGCCAGGTAGTGTAGCCATCCAGTAATGATGCCTTATAGCTTTTAGTAACACTGGGTGGTTGTGGTCTCTATAACGTTATCCAATTGTGTTCTAGGTGTACATGTGTCAGCACTAGGATGCCCTGTGCATATGATGATACCTGTGCCCCATCCCTGTCATCCATACCATCAACGCAGGGACAGGCTGATATGGTTCCGATGCACATGGTGGCTGTGCAACAGTGTGCCACAGTCCTGCAGTGTAACATGTTGTAGGGAGTAGAGTGTGAGGCATATTTGTCAGGTAGTGTAGCCATCCAGCAATGATGACTTATAGCTGTTAGTAACACTGGTTGGTTGTGGTCTCTATAATGTTATCCAATTGTGTTCTAGGTGTACATGTGCCAGCAATAGGATGCCCTGTGCATATGATGATACCTGCGCCCCATCCCTGTCATCCATACCATCAATCCAGGGACAGACTGATATGGTTCTGATGCACACAGGGACTGTATAACAGTGTACCACAGTCCTGCAGTGTAACATGTTGTAGGGAGTAGAATGTGAGGCATATTTGGCAGGTAGTGTTGCCATCCAGCAATGATGCATTATAGTTGTTAGTAACACTGGTTGATCACAGTATCTATAATGTTATCCATGTGTGTTGTAGGTGTACATGTCTCAGCACGAGGATGGTCTGCAGTCATATTTCACAACAGGGTATGTCACTGTGGTGACACCATGGCTGTGACATATCTGGGGTACAGTCAAACACATTTCACAGGTTACTAAAATGGTTATTGCCTGTGTCACATGGACATGTGGTCCCCTGAGCCATGTATACTCTGCAACTTGATGTAGACCCATACACACACATGCACACTGTTACTTGCCAACACTCGGACTAGACCCCTACCTAGCTATGTCGTGATACTGATGTGAGTGGCTTACAATGCACATACCGCACAGCATTTAGGGTGAGGTGTGTCCCAGGTTACATGATACATGCAGAACATCCCCCGGCATGTACAATAGGCTAATGGGGGATGTATTGTGTGTATTTGGATGATACATAGTGTGACATACCATCATATACACATTTACAGACACATAACAGCCAGACACACATCTGAGATACCAGGGCCTATCGCTGCTAACTACCTTGACCGTGTCTCCAATTTGTTACAGGTAGGCTGCACACATCACATGCATAACTTTCTTGAATTGTGGTAACAGTTACATGTATGATTTATGGTGACAGTGGTAACCATAATGTGGTACATGCGAGATATACCTGGTGTACCTTGGTGTAATAACAGTATACCAGCACCCACATCCCCCACTGGATATTGTGCTCCCTGAAACCCATGATGACACTCTGCCATACCCACCATCACACATTGGTCACGACTGTGATACAATCCATAGTATACCCCAACATTGGTACTACAGGGACATGCATCTCATGCACATGCCACATGCATAGTAGGGCGTCAATGAAGCGTAGTTTGCCTGTACATATCCCAGCTGGATACCTGCCATCTGCACATCTGTACAGGGACTGACAGTCATCAGTTTGGCAGGTAGCTATGCAGTAGCATGAGTGCATTGACAGACCAGTAAGGGGTATATACTGTGACACAGCTCACACACCAGGGATATAACAGGGAGGTATTGGTGTCCAGCCATGCTTGCAGGTGTGCCTCTTGTCAGTACTACATTAAGCACTCTGCTCTTGCCTGGGTTAGCACTGTCAACAGTAGTACTGCCATGATACACTACATGCCAGTGTGACAGCATGTACCCTGGACTACTACACCTGTATGTCACACATTCACATGGATAACAGTGATATACAGGCCTCATATATGTCTGTGTCCCACACATGACATCACACCCCTTGCTACTGTAATGACAGCACATAGGTGCATGCATTGTACATGTCATTGCATACACTTATTACTGGTTGTCAGGCTGGGTTGTGTGTCCTGGTTATCAGGGCTAAGATATGCCTAGCAAGTATCAACATGGCTGCAATATAACAACTAAGTTGATTTGCACACTGGTAAGTGCTGCCTACACTGTGTAAGTGCCCATGCATTTACCCATAGCTTAGCACCACTTAGCTTCATGCACAAACCAACTTAAAGCTGCTCAAAACTGCCTTAACCACTCTGTATCTGACAGTCCTTGTTCAGCCCAGCAACAAAATGAACAGCCCTTGCGGGTCTTGGACCCAGGACCATCTACACTGCAGTCACAACACTTAACTACTACACCATGACCACTGTGTAGGCAACTCTTGTTTTACCAATATAGCTGTCAATACACATATTGAGTAGTATTGTACAATTGCCTTTAATTCCTAATTTGTGTAGTCCTTGTTATTAATATGACTGTTGCATCACATACGTTGTTTTATAATTATGTGCACATAGCAGATACATATGGTGAGATACATGTGGGAGGGTATACACAACTATGACATTTACTCATGACAAGAATATGGTTGTATACATATCATAGGTATATATATATATATATATATATATATATATATATATATATATATATACATATATATATATATATATATATATATATATATATATATATATATATATATATATATATATATATGTATATATATATATATATATATATATATATATATATATATATATATATACATGTACATGCACATGTATACTCATACATATGTCTGTATGCACATCTGTATAGTGCTACATATATATGGCCATGCCATGTGTACATCTCTTCGTATATACATATGTATACATATATACATGTATATATATATATATATATATATATATATATATATACCTATGTGTATATATAGGTTTACGTATATGTATATATAGATATATGTGTATATAGCTATATATGTATGCACATCCTATGTGTACAGATATGACTAGTTATGTTGGTATATATATATATATATATATATATATATATATATATATATATATATATATATATATATATATATATATATATATATATATATATATATATATATAAAGACAGGTATCCATTACTATATGTGCATACATATCTATTCTGATATACCTACTACTGTCAATATATCTGTAGATATCCATACGTATATGTGCATATGTATCACTATCTGTATATGTGTAGACATATATTGCTCTGTATATGTATATATCTGGGTGTGTATATGTATATCTATGTACATATACATACCCATCCATATATGTTGATATGTATAGGTGTAATTATATATATAGATATCTGGATAATTATGTTGTTGTTGTTGTTGTTGTTGTGTCTTTCTGCTTATCCCAGTTATATGTACATATATTTTCACCATATGTCCTGAACATGGAGTGTAGCCATACCCCAGTCCCTATAGTCCCAACTTCATAGTGCAAGGGGATATCAGGTATGTATAGCAGCTATCTTAGCAGACTATTGCTACTGTAATTGGGATGTCTTCACAGACATGGTGTGTGTGGGAGTCACATCTGCTTTTCACATGTGCACCATTGGCTGTTGACAGACATCCTAAGGACATCATAGTACAGTACCACTGCTAGCATGTAGCGCCCCTGTGGACTGCAGCAGAGATATTGGTTAATATATGTGGACATTCTGACACACTCTGTGCAGTCCAGAGGTACACACAGAACCCCTTAGTGCAATGCATGTGGACCATGCCTGACAATATGGATGTTAACAGCCATGTAGATGGGTATAACACATGGGTTGGGAGGGTGGCCTAATGGTTAAGGTGTTTGCCTTACAAACACAAGGTGCAGGGTTTGAGTCTTGGAAGGGATAATTGGCTAGGCTTAAAATGGCTCGCACGAGCAGTCAGCCTAGTACTAATCTATGAACCTATAAAAATATAATAAACATCTGGCATACATTTGCCACCATAGATTATGCATACACACTCCCCTGTCTGTCCTGACACATAATAACCACTAGTACAGGGGTGCCATGTCCACATACTACCCACTAGATATTGACGTACATCTGTACAGCATCCCACTGCTCTGTCTGACATACATGACTCTTAAGGGAGGTCCAGCAGCAGTACATCTGGCAAGTATTTGGACATGACATCTCAATGGATAAGTACACTAAGCTGCTAGACATATAACAATGCAATGTGCAGGCTACAGGCATGCTGGCTCAACTCTGGCCTACATCTCCTATGGGGGAATGCACATGTACCTGAATATATAGCAGGCTATACAGGCACGTCATAGCACAAGGTAAGATACACCTGTGTGAAAGTGCATAACCACAACCAATGTGAACACATCCACAGCCACATATGGTAAGCTAGCATAATATTACAGTATATGGACTATCTGTTTAACACCATTTTCATATGTGCCACTCGCAGACTAACCCTATATATACTGGGCTGCTACATAGTTTGGTCTGATGCCTGTCTGTGGCATGGGACATGTGTGTGTATGGTCCTACAAACATGTAAGCCAATATGGTAACATACAGTGGAGCAGCATGTAAAATCAGATAGGACAGGACCTAGAACAATGACATCTACTACAATCTACACAGGCCAAAGTACATATTAACAATACACACACTGTCAACATTCAGCATAAGTACACAGACCTCAGTGCTGTACAAATAACCACAGAATGTCCAGGTTATGTCATCAAATATAACCCCTACTGTACATAACATGTGTAGCAGTCTGATATCTCACTGGCTTGCTATCAGATATGATGACACTAATTATGGTGTACAGCACATATGCACCTCTTAATGCATGACATATGCATAAAGATTGACAGAGTTGTGGCCGGAAGCACATACACAGGGCCAATATTGACATGTTGCTGTGATGACCTCATACATTTACTGTTGTAACAGGGTTTGTTGCAACATATGTCCTATGAGGGATATGAAGTCAGTAACTGTAATGGCTTTCACCATCTACAGACTGCAATCCTCCCTCTACCTTCTGCAGTTTACAGATAGATGCTCTGTGGGTAACACATGACACCAAAGGCACAACTCACTGCCCAGTCTGCAGATGACCCTACAGATGGGGATTAATCATAAACATAGAACTGACATGACAGGTATTAAAACATGTAGGACAGCCATATCCACACAGACACACACACACACACACACACACACACACACAAACACACACACTCTGTTAAACTAACTGCAAATGCAGTATAGCAGCACTTACACTCTATAGTCATATCAGGCACACCCCCTCCTGTGTATTGCCCTGTTTCAACAGTGTATGTTGTTAGAGGTAAATCCCCAATCCATTTGAGATGCTGTTTGCCAAACAACAGATCTAGTTCCTGCTCACAGTGAAAGAAATGAGCCAACACCAACATGGTGTTCCTAGAGTGTGTTTCCATGCAGTTGGTTATGGGAATGTTACCACAGCTGTTCCACATGCAATCAGCTAGGGGAGAGCTGCAATTCATGCAGAGAGCATCAGCTGATCCTGAGCATCACTTAAAATACACATGCTGATGCCTAAGCAAATCAGATATAGGTTTCCACATCCACCAGAGATGAAGTGAGAGAGGCAGACAGAGGCAAAGACAAGTCAGGGAGGGGTGGGAAAGTAAAACTTAAGCATGTCTGTGTCACACACCTAACAGCACAGGGATATCAAACCCCTGACAACTATGAAGTGCCATCACATTTCTATGCAGTTATTGGATGTGCCACATAGGTTACATGCTGTGGAGCCCTCAGAACATATATGTGATGGTGAGTGACATCTGCAACAGGGATATGGTAGCTATACAGTAGGTGTAGTACATGTGCCTGTCTGCATGAAGAGATGCCAGTGTCAACACAGCCACATTCTCACAGGGACGCACACACATTGACATACTTGGCAGGGCCAGGAATACAACCCATCACTAGTGAGATTGCCACAACACATTACTGTGCAGGTATCACATGCACCACAGGGGTCATACAGAGGTTATATGGGCAAAGGGTCTGGGGAGGTGTCTGCCATCAGACAGCATGCTGCAGTATGCCAATGGGGATTGTAGTGAGTCTGAATGTGAACATACACATCATACAACACACACACACACACACACACACACACACACACACACACACACACACACACACACACACACACACACACACACACACACAAGCACACACGGTGCCAGCACTGACATGCATGGGTGCATTGATTCATGGGTGTGTAGTGGGGAACTGTGCCAGATGGCTATACAAGGCTAGGTGATGGGTACACCTTGGCATAAGGCCAAATAACAATGTTCTGCATTGTGGCGCAGGGGTGTAGTTTCTGGATTTCCCCACATAGGTGGGTATTGTATTCACCATCCAGGCACCTGGGTGACTACTGCATGTGGCCAATACTGTGCATTGCTTGCCATGTATGTGTTTCTTAGTCCATGACATAGATGGGGTCTGTGATGTGCACACCTCCCACATGCATGTACAGTGACATGTGGAACAGTACCTGAGGTGTCTGGCCCATTTTGTGCACACAGATTATCATCAAATGTGCCAGTCCTGGCCTCATGTGGTAAGAACTGGTAATGGACAGCAGGTTTACCCTGCACCTACATTGATAGCATGCTAATGGCATTCCCTGGTGTCAGTGGCATCTGTCCACACAGAGCATGATTTCGGGCATTGTATGTCCTTTGTGGGTCACATTTAATGGCACCACAGATGTTGCAGGTGTTCAGTAGGAACATGGGGAAGGTGCACTGTCTGCATGTACGTGCCTATTGGACAGATGGACAGGATGCCATGCCCTCTGTAGGCCACTGCAATCACTCCATAGTTACTATCAGTGGGCAATATGCAGCGTATTACCAACATAGTGGCTGTTGCCTAGGCAAGTGTGTGTGTATGAGGCATAGGTTAAAACTGTTGTCTGGCTAATAATAGGGTTGCAAACTTTCTTTGCCTGGCCTTGATGTCACATGTATGGGTATGGATCTGCAACCCAGCCTCTCAGCTATTTCACATGTGTTATGCCTGTACGGTGGACATTGTGATATATACTAGGCCCACTATATAAGAAATTTGCAAAACCCACTACACATTGGGCCTAGTTGTTATACACTTACAATCACCTCCACACAGGAAATGAGTTACAAACACAGACACACAGATCATGTCCAGGATTAGAACTGCTATCTAGCTATTTTCTTATGCTACAGCAGTACACAGTCATAGTATGCACCACAGAGATTACTGGAGTGCTCTTTCCCCAATGGTGTTTTTCAGGTTGGATGACATTAGCAGGATTGCCAAAGTAGGGCATTCAAATTGTAGTGAGTGTGGTAGGCTAAAATGCACTGCTCCCTACACAGACATTGCAACACACATAAAACATCCACAAGTGACATGTGTGGATATAGAACCCCTAAAAGAGGTCTATATCACACTACAGCATGAAGCTGTTATAGGATGCACCATGGGGATTACTGGACAACTCCTTCCCCAAAGGTGTATTTCACAGTGAATGACATCAGCAGGATTGCCAAAGTAGGGCATTTGAATTGTAATGAGTGTGACTATCCAAAATTGCTTGCTCCCTACACAGACATTGAAACGCACACATAACATCCAGAACTGCCATGGGTGGGAATAGAAACCTACCAGAGTTTTATATCACACTTCAGCAGTACACAGTTATGGCACTCGCTGCAGAGATTAGTGGGCTACATCCTTCCTAGAGGTGTATTTCTAGGTGGATGACATCAGCAGCCTTACCAAAGTATAGCATTCGAATTGTATGTATTGTGACTACCCTAAAAAGCATTACTCTCTACACAGACAGAGTCAGACAGACACACACTTGCCATGTCTGGGATTAGAACACCTACCTAACTAATTTATCATACTACAGTAGTACACAGTATTATGACATGCTACAGAGACTACTGGGCTACACTCTTCCCAGATATGTATTTCTAGGTGGAAGACTTCAGCAGCCTTACCAAAGTAGAGCATTTCAATTGTAGGGAGTGTGACTACCCTAAAAAGCATTGCTTTCTACACAGATAGACACACATTTGCCAAGGCTGGGATTAAAACTCCTCCCTAACTATTTTATCACACCACAGCAGTATGCAATGATGGCACGTGCTACAGAGATTACTGGGCTACAACCTTCCCAGAGATGTATTTCTAGGTGAATTACATCATCAGCCTTACCAAAGTAGAGCATTTTAATTGTAGGGAGTGTGACTACCCTAAAAAGCATTGCTCTCTACACAGACAGAGACAGACAGACAAACACACAAACACAGTTGACATGTCTGGGATTTGAACTCCTACCTAACTATTTTGTCACACTACAGCAGTACAAAGGTATGGGATGCACCACGGAGATTACTGAGCTACAACTCTCGCAAAGGTGTATTTCACAGGGGATGACCTCAGCAGGCTTGTCATAGTAAGGCTATGGGGAGGTGCAGTGTGTGTGCATGGGCCATAACCCATTCATTTAGAGGATGACACACCACATGCGGGCACACACAGGGTCATATTTCACAGGTACATGTATACAGCTGCTAGATAACTACTTCCTTGTACAGTCATGTTGAACAGCTAGCACGTGCAACACATAGTTTGTAATGCTGACAGATACTGGTGGCTAGTATCTGAAGTGAGTGACATCTGAACCTCATGTGGTTTGGGCCCTTTGGCTGTGTGCTGGGTGGGATAAGCCTGGATGACTCCTTGTCACAGACTCCCTCTTCCACACATCTATGTACGTCTACCTTTAGCTTATTATAGTCTGTTGTCCTTACATATATGTCATTATTCCTATTCACTGTGTGTGCAAGGTATGAGTGATGCATACTGACGACTGTCTGCATTTGCAACTGTGACTGCCAGATATGTCTGGTCCACTGGTGTTTACAGACATAACCTTCATGTGTTTAAGTGTGTGAGCATGCCATTATGACCTTTCAGTATGTTGTTGGCTGACATTGCCTTCATTTCTCAGAGTGTGTGTGAGCATGCCCAGTATGCCCATTTGTATTTAATGTGTGGATCGAGTCCAGGTAGTTTTACTGCAGTGCTGGCCTTTGTGTTGTACACTGTCAGGTAGCATGCTGTTTCTGCAGGGTATCCGAGCATTTGGCATTTACTGTTACTACATTTCTGCATAGGATGGGGGTTCACCTTACTATTTCTACATTTCTATACAGGACTGGGGGGGCAGACCTGACTGTTACTACATTTCTACATAGGATGGCTGGGGCGCACAAACTTTTTCTACATTTCAACACAGGATTGGGGGGGCACACCTGACTATTATTACATTACTACGTAGGGTGGGGGGGGTCAAACCTGTCTATTTCTACATTTCTAAACAGGATTGGGGGGTACCTAACTTTTATTATGTTACTACATAGGGTGAGGTGGCTCACCTGACTATTTCTACATTTCTACACAGGATTGGAGGGAGCACACCTGACTGCTACTACATTTCTATGTAGGTTGGGGGGCACACCTGACTATTTCTACTTTTCTACACAGGATTGGGGGGCACACCTGACTGTTATTACATTACTACATAGAATGGGGAACACTCATGTCTATTTCTGCATTTCTATGCAGGATTGGGGAGCAGACCTGACTGTTATTACATTACTATGTAGGATGGGGGTGTGGATCGAGTCCAGGTAGTTTTACTGCAGTGCTGGCCTTTGTGTTGTACACTGTCAGGTAGCATGCTGTTTCTGCAGGGTATCCGAGCATTTGGCATTTACTGTTACTACATTTCTGCATAGGATGGGGGTTCACCTTACTATTTCTACATTTCTATACAGGACTGGGGGGGCAGACCTGACTGTTACTACATTTCTACATAGGATGGCTGGGGCGCACAAACTTTTTCTACATTTCAACACAGGATTGGGGGGGCACACCTGACTATTATTACATTACTACGTAGGGTGGGGGGGGTCAAACCTGTCTATTTCTACATTTCTAAACAGGATTGGGGGGTACCTAACTTTTATTATGTTACTACATAGGGTGAGGTGGCTCACCTGACTATTTCTACATTTCTACACAGGATTGGAGGGAGCACACCTGACTGCTACTACATTTCTATGTAGGTTGGGGGGCACACCTGACTATTTCTACTTTTCTACACAGGATTGGGGGGCACACCTGACTGTTATTACATTACTACATAGAATGGGGAACACTCATGTCTATTTCTACATTTCTATGCAGGATTGGGGAGCAGACCTGACTGTTATTACATTACTATGTAGGATGGGGGGGCACACCTGACACTTGTACACATTTTCTATGACTGTACTGGTATGTCAGGTACTCCATTTCATTCTTTATTCTTACCTATCATGCTGACTAGAGGCATAGCAGTGTACTACAGATCGTAGCTTTGGTTGCCCTATATATTAGTGTCTGACTTCCTACCCTTCAGAACTAACATCCCACTGCCTGACCTGCTGTAGTCTGTCTGTGTAGGCCTGGGGGGGAGGTTAACCATAGCCATAATTCAGGGGCCATAGCATAGGCTCTTTTTGGGTTTGTCTACACCTGTCCTGCTGGCTGAAACTGTTGTTAGGTATGTGAACCACCCTGACTGGCATGTGTGAGTCATATGGACACACATGTCGCTCAGCACATTTCCTGTAGTGGGCTTTGTCACCCTGTGTAGTACTGGCTACTATGGTGACTCCAGTATGTGTTACAGATGTCATGGTGCCACTATGGGTGTCTACTGTCTTCTGCCATAACATTCAGCCACCCAATTTCCTTGCATGCTTACATCCATACCATAGCTACAGGTAACAACACATTCTACTCCATTTGGCAATTGGTAGGTTGACTGACTTACCTTGTGGGTGTGCCAGACTTGAGGATGGTGCTGGAGGGCTGCCGATGTTGGATGCACATAGTCCACTCCCTATACATGGTTGAGCACAGGTAGTGTCATGTTTGGCATCTCTTTTACTGTATGTGCGAGTCAGAGAGAGGTGTCATTCCCTGGGTCCCTACTGTGTCAGTGTATGTGCTATGTGTTGTCTCTTTGCCACAGCCTCTGCATACTGGGCACTCCTCCATCTGGCTGCTGGAGTAGGCTCACATTGTTACTCCTCTGAGTCACTCTGTGCCTATGCAGGCCTTGGCATTGTTGGGGGGCTGTGTGGCCCTGCCCCATGCTGTTCCTACTGCAGCTGTTTCCACAGGATTATATTATACAGCATGGCACAAACAATAACAATTTGGGTACATGTAGCTAGTGAGTACTGCAAGGCTCCACCGGATGTGTCCAGACACCATAACCGTAACCTGAGCATCCCAAACACATGCTCTATTACAAGTCTGGTGTGTGCATGTGCCTCATTATGGCATTCTTGTTCAGGTGTGTGTGCATTTCTGATGGGTGCCATCAGCCACGACTCCAGTGTGTAACCAGCATCCCCCACTATTTAACCATAGAAGATGTCCCCATTGGCAAATCTCTGGTACAGCTGCGTCAGATGCCATATGTGGGAATCATCATTGCTTCCATGGCAGCCAACACACACATTCATTATAATGCCCTGGGCATTACAGGCGACCTGGCAGTTGATGGAGGGGATGCCCCTGCGGTTGATGTAGCTCCTACCTTGATCACCAGGTGGTGCTTTGATGCATATGTGTGTGCAGTCTATAGCACTCACTACCTCAGGGTATTCTGCTATTTGGTGGAAGAGACGCATATTGCTGGCCAACACCTTACGGGTGTTAGGGAAATATACGTGCTCACTGGCATGTGCTAACATGACATCCAGGAACTGGTGGAATACTCTGTATGCTGATGCCTGTGAGATTCCTATGACATCCCTAGTTAAGCTTTGGGAGGTACATGTGGCTAGTATTCCTAGGCCTACACATACCTTGGTATCCACTGGGATGGGTTCCCCTTGGTCAGTTTGGTGTGGCCACCACAGCTCAACAATTTGCTGTAGGAGGTATCTGTCCATCCTATAGCACTCCACTATCTCCAGATCATGTAGCCCCTGGTAGTTTACCTTGGGTCTGTACACTCTTCTCCATCTCCTCACTGTGGGTTGTTTGGCAGCATTCACATCCTCACCACCCTTAGCCTCTTGCACATGTTGTTCTGTGTTGCCTGCTGCAGCCCTTATCATTTTGTAGATTTGTTTGTTAAAATGTCCCCGCTTATATACACCAGTGGTGTAGAGTGTGGGAAAAACCAGTGGGGAAGGTCTTTGCATAGTTTATAGTAGTGTTCTGGGCTGGGCTGGTCTGCTCCCTGTGTAATTGACTGATTCTGAAACATTTCACCTGCCAGCTATGCTAGTTCCCTTGGTTACCTTCCCACTGCTGTTTCCCCTTCCCGTTGCCTTCCTGTTTAAGCACGGGGGTGTGCTGCACAAACAGAGTGCACAAATATGCACACTGCTACTATTTCCTGGTTTAGCTTTTATTTTCTGCCTTTAAAACCCAGTGAGCAACACGCACACCCACTTAGGCATTGTAAAGAGTGCTACGTAGGTTTAGACACACCCCCTAGCTTAGCTGCGCTAAGCTAGCAGCAAACCCAAGCTACAAGGCTCCAGTCCGCTTACAGTATGCCTGATATCCCCCCATGATGTCACCTAACTCCTAGGCTTGTATCAAGCTATTCCTGCTCTTACACTGTTGGGACCTGACTCACATGCTGGGGAAAACTGGGATTCACTATCCTTCCCCTCATTTGCATAGGATTGCGTGCTAATGCATAGTTACATGTCTCACACTGAGCCTCCCCCCTTAGCAACCACTACTCACTGGCCATGTTGTCTTCTGCCTGCCATTGATTTGCATGGCAGAATACTGATTTTTGTTAGAATGCTTAATTTAGGTTCATTTTATTATTTCCCTCCGATCCCATTTGCGCGCCGCTGCCCTACTCTTAAACAACTGAGATCAGATAAAAAAAAATAAAAGTTGCTTTTTTTATTTTTTTATACTGTTTGCAATGTCAATGGCCTTATACTTGGCTATTGGCATGCTTACTACATGATATGCAGCCTTTATTTGGATCTGTCACTGCTCTATTTTGGATTTTTCAGAAATGTACTCGGTTACGAACCGACTATATTTCTGCAGATAGCACTAGTCCTGCACGGATGGTTGCAAGCTTCCTGGATTGCAAAATCAACTCATTTGCATAGATTTCTCCTGCAAATGGGATGATTTGCATACAAGGGCTTAGTCCATGCAGGATTAGTGCAGGAATGCTCTTGCACGCCCCTGCAGGCTGTTCCTGGATCACACGGCAGACATATTGCCTGCTTGAGCTCCTGCACTGATCTTGTACATCATGCAAGCTTTAGAGAATCTGGGGGAAAGAGTTATCAAGCATGCTAAAGTTATTTTTAACCCAAAACAGATCCCTAGAACAAGGAAGCAAACTGGTCTGAAAGAACGATCCATGAAACCACAAATCAGTTAAAAAAACTTAAATCACATACTTCTGAAATACTTCCAAATTCAAAACCAACTTATTATAATGCCTTTGCATTTGCTTAGTCATTATGAAAAACCTGTGATTAGTGTATTTGCATATAGGCTTAGACATGCTCTTCCTGGATAACCTCTATATAAGTGCAAACCTCGTGACTATGAATGCCACTCATTGAATGTTTCTTGATTTATCACACTTAAAGCTTACATGTTTGAAGCGATAATTGCTCACTCACTGTACAACCCTAGTTTCATGTTTTTTTTGTCTCAGTAACAGATTCCATTTGAAACCTTACAAACTAGATAGCTTAAAGTATATGATAATGAGTAAGATCGGCTATAAATGAGAACATTTCTGCTAGTATGACTGGGTCACGTTCTCCCCTTTATTTGAAGAATTTATTAATATAGATAAAAGTATATTGATAATACTGAAGACGTAGACACTTATTTGTTATTTAGCAACTTATAGCAATATTCCGTGCATCAAAACATTTTGCCAAAGATTGCCTAGGGAATTTGTGCAGCAGTCTGTCTTTCATTTCTTATTTTTCATAAAGAACTTGATATGGATGCTTATGACATAATGCAAAATTTGTGGGAAAGCTGTAATTTTTACTTTTTCATCAGCATCTTCTAGGTGAAGCATCTGTCTCTCTGCTATCTGATTATCTATCTATTTATCTAACTGCATGTTTTTCTGTCAGCCTTTACATCTAGCTAGCTAGTGAGCAATGAAATGTGTCTCCCTGTTATTTTGCCTCTCTATCTATCTATCTATCTATCTATCTATCTATCTATCTATCTATCTATCTATCTATCTATCTATCTATCTATCTATCTGTCTCTCAATCTACCTGTCCATCTATGTGACCATACATTTGTCTCACTACCTTATTTTTTCATAAGAAGACAGATGACCAAGACACATGCATAGCCAGTCTTTTCTCAATTGTATGTCTGAAAACTACAACAACGCACAAGGGTAGTACTCCTGGAAAACCATGTTATTACCAAAGACAACAGTTTTACTTTTATCCTTATAAAAGTATATGGGAGCCAGTTAGCTGAAGACCACATGTATGTATGTCATAGCATGTATTTTTCCATCGGTGAGATTTAGAAAACAGTTGCAGTGAAGTAAAGCTTCACTGCATAATCAAATGAGAAGGTGAAAACACAGTGTGATTTTGGAAAAAAATAATTAATTAATTAACTGTAACTGGTTGTACTATAAAACAATAACTTCCTAAATGTTGACTTTCCAAAACAAAAAGGGAAAAACGTTTTTGAAAAGGGCCTTCCCTGAACTTAAATATATCAACTCCAACTTCACTGTCGCACCAACTTGAAAAAGGAGGAAATCTCTGTAAAGAAGTAAAGCACACCAGCAATGATTTCCTACGGAAAAAGCATATGGTATCATGCCATTCTTTACAGGCTACTGACACTTGAGCAATTTCACCTCGAGCATGTGTCTGATAGCTACTGTAATTTTAGGTGGCATGCATGCAAATTCAACTGCTTTAGCAGCTCGCTCATCATAACAAATCAATGAACATGGGAGACCTGGAGATCTACAGTAAAAGAATATCGAGTTAAGCAGAGGACACTAAATGTTTCAGTAAGTGTGCAACTACCAGCTTTAACAGAACAAAGCAAAATTATTGCAAATTACTTTTTTTGCAATCTGGCTACGTAATAAGACAGTACAAAGACCAGCACAACAATTTCCACAGCATGGGATTATGTGGACAAGATGCCATAAAAGGCACATAGGCCATGAGATATGTTCCAGGACATTACAGGTCAGGTGACACTTTATAGATGCAGACTGGAGAGGGTGACTATACAAAATGTACAAAACTTATACAGGCAAGGAAAGGATCAGTGTGATTACCATACATGGAGAAGTCTATTAAGACCCAAGGTATTTATAGCATTATATACTTTGGCTATAGGCATTTGTGAAAGGTGAGCTGGTAACACTCTGGGAATATCTCAGACTTCATAATATGGGATATCGAGTCACTTTTGGAATGTCATGGTAGCCCGCACTGTTATATCACTTTCCCCTGGAAGACATCAGAAATTTAATTCATTCATGAATACCTTCCCCTGAGTTTCTGTTGCATCTTAGGTTCATAGGTTCATGGGTTGGTACTAGGCTATCGTCCCTAGGGCCTATGCAACCCTAGCAATAACAATTCTTTGGCTATTTCTTCCCACCCTATTTACTTCCCTGGACCTCTGTCTAGTAGGGCGGCTGATGTGATCCCCGGGGTGAATTTCCTTTCTCCCATCCAATCGTCAAGGTTCCTTTTGAAGAGGGCCAAAGAGGCACTCTGCTTGACATGTATGGGCAGTCTATTCCAGAGTCTGGGGAGTCTCTGGGTCAAGAACTTAACCCTCCAGCATGTTTTGTTTATTGTGATGACAAGGTTTAAATCCCTGGAGCATGTGACTCTGAGGGATTGGGATTTCTTTAAGTGTAGCATGTCCAAAAGCTCTGGGTTTGACATGGCCTTGTATGTTAAGCCTAGATTGCTTCTGAGTAGACGATATGCGACAGGGCATAGCTGGAGTTTTTTAAGTTGGTCAGCGTAGAGCATCTGCTTTAGGTCTGTGATTCTTTTAGTGAGGTATTTCTGCAGCCTTTCCAGTTGTTGCAGATGTCTTGAGAGGTACATACCAAACGGGGCATTGTATTCTATAATGGGTCTAACGAGGGATGAGCACAGTGGGACAATGACGTCCTTTATCTTAGATGAAAAACCATTATTGATGAGGTGTGCCACATAGAAGTATTTCCTGACTGTTGTGGCAATGTGGTTATCGAAGGTGAGACCAATGTACACCTGTGACCCTAAGTCTCTTATCACACTTTCAGTGTTTAGTGTACTGCCACCTATGTGGTAATTCACAGGTACATGTTTTTCCCCCAAAGGGGATAACTATACATTTCTTGGCATTGAGCTTGAGACTATGGCTCTGGCACCAAGCATTTGTTTCTGTAAGGCTCTTTTGTAGAGTATCTACATCATTTGGGGATTCAATAATGGCTCCCAGTTTGCAGTCATCTGCGAACTTTGTTAGCCAGAGTCCCTTAGTGTTGGCCTGTACTTCAGAGAAGTAGATGCCACTCAAGAGCGGTCCTAGGACTGAACCCTGAGGTACTCCACTTGTCACTTGTCTGGAGCTGGATTTGGAGTCGGCTACTTTTACAGTGTGGGTTCTGTCAGTAAGCCAGTTGGCAACCCATCGAGTGACATAGGGATTAATGCCCAGCTTAGTAAGTCTATCTATGATTCCAGAGTGGGGAATGGTGTCAAAGGCCTTGGCAAGGTTCAGATAGGCTGTGTGGACCGGCTTACCCTCATCCAGGGCTCTGGAGACTGATTCAAAGAAGTCAATCATGTTCAGGAGACATGACTGGCCCCTTACGAATCCAAACTGGGTGGGCTCCAGTGTTTGAAGGTTGCCAATGTCTTTGTTTATAAGTTCCATCACAATATGTTCCATGGCCTTGCAGATCAGACTTGTCCAACTGATGGGGCGGTAGTTCCCAGGATACAAGGTGGATCCCCCCCTTATGGAGTTTGATAACAGTAGCTGTGTGCCACTCAGTTGGCATGAAGCCTGAGGTGAGGCTATGATTAAACATGACACTTAGGTGATGTGTCAGTTCAGTTTGTAGTTCATGTAATACACAGCCCGAGATGTCATCTGGTCCCATGGATGCTGTATTCTTTGCTTTGGAGAGTGTGTTTTTGACCTGTGTGGCCGTTATTACCAGAATCTGACAATCTTCCGGTATTGAGATGGGCTATTTATGGGGTGAGAGGGGGGTGAAGTTGGCACTAATTGATCTGCCAGGATATTGGCAATATACTTGGGATCAGTATATTTAATGCCATTCTGTTGTAGCTCATAGCAGATCTGAGCATTGCCATTTAGATTCTTGACATAGATATAGAATGCCTTGTGGTTGTCTTTGGAATCTTTGGCAATTTTATTTTCATAACTAGCTTTGGAGGATTTTATGAGGGATCTCAGCTTCTTACTGAGGCAGGTAAGGGAGTTTTTTATGCATTCTGGGATTTTCCTTTTTTATGCAATAGTTTCTTCCTATTGTTGTAAAGTTTGTTTATGGCAGGGGACCACCAGATTGGCTTCCTTTTTTTGGAGAGCATCTAGGTTCAATTTGGGATGGCACGATTCATGCATGAGTGGATGTGCTCATACAGTGTCTTAGTGTAGGATTCAGCAGTCGAACTTTCAGTTCCCGTCTGCATGGGTGTCATGAAGTTTGTCATTTCTAACTTGAGTAGCATGAAGTTGGCTTTGGAGAAGTTTTTTATGGAGGTTTCCTTACTGGTGGGGTGGGGGTGGGATGTGGATGTTAAAGGTGATTAGCTTATGGTCAGACCTGACCAACATGGGGGTGACCATAGGTGTGGAACATTGATTTCCCATGTTGGTAATGACCAGGTATAGGATATTGGAGCCTCTGGTGGGACTATGGATTAGTTGATCCAGGGCATTGTGCTTATAGCCATAAACTATGCATATTCATAGATCCATAGGTTCATAGATAGCTGCAAGGTATGCAATCCAGGAGTCAACACAGCAGTCCAGCCCAATTTCCAAGCTGTTCTACAGAACCTTTGGTTAAGTGATATGCTCAGAGTCACACAGTAGGCAAATGGAAGCCTAGGGAATTAAACATTGGACTACAAGATGCATCTTTTTAATGACACATAGCTTTAATCTTCTCTGGTAACTGATATCATCATGTAACTGATGATATGTACACTCTACAACATCAACCATAATGGGCAATAAAGTATCAACAGCCAATATATGGGTAATACAGAAGGTTATGAAACAGTCACCAATCTCCAAAACTATGGCCACTAACATAGATTACATATGTGGCTGCACAATGAATGGAAACTGCACACGACCCAAACTTGACAAGATGCATGCATTATATAGGACTACATGACATGATCAGTATATTGTATTTACACATGAGGTACTAGGTGTCTATTGCAACCATCACTAAAGATACCTTTGAGGTATCTACAAAGAACTGTGGAAGAAATATACAATTTTACATGCACAGAAACCTGGAATGTAAAGGTGTAGGCAAATTATAGGTACAGTTAAAGTAAAATATATGGTATTTTCACTACCCAGGCAATGTGCATATTGCAAAGTACAGCCACGGGGTTGACATGTAACATGCCGCACAACATGGTGCTGCTTCATAGATGCTACAGAGGTAGCCATGATGATATCACAAGCAGATCCCTAGCCTTGACATGAAATATACCCAGGCAATGTGCATATTGCAAAGTACAGCCACGGGGTTGACATGTAACATGCCGCACAACATGGTGCTGCTTCATAGATGCTACAGAGGTAGCCATGATGATATCACAAGCAGATCCCTAGCCTTGACATGAAATATGTATAGTCCACCAAATATCGACAAGTCATTGGACTGTTTCAACAAAACTTACAAACTAGCCCTGAGGCTATGCAGCCTCTCAGCATGTTATGTTATAAAAGGGGTAAAAGTAGCTTACCTCAAACTTCACCCTGAGCCTCTAATTTACTTTTTATTAAGTCATTATTTTTCTGGAATGACCGATCAGTTTACTTGGGCTCAGTCTGGCATAAATGGCAACTGGATAGTATCAAACAGTTTACTATATTGATCACTTCTGCAGCAGCCTTAGCTATACAGGTAGATTACCCTAGCTTACTACATTTCTGAAGTGGAAGGAGAAGAGTCCATGAGTCCCTGATGAATGGTCCTAGAAAAGCCTGAACTGGATCTAGAGAAGGATTCAGGCTTATACTGCTTTGTAAAAGAATGTATCGAAGACCAAGTAGCAGCTTCTGGAAAACTTCTAAAATCCAACCATTTCCAAAAAAAACATAGATAAAGCCAAGACACTCATAAAGTGGAAGTGGACCTTGACCCTGCCTGGAATAGTTTTGTTATGGTAAGCATAACAAAAGGTAATAGCCTTAGACACCCATTTCAAATTGTCTGCTTTGACACGAGTTGTCCCTTCTTACCTTGACAAGAAATGAATCTCGCTTAATCAATTCAAAAATAATCTCAAAGAATTCCTTAAGTCACACTGGTTATGCCCTTGTCCTAAACCAGACTAATTCCAAAGGTCTCATACCACCTCAGTCTCTTCCCTATCTCAGAGATTATAATCTTAACCTCACTGCTTCACAATGTAACCATGTTTAAGATTATCTACATAATATATGAATGTTATTTAATCAGTATGTAAAGCTCACTGTTTTCTTTATTTTTATGTTACTACTAAATGTATTGTATCTTTTCTTAATGTTGGAGCTTTTCTCCCCGGGCCTCTACTGAAAAAGGACATGTATCCAGCTAGACTAGCCCGGTCAACAAATGTAAAGTAAATAAAATAAATAAATGAACAATTGATCCAAAGATATGAATTATTTTGATCTGTTAATATAGTACCTTAGTTGTCTGTGGACATCCAGAGTATTGAGTATATTTTCTCCCTCATTTGTAGATTCAGGAAAGAAAATTGGGAGGTGGATAGTTTGACTTAAAGTAAACTTGGATACCGCTTTAATCTTAAAAGAATGATTTGTTCTCAAAGAAACACTGCCCCTGTGGAAAATGAGATAGGGTTGACTCAACATAAGCACTTGCAACTCAGAAACTCTTCTTGCAGAAGTCAGAACAATCAGTAAAACTGTTTCATATATTAAGAACTTCAAGTTAGCCTGGTTAGCTGGTTCAAATAATAAGTGTTAGCTTCTCTAACACAAAAATAAGATCCCAAGGAACTGCCGATTATTTACTTGGAGGCCTCTTATACAAAACCGTTTTCAAAAACATTTCAACATGAGACTGCATTGAAAGAAGAGGATCCATAGGAAGACATGCTGAAATGGCCAATAAATGAACCTTGATAGAGGAATAAGAAATACCATAGGTTAGTAACTCACACAAATATTGTAAAACCAGAGAATACCTAAACCTGAATGAGTGTTGGCTATGCTGTTGGCACCAAACAGAAAACCTTTTCCATTTGCTAATACATGATTTTCTAGTACTAGACTTTCTTGCCTCCATTAGTATTTGCTGCACATCCTCAGAAAACAGGTGCCTAAAATTAATTAGGACCCTATCATCCAGACAGTTGTTTGAAGTTAATTGATGTTGAGGTATGTCAAGCACCTCTGTTCTTGTTGAGTAGATCTAGTCTGTGAAGTCTGTGGTAACTGCCCTTGGAAATTTCCAAAACAAGGAAGAACCATGATTGCTTGGGACAGAAGGTAGTCACTTCAGTAATGTAGAAGAGTCCTTCTAAATCTTCATAAGTACCCCTGATATTAGTGGAAAAGATGGAAAAGTATACATGAATATTCCTGTCCAAAGAAAAAAAGCCATCTTTCTTCCAGGCCTTCTTGCACGGGTCCCAGAACAGAATCTTGCCAGTTTATTGTTCAGAAAGGAAGCAAAAAGGTCTATCTGAAGGATTCCTCACAGACAGACCAAGTCTTGGAAGAACTCATGATCTAGTTTCCATTCATGAGGGTCTGTCCTGGTCCTGCTCAGCTTGTTTCTAGAACATTTTGCTTCTGATGGAAAGCAGAATACCTACAGAGTGAGATTGTGCTATGAAGCAATTTCTCAAGCTAACATGGCTAGTCTGCTAGTCTGCAAAGGGAGTAAATCCTGCCCCGCTGACACATATTGATGTACCGCATGACTGTGTTGCTGTCTGTACCAAATTAAGGTCCCAGGCACTAAAGACGATTCAGAGAGTTGAGTGCCTTGATTAGGGAAAGCATCTCATTGATATTTTTGTGCTTTCATCTGTCCTTAGTATTTCACACACCCTGCACTTTTATCCCTCCTGAAACTGCTCCCCAAGCAAAGCCTGAGACATCTGTGGTGATTGACTTCTGGAATGGGGAGGAAGGACGGAAGGCCTGGATTTAAGGATATCTGTTGTCTCCACCAAATGAGTTCTCTTCTGACAAACTTCAGCACTGGAATTTGAAACAAAAAAGGATTTTGGTGCTGGGAACAAAGAGCCTTCAAATGCCACTGTACCACTCACCTGTGAAGTCCTGTTGGGGTATCGTGAGAATCATAGACGTCATGAGACCCAAAATCCTGAGGCATTCCCTTGTAGTGACTGATGTTTGAGTAGAAAACTGTACATCCAGATACACATATATTTCTTTCTGTGGAAGAAAAGTTTTTTGAACTGAAGGGTGTCTAGCTGATATCCCAGGAACATAATTCAAGAGTCAAGAAAGACTATTGAATGTTCTCTTGGAATCCCCAGTTTGTAAGAGATCTCTCACCCAAGAGAGAGAGAGAGAGAGAGAGAGATTCCTGATATTTTGAAAAAGTCTCTGCAAAAATAAACACGTTGTCTAAATATGGATACCCTGTAGCCTTCAGTGAACTATAACTAGAGCTAGACACTTTGAGAACAGTGCAGATGATAATCCAAAGGATAAGGCAGAGTAAGATTATGTGATCCAGACACATAAAAACTTAGTCTAGATGAAGATGGATGTGATGACAAGCATCTTTTAAATGTATTGTTACCAGGAAACTTGAAAGAGGAAGAAGAGGTAACAGGTTGTGAAGTGACATCATTTTAACTTTGGACATGATCATAACCAGGTTTAAGAAAGAAAGAAAAATCTGGAACTGGTTCCCAATCATTTTCATTCTTTTGCACTAAAAGCATCCTTCAATCAAAATCCTTCCCCAGCTGGGAAGGATGAACTGGTTCTATCATTTTTGGGATAACATGTGATGAAGAACCAGAGGAATCAAAAGAATCTGATCTGGAGGATGAGGAATAACCACCTGGAAAGAAGAAATTTCCTCCCACTGCTATTTGTAACCTTGATGAATGATCTTCAAAACCTATTTGTCTGAAACAAGTGTTGCCAAAGAGAAGAACAGCAATTCACACTTTCTGGAAAAAAAGGGGGCCATGTTGGGAGCGAATCAAGAGGTTTATTAAATTGTCACTCCAACGTGGACTGCCCTGGGTTTTAGGAGGTTTGGGGCTTCTTTTTGAACTACCTCGCCATTTCTTCTTAAACATGTATCTCATTGAAAACACCAGCCAAGCTAGAACTTCCAATGAGTGACCTCCCCAACCTCCTATAACAGAGGCACATGGGATATATGCAAATGACCCTTATGAACATCAGGTGTTTCAGCTATATGGTGATTCTGATTGCCCATGACTTTTACATTTGAAGTCGTTTTAATGGACAATTTCAGGCCAATAAAGCCAAACCCATATCCCATGTGCTTCTGTTATAGGAGGTTTGGGAGGTCACTCATTGGAAGTTCTAGCTTGGCTGCAGTTTTCATTTAGTTTTTTCCTGATTGTTTTTTCAGTGTGACCTTCTAACTCTTTGTTTAAACATGTATCTCATGTCATTGAGACTGATTATTCTGCTTTTTTCCAAACGGATAAGGAATTAGAGAATTCCTTAGAAAACCTGGAAAAAGAAGGCTGAAAAATTTTAAGATGCCCTGGATCAGCTTAATATTTTCATCCTCTTTTTTGATCACCTCTGAAGTAGAGGGGTCAAAAACTAAATCTATGTCCAAAGGGGAATTTAAAATCAATTTTTTAAAATCATTTGGAAGGTTCTGAGAATGTAGCTATGTAAACCTCCTCAAAACAGCACCAGTGGCTATAACATCTGGAAGAAATATCAGCCGAATCATAAACACACCACAACAAATGAGTAGTGACCTGTGCAATTGAATAAACTGTATTATTTGAAGCAGATTTTTCTCATAAGAATAATCTGCAGATCAAACATTCCTCATACTTTCAAAATTAGTCAAAATAGACTTTAACAAATGAGACTGACAATTCAAAATTCTGAAAATCAAAGTTGCGGAAGCATGCCTTATCTGAAAGAGTAAGATTGGAATTAAATAAGTGTTTAGCAGCAGTGGGATGAACTAAAGCTATAGCTGCTAGGATTATTTGTGAATAGTGTATAAAAACATAAAAGACTGAGGAAGTTTATACATCCTATCTGCCATGTTAGGGACAGCTTGCTGACTATTAGGAAAATTGCAGGCAGTAAAATACACATTTCTCTAAAGCAGATAGACCAGGAGGATGGGTGTAGGTTCTTGAAATTCCTTTTCTAAAAAGTCATAGTACTTTATGAGGGACTGAGAAACATCAGTGCCCTCCCATTGAAAATACTGGTGCATTCTAGCAATCATCTCAACATAAAGAGAAACTTCCACAGGAGACTCAAAAACTGAGCTCTCTTCTGAGTCTGAAAAAGAAATCTGAGGAGAAAACCCTATATTTACTGCTTCATCTTCCTGTTCAGATTCAGAATCTTGAATCTCTTCTGGAAAAGAGGTATCCTTTCTTTTACCATAAAGTACTTTACAAGAAGGATCAATAGCCTGAATTAAACCCTAAGGCAGACCCAATAAACTACTCCTGCCTTAACAAAATTTGAGGAGGAGTAGACACATGTTTAGCTTTCTGTTTCTTTTTGACAGGAAAAAAACTGGGTCAACCATGTTACTAATGGCAGCAGCAGGTTCACCAGGGATGGGTACAGTATTCTGGCCCTACAAAGAAGCCTTCCATGTTTCTTCTCCCAGGACCAACAGGAGTGGCTTTCTCTTGCCCACTGATGGGATCCCAACAACTGCAGAGGATGAGACTAACCCCCAGTGAATAGTGACTGTAGATGCCAAACTAGAGTGATCTGGGGTAAAAAGGAATGATCTAAAGTACAACAAATGGACACAAGAGAGTCACCCACCTGAGGCTGAGGAAAATTGTTAGCCTGCTGTGTTAGCAAAGACTGTTTGTTTAACATTTTCTTTTTGTAAGTGGAATAAAAAACAACTGTGGGACCAGAATTTGTTCCATAATGAAGCCAAAACTGCTGACTCTTTCCCAGGGCAGCACATTCTGGCAAAATCTACAAGCCTTTAAAAGTCTTTTTTTTTCTCAGAAAAACACAGTAAAAACATTTTAAAATACATGGGTAGCCCACTCCCAAAGGAAAATAAACATAGTTTATCCACAGAAAAATGGTTTTCAATTACTTTATACAACTTTTAAACTGACAGGAAAAAAGAACTCTCCCATTTGAAAGTTGAATATAGTCTCATGACAGTCCATTAAAACACAAAACTCTTAGCTTTAAAATACATTTCTTGAAAAGGAAAGAGACAAAACACAAACAATATTTAGAAAATGGAAGTTTTTATTCCCCAGAGGGACTTCTACCCAGCAAAGGAACAGCACTAAACTGACCATCAATCCTCAAAAGTCTTGAGGAGCATGCACTTTGGTGGCAGTAAAGCTCTGAAAGGTTTGGTCCCCAAACTTGCCTTTAAGTTTTTTCAGCTCTCGCTGTTTGGAAATTTAGGTGTGTGGAAGGTACCTTGAAGCTGTGGAAGCTGTCTGCCTGTTATGCCTTTGGCAGAATATAACCCATATAGCCAAGACTACTGTAGCAGTGATAAATATGATGACCATTAGAAAAATTCTGGGGAATTGAGGACAATTAGCGTAACAGCAGTGACAAAGAAGATCAGTGGGGAAATGTGAAGGAAAAGGCTGGTTGCTTTCCAACAAGATGACAATCTATGTTTTGATTTGTTTATTTATTCCTGTGTTTACCGTGAAAGTGAAGTTGTCCACATCTGCACAGTTCTCAGCCACTACCTAAGCCATAAGGAAAAACATCATATACAGAGCAACATGCAGCATATTAAGTGAACCACAGGCAAAACATAATTTACAAAATGGCATGCAATTGGCATGAAATTCTAAGTAGTAGACTTCAACAGCAGCAATAGATATATCTAGTACTGGAATAGTACTTACTAATTCATAAAGAACTTAATATGCGTTTAGAGATAATAACAATGAGTAATAAAACGCTATATTACTTTTGTGTACTGCAGCAGTCTGACTGAGATTTAGAGGTTATAGTAGTCTTACATTCCTTGTGAAAAAATACATAATTCAGCCTAAGTGTAGTTACATAGTTGCAAATAACTCAAGATAACAAAAAATATATGTAATAGAAGTAATCAACAGACCCAGCATAACTGTGATACAATATTAGTAAAGAATTAAAATTAGCTCATCCTGTACCTTTATATAATTAGACTTACATCTTTTTGTCAAGTGACATTTTAAAAGTTTCAAAAGACTGGTAGAGTGTCACGGTTTTAATTTTTTTCTGGAATGGAATTCCAAGTTCTGTTGGCTATTTTGTAGTGACTTTCTTGGCTACTGCTACAGTATAAGAAGATATTTATAGATAAGAGCCATCTTGACTTTTTAGGTTATAGCTAGAGTGTCCTATAAAAAAATTTGTTTCTCAGAGGAGCATAATAGATACATTTAACAGTTTAAAAAACAAGTTTCTAAGTATAATTTGACCTGACCTCAACGGATAACTATTTAGTTTTTTAAGGTCACACAGTGATGGTGCTGCCTATGAGCTAGATGGATGAATCTTATTATCTTGTCCTCAGTGATTTGTAATAGATTTATATTATGTTGTGACTGTCATAATGGATAAGACATATTCAAGTCTGAACAAAAGCACATTTATTGCAGTTGCTTGTCTGGTTTCTAATGTTTAAAGGATGGGAGATGTTATATAGTACTTTTAGTTGGCTATATACTTTGCTTATATAAAGTTCTCTGGGCTTAGAAACGGAGAAAGTTTTCTCAAGTCTAATTAGCACGTATTTTTATAGGCTGTAGAGTATAGTGGCATTTTGTGACTCCTTGATAGTCAGTGAATTGAAGTTAGGTATTTTTTTTGTGAATATCAGTTACTATTACTGCGGATGTTTGACTTCTAATGGATAGCTTGATGTAACAAACTAAGTTCTATATTGCATTGACATCTTTTTTGCAATGCTACATTGTGTTAGTTGGATGATGTGTGCACCTTTAGTAGATCTATCCCTCCAACATGTTCTATTTATATTGCAAAAGAAATTAAGATCCCTTGAGCTGGTGTTTATACACCCATCATACTTGCAAATGTGCAGTAGATCTGACAGGTTAGGGGCTGCTGATGCTCTATATGTGAGCTAGACATCTCCCAAGCAGTAGCTTGTAGGACACTGAGAAGGGGAACATGACTTTCAGCTAGTTATTATATTTTTTATGATTTAAGTCCTTGATTTTCTTGGTGATTCATTCAAGTTGTTTTAAGTGTTGGGACAGGTACATATCAAAAGGAACATTATACTCAATGAAAAACTTAATACATGTTAAATCAGTGGAATAACAATATCCCTTGACCTAGATGCCATATCCTTACTAAAAGCTGTGCAATGAAAAATGATATGTTTACAATAGTGGGTGTATGGTGAATGATGGGCAGTTTGTTGTCCACATATTTCCCAGGTCCCTCACTACTGGGTCAGTCTTCAGATGCATGTTATAAATGTGATAGTTATAGGGGGACAACATGCTTGCCAAAGGAGATTATTATACATTTTTTGGCATTCTGCTTTAGCCCTGGGTTATGACACCAGCTATTTTTTGGGAAAGGCCCTACATCTTGATGTCTTCTGGAGAGTGTATGATGGCATTAGGTTTACAGTCATCTGCAAACATGGTTAGCCATAAAACCTTTACATTAGCTTTGACCCATGAGAAATAAATGCCAAACAGGAGTGGCCAAAGGGCCGAACCCTGGGGTACACCTCTAGTGACAGGTCATTTGGATGAGGTAGAACTGCTTACCCTAATTTCCCGGATTCTGCTTGAAGGACAGTTTGCTATCCAATGAATTACAAATGGTTTAGCATTTAGCAGAGAGAATATATCAGCAATACCAGTATGTGGGATGGTGTCCAATGGCTTCATGAGGTCAAGATATGTCATATGTACTGATTTTTAATTCATCCATTGCTTCAGTAACCTACTCAAAGAATGTAACTATGTTAAGCAGGCAGAACCTGCCCTTCACAATTCAAACTGGCTTGGGGAAAGCATTTGTAGGCTGCCTATGTCCTTATTTACCAATTCCATAATAACCTTCTCCATAGTTTTACAGACAGGGCTGGTCAGACTTGCAGGTCTATAATTAGCTGGGTCTGTTCACATACCACCTTTGTGCAGAGAGATGGCAGTTACTTTCCTCCATTTGTTTGGCAAAAAGCCTGTTTGGACATATATGTTTGAAGTTTGACAGTAGGCAGCCTGACATGTTATCCAGTCCATAGAAGCAATGCTGTTGGCCTTGTAAAGTACTTTGAGGACTTGATCTTGTGAGATATTGTGGTGGTGGTGGTGTGGTTAGATGAAGTTATATGATGTGGGAATGCATGGGAGAAAGGGGGTGGGGTTACAGCTAAATTAATCCAGTATTAAATCTGATATGTCACCGAGACATGCTTTATGTCCTTTTTTCCCCATTAGTTTCCCTTCCTCTCAGTAATTATAACATGCTGTAACAGATTTTCTGAGCTTTTTTTTAGACTACCAACATTCCTTGAGCTAGTTATTCATCTCTCCCCTTTAACATCACCCAGTTATCTAATCTCCTGACCTTTGTTTTATTTTTTTTTTCAGTTCTTACACACAGAGACCTAACAGTATTTATTATGGAAATCCCAAACACCTGCCCCTGAACAGCAAGCCATTCAACTTTCTTTCTATCAACAGTCTTGCCCTAAACATCTGCTAAATCATAGTCTGCCCTTATTCAGCTGGATATTAAACCTTAACATATGTACTAAGTGTTTAATGCATGGCTTCTCACTACCCAGGCCCTCTCTGCTTTAACACATCTCCTATATACTTTTTCATAGATATTGTAAAGGCTAACCCTTGACTTTCATGCTCTACTTACTGATTGTTTTCTTTCAGTACATTGTACAGCTGTGATTGGGTCCAACCAGCTCCGTTCACCCTCTCATCACTCAGGCTCACTCTGGTTCCCTACCCTACCTCCATTCCCACCTACCTGCAATAACCTAATTAATTAATTTATACTTAACCTCTGATCATGCTTCTCTCCACTATCCTCCAATAGTTACAGACATACCATTATCTATCAATCAACAACACAATAAATGCCATCACCATACCACTGCTGCTCACAACCACATCAACCCAGTACTTCCACAATCCACCTAGTTAATTTGACAAATGCAACACCAAGAATACACATGCATTTTTGCAACACCTCATTTTATGTACCTTACTTACTATAATATATCTCTGTACATCATACCATAATCAGCATTTTGTCCACATCCACTCTCCTACCAGGCCATTCATGTCCACACCCCACACATCCATAACCAGCATTATAATTTCTCCTCACCTTTACAATAACATAAAGACCAATCTTTTCTCTTACAAATGTGCTCATTCACATAAAACTCCAAGCCTCTTACATAAATCTACAAGGCTATTTATCAGACTTACCCACCTATTTCTAGTGAATTCAGCCAACATTAAACACATTGGGGACATACATCCTAATCCAGGCCCTCAACTTCTACAAAAAATACCCCAACCCACTTACATCACAGGCACTTTGATCAACATACACACCACCACAAAATCACAAATCTCCTCTTTTTTAAGATGAACCTGAGAAGCTTATTAAACAAAATACCTGAAATTCACACAACCCTCACCCAATACTCACCAGATTATTTATTTATTTATTTTACATTTGTTGACCGGGCTAGTCTAACTGGATACATGTCCATTTTCAGTAGAGGCCCGGGGAGATAAGCTCCAAGATAGAACTATGAAATTAACAAGATAACAAATAAGGAAATGTTAAACAAACAAAAAAATCGTATTTACAATGCATATTACAGGTTATCATAATAAATTCAGCAGTGCAGAATGCAGGCATAGCATAGCATGCTAGTACAATCAAGATGTTCTAGAGGGAGATAGTATTATGGTTAATAAGGAAGGAATAATTACAGTTAATGAGTAGAAGGGGTAGGAAGAGCAAAGTATTAAGAGATACATAAGTAGTCAGGCTTAGTACAGGGGCATAACCACTGCGTTCTGAGGAACACTTTCAATTTGTTTTTGAAGCATGTTACTGAGGGAAGAGAGGAGAGTTCACTGGGGAGGAGATTCCAGGCTTTTCCAACAATATTAGAAAAGAGAGAGTCACCAGCCTTGTTGTTTGGTTTAGTGGTATGCAGTAGAAGTCTCTGAGAAGACCTTAAGGATTTCAGGTTTTTATAGGGAGTGATGAGTGTGGCTAGAAAAGGAGTTTTGGAAGGTTTGTAAAAAGTGTTGTGGGCTATAGATAGTTGATGGAATTTAATCAGATTTTGTAGTTCAAGCCATCCCAGCTGCTTTAAATTAATGCAATGGTGAGTTATAAATGGGTTGCCTGTAGCAAATCTGGCAATGTTATTGTGAGGCATTTCCAATTTGCTAAGATTATTTTTAGATAGATTAGAAAAAATGGGTGAGGCATAAAGAAGTGAAGAGATTAGATGTGTGTGTGCTATAGTGGTTTTAGCTGAAGGTAAGAGGAAGGATTTTACCCTATAGAGAGAGCCATGTTTTTTGTTGACAGTTTTTATAGTATTGTTAATATGGATATCAAAGTTCAGATTGTTGTCAATGGTGATACCCAATAGTTTGGTGGTTGGATCAGGGGATATAATAGTTTTATTGGTAGAGATAACTGAGAAATCAAGAGGAGAGGACTTATTGGTGGGAGATAAGAGGAGGTGTTTAGTCTTGTTGGGGTTTAGGAGAAGGCATCTATGTGTGAACCATTGCTCAACTGTGTTAAATACTTGTTGGGTAAGAGATTGAAGTTCAGAAGAGGAGGTGGCTGAGCATTTCAGTGTGGAGTCATCTGCATATTGTATGCATGTGGCTTGGGGGATGGCAAGGTGAAGGTCATTAATAAATATGGAAAAAAGTAGAGGTCCTAGGATGGACCCTTGAGGGACTCCAGGTTTGACAGGCCTTGAGGGACACCAGGTTTGACTGGAGAGAGACTTGTGCCAGATATAGCAATATTAACAGAAACTTGGCTCAGACTGCAAATAAAGGACTCTGAGATCCTTCCCCCAGGTACAATATTTATAGGTTAGATAGGACTCAAATGAAAGGTGGTGGCATGGTCATAATTTTCAAAGATAACCTCAAAGTGGCTAGACTGGTTAGTACTCCTCCAGAGACCAACAATTGTGAAATTTTAATATCCCACCTACAAATAAACAAGAACAGACACATCATTATCATACTTGTCTACACACCCCCAGGTAATAACCTAATCATTAGTGAGGACTGGAGTGCTTCTACATACAGCCAGGAAAACATAAGCATAATAATGGGGGATTTCAACCTTGACTGTAAAACCTACACTTTACTTTTAAACTGCACTTTGTAAGGAATGTCCAAGATTCTACATGAGTAAGACAGAGAGAAAGTTGAAACAGCAGATATATGAACATTGATATGACATAGGTAAACATAAACCTGCCAATGCCCTAGCTAAACATCTAGATGCATATGGGAACCATTTTTTTTTTGTTTTTTATTTTTTGTTCTGGGGCAGGTAGAAAAACATCCTAGGGGTGGACCCTGGCCAATTATTTTTGGAACAAAGGGAATTGTGGTGGCAATTATATTTGAATGACTTGTCTTGGACTGGGTTAAATGATATTATTAATATAAGTAGCATACTGAAAATGAAAGCATATAAGAGATAATATTTGACATGTGTACTGCTGAGTTTTTTATAAATATATATATATATATATATATATATATATATATATATATATATATATATATATATATACACTAAAACAAAGAGAAGGTCACACTGAAAAGCCAATCAGAAAAAAATAAATGAAAACTCCAGCCAAGCTAGAACTTCCAATGAGTGACCTCCCAAACCTCCTGTAACAGAGGCACATGGGATATATGCAAATGACCCTTATGAACATCAGGTGCTTCAGCAATATGGTGATTCTGATTGCCCATGACTTTTATATTTGAAGTTGTTTTAATGGACAATTACAAGCCAATAAAGACAAACCTCACTAGCTATGGATATGCATATTTTGGCCTGTTTATGACCTCGTCAGCATAGCATAAGCAGAGTGTTTGACCAAGCATAAGAAACACAGGGTAGATATACCCAGCTGATGTCCATTATCATTAGGGTAACTGCAAAATATCCCAACTAACAAATTAAAACTAAGAGTTAGAAGGTCACACTGAAAAACCAATCAGAAAAAACTAAATGAAAACTCCAGTGAAGCTAAAACTTCCAATGAGTGACCTCCCAAACCTCCTGTAACAGAGGCACATGGGATATATGCAGATGACCCTTATGAACATCAGGTGCTTCATCTACATGGCGATAGCTTGGCTGGAGGAACTTCTTGAACAGATGTTATGCACAGGATAAGAATCCTTGTAATGTACCCTGCTAGTGTAGAAATAGTGTGAATTTTAATAATTCTTTGTTTGTTTTTAATGCCCATTTGCATGGAGTGGAGTGCAGCAGTGCTTAGCTGCGTTTACATCTATAGAGTTAACATCTGCCAGACATCTAAAAATAAAAACCGGATGTAATTAATTATTTATTTTACTTTCTTTTATTGACCATTTGCACAGTGTGGCATGGAGCAAAGCAATGCCGAGCTGCACTTACAGATACACAGGTGACATCAACCAGACATCTAAAAATAGAAACTGGATGCAATTAATTATTTATTTTTCTCTACTTTTTTATTTTATTTTTTTTTTTCATGGCTGTTTGCACAGAACGGCAAGGTACTTAGCAATGCTAACAGGTAGCTTAGTAGTATATGTGAAGGTATACTGGTTTTCTTACTATTCAAGTAGCTAAATAGGTGAAGTCATGCCTTAAAGTGTAGCAGGTCCTGAGTTCATGTCCTGAGCAGTCATACCTTTTTACATGTATTGCTGTGAAAATGTGTGAGGTAACCTAAAGGGCAGTTTCATTCAAAAATAAAATGTTACATTTGGAAAAGCTGTGCAATGCTAAGCACTGCTTAAACATGGTCAACAGCTATTCCTGTTTGTGTGTTGCTAAGCTCTGCTAAAACACGGTTGTGCGAGTGTATGTAATGCTCAGCTCTTCTAACCTGGTTTGTGCAATGGTAAATATCACAACACTTTTTTGGATGTTACACTATAATGTGTGAGGGTGGGAAAGCAGCCTATCTTAAGCCAATAACCAGGAATTCACAACATTCATTGGAGTCTATAGTAAGCTGTTGATATACCAGGTGGTACTGGTGAAGGAGCAGGCTTTCGGGTGCAGAAGTGGGGTGTGCAGGATTCCAGAGTGTTTGTTAGACTCCTGATCCAAAACTATGAACCCTGGCTGTTGCAGTGTGATTACCAGGGCTCGTACTATAAAGCTGAAGTCTGGGATTGGTTAACCAGGGATATTACTAGCTACTGGTATCTCCCAAACTGGTGAGCAGTGTCATCACCACTATGATGACCTGACGTGAAGGAAGATGGGAACCTTGGATACCTGGGTCCAAGAGGCTAGGCCTGGGCATGCCCCACAGATATGTAAGTACATTTGCTACTAATTTGCTAATATACAAGCTGAATCTGTGCAAAACTGGTATGCATAATGATTTGCTTCTCTTCCAACAGCTGCAGCTGAACAGATTCACAGTGTCCAGTCTCACACAGAGTGCCTGGCTAGGATGTGCTGTGAGTGTGGTACGTATGGATAATTTCTGATAACTGTAGTGCAATAAACAATAAACAATACCAATAACAATAAACAATAAGGTTCAAAACAAGATTGTGCTTTCATAAGTAATGTGTACAAATAACTGCAGTAGGACTGTATTCAGCACATGTGTGTTCTAATGCAACCCCAGTCAACTGTACAAATGAAATGAATAAAGAATGCAAATGTAATTGCCTGATAAATGTATTGCACAACTCACAGTACAGTTCAGGGCTGTCTTAAACCAGTTTGAGTCAAATTACACTCTCTGTTCCTCTCACTGCAGGAACAATGTATATGGGTAAGGTAACCCATGTTTTAGGCAGATATCATGCATATAATTTGCAGATTCTAAGGAACAATAAACGTAAATTGTAAAGCAGGATTGTGCTTTGATAAGTAATTTGTTCAAATAACTGCAGTAGAGCTGTATTTATTGCATGAGTGTTCTAATCTGACTGCAGTCAATTGTTAAATTAAGTGCACATCCCCTGTAGTCACAGCTTTTGAGTTCTACCCCCATGCCAGCCAACTAAGACATGAGTGGCTGTCTAGTCTACTTAATGTACATGAACATACCTCTCAAATTTCACAATTTTTTGTAATGTAATGACAACTGCCCAATGTTTCTGGTCCTTGATTAGCAGATAAATGATTACCTGGAATGCAATGTATTTGCAATTCCATTTAAAGAACACCTTGGTAGTAATGTACAAGCATAGTATGTGAAACAGTTCCATGTAATGGTATACTTGCATCTGTTAGTGCTTGGCCCATATTGTCCCATGCTAATAGCTTGAAAGGTATGTATGTTCAACATCATCTATAGAATAATCGGTGTCACTGCATTCACAACTGACACTGCACACCTGTAGAAGTATGTATTTGTAGTCTGTGTAGTAATATCATCTGGGAGTTCACTAATGGAATATTTTTCTCTCTCTCCCTACTCCTTATCTTCTTTAATTTATTAATGTTTATTATCATGACTTAATATTAATGTATTATGTTAAACTAACTGTTATGTTGGTCTTTTGAGTTATTTCATACTGGTTTGCTGTTAACATACTTACTGTTCTGTTATTTATTGCTATGTTCCACATAATATACCTTAATACATATTTGGATTAATCAATATTATGTTCCATTACATTAATACTAACATTGATTTGGTTATTGCTAATTTTAATTTATGTTTATATCTAATTTACTACAGTGTGACAAGTTAGGCCAGTTCCAGGTGATCCACCTACCTTGGCTCCTCTGGCCATGGCACCGAGCTCAGCACATCTGGGCTGCAGCTTGGTGGTGCCCCCTCTGCTGCTCCTGCACTACTTGTGGTGTCAGGTAGTTCTGCCTCATGAGCCAGAGCTGGGCTCCCCTCTGTCACCCATGATGAAATGCCAGGTATGGTGCGCAGGTTGCTTTTTTGAACCTTTGGGCATTGCCTGCAGAGAACGGAGGCCATGCTTGCCATCCTGGTGGGGCAGCCTCACCCTGGATGCCGGCTTACACCACTGCCACCACAGGGGCAGTGAAGGAGCAGTGCTGACAGTCCCATGGGTGGGGACTTGACTCGCACTGCTACCTTGTGGATGTACCTAAGACTGGAATTCCACAACATCCTCCCCAACCAAGGTGCTCACCTCCTCTTGTGTCACACACCAACCCTGTCTTGTCTGTCTGCAAAAGTTTCCTCACCTTCCCAACTTTCCTCCCCCTACTGTATCTATGTCCCTTCCCCAACATTCCACTCTCACCTTACAAAATAACATGGGCACCAGTCCCACAAAAAAAATCATCCCATAAATTGCTCTCCATTTCGCACATGTAATTTGGTCCAATTGGCTGGACAACATAGTTATGTTGCCCTCACCCCTCTCTCTTGGGGTCACAGTACAAATTCATCTACAAATTCTGTCAAAGTGCACAGTTGCTGCTGTACAAGAAATGGATAGCTATGGTTCTTTTTTACACCCTTCCTGAACATACCTACCTGCCTTGCACTATGTTTTTCCCCCTGCATGCACCCCATTTCACCACTGTTCTATCTCCCCACTTTTCTTTTCTTTAAAGGTTTTTTTGTTTGATGCAGAGCAATGTGACATATTGTGCCGCTTTGCTGAGCTCAGCTAAATGGAGCTATAGTGATATATGTGTTTGGAATGATAATAAACACATACAAAATGTACATATGTGCCCTATGTCAAACCCAAGGCACCCAATGCACCCAGTATTACTGCTGCACAGGTTAAAACAGCACTGTCCAAGCAGGGGTGTAGCTAGGATTTTCAAATTTGTACTGACAGCTCTCAAACTGCTACCCCCATCCCCAGCTAAGCTACGGCCATTCTCGTAATTCACGGTTCGCTCTTTTAGTGTTGATGAAGAGGCATTCGCTGTAATGCCTCTTCAGTAATATAATATAAATTCACTCAAACTCGGTTCCTTGAATTGAAAATTAACCTGAAATGTCAGTTCTTTGAAAAATGAAGCATGGTAGTTGGGGTAGAGACTTCATGCTTTTGTTTTCTGTAACTAAGGTACAGGTTTTGAGCTTGAGTAAATTACTAACCACCTGCTACCACTAACTAGGATGTTTCATTCACACACACACACCCCTACCTACCTCTTAGTGCAAGAAATATGGACAAAGCCTAAAATAAACAGGGACAGATATTAAATAATGTTCTTGTGAACTTAGAAAGTTGCTAGAATAACAGGATGTGTGCTAGTATGAATTTTTCTAAAGGACATGAAGTCTGAAGCTCAAATGTCTGTCATTATTTAGCAATTTCAGCCTTCAATGATTTTCTAGAAAATCACAAAATTTATGGGGAACAGACAAAATATGGGGCAAAAATCTGGACATTCTGCAAAATTTGGACAGTTGAGAGGTATCTACCTACCACACACACACACACACACACACACACACACACACACACACACACACACACACACACACACACACACACACACACACACACAAAACCTCTCAACCTCTTACAGCAACAAACTCATAAATAAAACTGAGGCTAAGGCCCAAAAATAAGGACATTTTTTTTAAATATTGCTCTTATAAACTTAGAAAGATAATAGAATATTAGTAGGTCTTGCATCAGTACGAATTTTCTGAAAGGTATGAAATCTGAAACTGAAATGTCTGCATTATTTTCTAACTTCAGTCTAACAATTTGCCACTAATTTGCCAGAAAACTGCAATTTTATGAAAAACGGACCAAAAATGTGATGTAAAATTGCCAGACAATACAGCTGGGAACCTGTCAAAGGAGGGACACCATTTTAATATGAGCACAGTTAACTTAGAGCAGCTGACAAAGTTAGAGAATCTACATGCATTTCTGAAATAAAAGTATTGTATAACTCTGATCATTACAGTTATTTATAAAAGTAAAGTAAATCCTCTATGTTTTCTTCCAAAATTGATATTTTGTGGAGGGATCATTAGGGGAAGAGCAACATTTTGAGCCAAAATCAGGGACAGTTGAGGTTTGGCTATGCCTAATTCTATAAAGCAATTTGCATGTACCTCTCAACCTGTTAATGCAATAAATCTGGACAAGGCCAAATATATTGAGGGAACATATAAACAGTACTAAAAATTGCTCTTGTATAAACTGGGACAGTTGATAGAACAGGTCTTATTTTAGCATGCATTTTTCTGAAGGTTATAAAGTCTGAAACTAGTGTGTCATTATTTAGTGACTTAATTCCTAAATCATTTGCCAGAAAACCACAAATTGAGGAACAAACCAAAAATAAGAAGCAAAAAATCTATTCATTCTTTGAAAATCTGGACAGTTGGGAGGTATAGTTCAGCTGGGGCTGTCTAAGTTTGCCGCCCTTCCCCCTCAGAAACCCATGGTCGAATGGAGCCTCCCCCGGCAGCCATTCCAATGATCCATTACTTTGCTATTTCACTCCATTTACCATAAACACTAATGTGCATACTGATTTACTTCGATGATGATTTGAACTTCATTTGAAAGTTTTATTTTGCATTTTACAGCACAAACACTAAGACATCTGCTAAACAAATTTGGCATTAAAACTTCTCTGCCCTTGAAACTCATTCATTGAAACAACATTAAAACCCACATTCAAAGAAAAATACATTTTACCCTTGGCAGATAAAAATTAATTCTGGGCTGCTTTTAAATCATAGGCCCCTTGCATATGAAACATACATGTGCTCTTTGATACACCTTCCTATTGCTTTGAACATTTTTCCAGTAAACAATGAAACAAAACTGCCCAATTCAGAACATTTCCATCATAAAAGTCTAGTCAAACTTCTACAGTCCACCATTATCAGTAAATAATATGCACAATCTCTGAAGTAGTAAAAAAAGTCATCTAAATAATTCCACGTTAAATACATCTAACTAATGAAGAGGTTGCTGCTAGCAATCACCTTTATATTTCATGACTTCACCGAAAAATAGTGTCCGATGCCCCTGAGGAATAAATTGCCTAAATTACATTAATGATAAGCTAGTAATATTGCAATAGGAAATGGATGGCAAACTGATAACAGGCGCATAGTTAGCGCCTTAACTTTCAGTACAGCAGCATTCACCCCTTATGGGAGTAGAACCAACAACCTTCTGCATTAAAAGCAAGTACACAACATTTTGTGCTACTAGCAATGTGAGCCAACTTAGCATAATCAGCACTAAACTTCTCTTCCCCTGCAGCTCTCAGTTCCTTGTAAAATCTACACAATACTCAACTACATCTCAACTTCGCACCACAAGAAGTTTGGAAAAGCCAAATTTATTGGGGTGGGTCAAAAGGGCAAAAAACAGGAACACATTAAACATTGCTTGTATAATCTTGGAAAGCTGCTAGAATAAAATGCTGTGTTACCATCATACATTTTACTGCCAAGGTCACTGTGCAAAATAGTCAGAACAACATACCACTATGCCAAATCACCTGCTTTGTGAAAGAGAGGAAGACTGAAACTTAAATGGCTATCATTTAATGAATTCAGTTCTCACCATAGCCGTCAACCTCTTAGCACAAAACACCTGGACAAACCCAGTAATGAGGGAATACAGCCCTCAAACATATTCAGTGAATTCAGTTCTTGCCATAGCTGTCAACCTTAGTACAAAAAACCTGGACAAAGCCAATAACAGGGTATTACAGTCCCAAAAATAAGGACAAATTTCAAATAGTCATAAACTTAAAAAGATTGCTATAAAAAAGGTTGTGTTAGTATATATTTATTGCTAGAATAAAAAGTTGTTTTACTATGTCACAAACACAGGGATAAGATGCAGACTCCACACAGAAGGCACCCCAGCCAAGAATCAAACCAGAAAACCTACAGCTGTGAGGCAACAATACTGCCACTGCACCATCAAATATGTAAGGAAGTAAGCATTCAGAAACCTGAAGTCTGAAATTTAAATGCCTGTCAATTTGTTAATCGGGACAGTCTGACTTGGAACAAAAAAAAACAATTCTCAGCAGAGGCCCAGGAAAAAATAATGCAGACATGTCTTTGTAACATGGGAGGACACAAAAGCAAACCCACACAAACACAGGGAGAAGATACAGACCCCCCCACACAAAGAAGGCACCCCAGCCAAGAACCAAACCCAAGAACCTACAGCTGTGAGGCATCAATGCTACGTTGCTACCACTGCACCATCAAATTTCAAGCATTGCAATATTTAAAAACCACAGATACATACAGATATTGATCAGATCAAATATGAGGCAAAAATCTGCAATTTTTTTTACAAATGGTGGTGGGTAGGGAATTCAGGTCTTTAACACCTGCATACAAGGTACAGGGTTCAAGCCTGAGGTATTCCCTACCACACCACCATGAGTAATCACACCAGTACAACATCCCAAGACCTATTTAAGTTACAAGCAAATTTTAGGTCTTTTGATCTAGTAGTTTGGATGCTGTTTGTTTTGGATGTTGAAGAGGTTCATTAAAACAGGGTCCTGGGATCCCCTGCAGAAAAGGGAAAGATCACATCTCAGTAGTCTGGACATAACTATGTTTACCTTTAATGAAGCCTTTAGGAAGACATATTATGTAAATATACTTGTACTCTAAAGAACATAATGACAGCAGTACATTAACTTTTTTTAGTAATTATTTCTGTCACACACACTTTATTTAGTTAAGGGTGTTAAAGAAGCTAATGCCTCTTCCAGCATTTAGTGAGTGCAAAGCAGAAAGTAATCCGAGACAGAATAGCAGTATATTACAGGATAAGGATATGCACAGATATAGATGCAAATGCTTACAAGCACCCCCCCACACACACACACACACACACACACACACACACACACACACACTTATCATTTTACCTACTGCATGACCTTGGTATAACAAAGAAATTAGAGCACCTAGTTAAAACTTACATAGACAGATAAAGGAAGTGCAGACTTTGCTTTAAAACTACTTATGCGTGATCACATCAGTAGAGCACTAAAACAGGGAGAGCAATCCAAGGGCAATGTGAGGCAAGTTTGACACAGTAGTAGTTCGACTCATAGTAGCTTTCCAGTGGAGGATAAATGCTCAAAACTGATTCAAAAATTCAGAAACTGTGGGAAATGACACAGATCAATTCTGGTTATAATAATTTGCCTGATTAGAATCTGAACCCTGTTCGGCATATGAGGAAATTAAATGACAGTGCTAGCTCCAAGGCACAAAGGAATAGAATCCTGATTCTAGTCTCAGAGAACTGAGTTCAGCTAATTAAGTTCAAGTGCTGAGTAGGTTGGTCTGGGGAGTGGCCATGCTAATCCTGGATGTTGTGGGAGGAGAAGAATCAGCATGACACATGGTTTCCACATGACAGAGACTAAGTTAAGTAGCAAGTACTGAAAACGAGCCATGTGTGGGCAATTCCTCTGTCAAGTACTCCATAGATCTGCAGCTCACCTCACCTTGGTTATGTGTATATGTATGTGTGTGCGTGCACATGCACGTGTGTGTGTGTAGTGTGTAAGCAAACATATAGCACTTGGTCAGTATTTAGGCTCAGTAGTATTGGTGGTGTGCCCATCACACACCACACAGGAATAGGGTGAGCTGACAAACTACACAATATCTCCAGATCACCAAAAGATGCTGTTGGAATCCCTTGTTCTCCCCTCTCCTCACATTATCCTCAGACACTTGGGAAAAATAGGAAACAAGCAGGAAAATAAGGAATGGGGTATGGATCACAGAGGACTGAAGTGCAAAACTGCATGGTGGGGAAAAAATAGCCAGACTTAATAGGTCAGAGTCCCACCTGGGGCATTTTCTCACACACTCACACACACACACACACACACACACACACACACACACACACACACACACACACACACACACACACACACACGCTCGGGAATCAAAGAAGACAGTTTAAAACGCTACCAGCTCGGGAATCAAAGAAGACAGTTTAAAACGCTACCAGCTCGGGAATCAAAGAAGACAGTTTAAAACGCTACCAGCTCGGGAATCAAAGAAGACAGTTTAAAATGCTACCAGCTCCATCCATTCCGACACACACTTCATTCATAGTACTCACCAACCCTCCATGAAGTGAGACCAGCTTGGGAATCCTCCTTTCCACGATGTGAGACCAGCTCAGGACTCAAACAAGACAATTTAAAATGCTACCTCCCGCTCGGAAAGCATATGGAGCTCAAACAAGAAAATTTAATACGCTACCTCCCGCTCAAGCATTTGGAGGCTGGAGCTCCATTCCGACTGGCTGCCTAAAGCGTGCTGATGTCATCGTGCAGTAAAGCACGAAAATAAAGACAATTTAAAATGCTACCCCCCCTTCTACAAGTTGTACTGAAATCAGTACAGTGCGTATGCCTCCCGACGTCCCTGTGTCCAAGGCCAAGAATACAGCCTCTATGGGACCTGACAATATCCCTGATTGTGTTCTACATGAACTACAGAGTGAACTGGAACCTCACCTGTGTGCCTTGTTAAATCACAGCCTCACCTCATGCTTTGTCTCTACCAAATGGCGCACTGCTACACTCATCCCTCTCCACAAAGGAGCAGTGACTACAGACCCTGGGAACTATTGCCCCATTAGCCTGACAAGTCTGATATGCAAAGCTATGTAACGCATCATCATGGACCTAATAAACAAGGATATAGGGAATTGCAAACTTTGGATCCCATACAGTTTGGTTTTGTGAAGGGTAGATCATGCCTGCTCAAATTGGTTGACTTCTTTGAGTCAGTCACCAGAGCTATGCATGAAAGCAAGGTGGTTCATAAAGCTTACCTTGATCTGGCCAAGGCTTTTGAAACCATTCCCCTCTCAGGAATCATAGAAAAACTCACTAAGCTTGGCATCCACCCCTATAGCACTAGGTGGGTTGCAAACTGGCTCACAGATAGAACCCACTGTGTGAAAGTAGGTGACTCCAAGTCAGACTGCCAACCAGTCATGAGTGGAGTCTCACAGAGATCGGTCCTGGGTCCTCTCCTGTTTGGTATCTACTTCTCTGAAGTCCAGGCCAACATAAAGGGACTCTGGCTGACAAAGTTCACAGACTATTACAAGTTGGGAGCTATTATTAACTCCTCAAGTGATATTGACATCCTACAGAATGGCCTCACTGAGACCAACGACTGGTGTCAGAACCATGGCCTTAAGCTCAATGCCAAAAATGTGTCATCATCCCCTTTGGGAAAAACCTGGTTCCCATGAATTACCACATCGATGGTAGTCCACTAAACAATGAAGGCAATATAAGAGTTCTGAGAAAACAGGTTGACATCAACCTATCTTTTGGTCACCACATTGCCACTGTGGTCAGAAAGTCTTTCTATGTGGCATATCTCATTACTAAGGGTTTTGCATCCAGGAAGAAAGAGGTTATTGTCTCCCTCTACTCTTCACTCATTAGGCCAATCATCTAGTACAATGCCCCATTTGACATGTACCTCACTAGACACCTGTAACAACTGAAGAGGCCACAAAAGTACCTCACAAAGAGGATCCTAGACCTTAAACACTTGTCCTATACAGACAGACTCAAAAAACTCCAATGATTCTCTGTCTCATATCGCCTACTTAGAGGCAATCTTTGCTTGACTTACAAAGCCATGTCTGACCCAGCTCTGTTAGAAATGCTATGTCTAAAGAAATCCCAATCCCCCTGCACCACATGCTCTAGAGACCTCATCCTCATTATCACAATTAACAGAACATGCTAGAGGGACAGGTTCATAACCCAGGGACTGCCCATGCCATGGAATAGACTTCCCATACATGTCAAGCAGAGCACCTTGCTCACCCTTTTCAAGAGAAAACTTGATGAGTGGATGGGAAACAGAAAATTCACCCTGGGGATAACTCCAGTGGTGCCATTCAACAGAGGGCCCAGGGAACTAAGGTTGGGTGGCACTATGCCAGGGTAATCCTATGGCTAGGCTTGTAAAGGCCCCAGGGTCATTAGCCTAGTACACACCTATGAACCTATGAACCTAAGAACCAAGACCATCACACCTGCAGACCAGTGGATTAACCTGCTACACCACACAGCTGTTAAAACAAGTGGTTTAAGCATAACATAGTAATTGCAAGTTACCATCGTTAAGCATGTGTAAACAGAGATACTCATAGTGCCACGTTGTGCAAACTTGCTGAAAGAGTAATGGAAAAACTGGGAATATACCTTGGTGTCTGGTACAAGACTACACCACTAGAAAGCCAGACACAGAGTAATGGATGTAAGTTAGGTCTCTAATAGCAGAGAAATGTACACTTTTATCAACATCATTTAGAATAACTATTGCCCAGACCCACCTTATGTCTACCCTGTTCTATGCTTCGGCAATATATACCAATCTATCAAAAAACAATCTCACCAAACTTTCCACCAGTTACAATAACATAGCCAGATTTGCCACTGGCACCACCTTTAGAACTCACCACTGTCTTAACCTAAAACAACTGGGATGGCTAGAACTGCAGAACCAACTACTTTATCAACAAATTGTTATCACCCAAAAAATCCTTTACCACCCTAAAAATACCCCTATCCTCACTAACCCGATTTCACCCTACAAAAATCTTGCTATGTGACGCTCATCCAATAAGCTTCTAGTTTCCACTATTAAATCAAATAACAAAGCCGGAGACTCACTTTTCACCAACACAGTAGGGAAAATCTGGAACCAGCTTCCTACTGAACTTTCCTCCCTTGCTTCCACTATTCTGTTGAAAAAGCATCTGAAAGAATATCTTACAACTCACTGGCTATGTCCCTGCTCCAATCCAGACTGATATCTCTTTCACCTCCTGCTCTCTCTATAACTTTCTACTCTTCTGTTTTATCTCACCTATCTGTAGTACTAAAAAAAAAAAAAAAAAAAAACTTCATGTTTTTGGTTCTCTGTATTTAATCTTAGCTTAAAGCTACTAACTTACTCTGTAAACTTTTGTTCTGACCTATCTAGCTAATGTACTATGTAGCTAATGTACTGTAATCCACTTGACTATTACTATATATTGTATTGTTTACTCACTGCAGATGCTTGGAACTTTTCTCCCCAGGCCTCTACTGAAAATGGACATGTATCCAGTTAGACTAGCCTGGTCAACAAATGTAAAATAAAATAAATAAAATAAAATAGAACCACACCTGCTAAAACATTAATGGGAAAATGCATGTTCAACTGGGACTCTGGTGGAGAAATATATCTCTATAAAGCCATGCACATAATAGTGGATGTACTTAAGGTATGTCACAGTCTGTATGCGTGCACTTATACTGTGACAAATATACCTACTGTAACAGTGACTTAGTAGCTCAGTCTGTTAAATGCTTTGCAAACAGTATTTTTTTCCACACATGGTCCTGGGTTCGAATCCAGTGGTGTAGAGCATTTATCAATGATAAATTATTAAATAACAAATAACTATAATAAAATACTACATAAAGAATAAATGATAAATGCTTCATTTATCAATGAATGACTGAGTCATCCACTATTTATCCACCCAATGCATTTCAAATGCAATGTCTGCTGTTCAGTGATGGCAGTCAAAGGCCTGCAGATAGGAGCACACTTGGCATATCCCTATAACAACACGATAGAGTGCATAGAGTGTCAGGTCATGAATTAATATGCATTCACAGAGGATTTTAACTTAGGTAATGTAAAGAAGGCCCACTAATATCAGAGTACAGAACACAACCATGTCATATTACAGATTAGGACAGCTGAACAACTAATGTACACATATGGAGATCCTGCTAACAGCAACGACTGGAGGCACACATTTTAAATGACTACCATAATGTAACGTATGGCCTGGCAGTTGCCCAAATGGTTAACAAGATTGTATATTTACCCCCTGTGTTGCTCAATGACACAACAAACATGTTGCCTATCACTCTGTTAATGATATATTTGGCTAACATACTTACCTTAAACACATAACTCAATATCCTGTGTGATGGGCTCCCCTATTAAGGCTCTGTATATACACCAGAGCTGCCAGTGGTCACACCTTTACTCATAACTGATGTTGTTCTCCACATTCTGCAGTGTCTCTCACTATGATTATTGCCTGCAGCCGTAGCATCAGCTGCATCCTGTAGCCCACACATAAATGTACATCCTCCCTGTGCTGATATATTTCTACCTAGCATTTCCAACCCATCTTATGAGAAAGGGGATGGATTCTACATTGAGGCCTTACATCAACTTTAATAGTTGCAGGGGATTGCCTGATTATACTGCAAATCAGCTGTGTATGCTTCAATTAGCATTAACCACAGATTGGTTCAGAGGCAATCACCTGCTAATGAGGTACACCATATGAAGGAAAACCCCTAGCTAGGAGAACCACTGTGTATGAGAATTACTTTGTATTTACTTGTTGGCATAAAACATTATATACATATGTATATATATATATATATATATATATATATATATATATATATATATATATATTAAATAGGGACACAGTGTATCCATAAACAACTCTTGCACTACTTTATTCAAAATAATCTTCTGGCCAACTCCCAGCATGGATTTAGACCACAGCACAGTACCACTTCAGCCCTCCTCTCCTTTTCTAATGCCATAGATTCCAGCTGTAACAACAAACTATCTTCTGACCTGTTTCTCAATCTTTCCAAGGCCTTTGACATAGTTAACCACTAGCTACTCTTACTTACTTTAAATAAAATATCCCTAAACAACCATGCTATGCAATGGTTTCAATCTTATCTTAGTGGAAGACAGCAGGCTGTCCTTTGGCAGGACAAACTCTCCACCTTTCTCCCCATTACCTTTGGTGTCCCTCAAGACTCCATATTAGGTCCCCTTCTTTTCTCCCTCTTTGTCAGTGACCTACACACTGTAATCCCAGATGCAACCTGTATACAATATGCGGATGACTCTACCCTTATCTGCTCAGCCTCTATCCCTATAGATCTCCTTAGTTTAAGCCAGAAAACCTTTAATACAGTGGAAAACTGGATCTCTAACCAACAGCTGATATTAAACCCTAATAAAACAAAGCTATTGCTCTTCTCCCCTACTCACAAATCCTCTCAACCTTCGTTTACTATAACATCTAACAATGGGACCATAATCTCACTAGATATGTAAATCTCCAAAACAGCAGACACCTTCGCAAACCAGGCACAGTCCAGAAGTAATACAAAAGAAAACCAAGTATTCCTTTCACAAACCAGGCACAGTCCAGAAGTAATCCAAAGGAAATCCAAGTATTCCAGCTATAAAATGTTACACTGTTGTAAAATAAAAAGCACAATCCAGTTGTAAAAACCTACTACACTTTATTTCTGTTAAGCGCTTTTCCTCTCGCTTATAGTGAGACTTCTTCAGACCACCTACAGTTACATCACACTGTGGTATAAAACTTGTTCCACTATCAACTTCCCTTCAATTAATTACATAAGTAAACTCTGCTGTTTGATTAGTACTTGATAAATGATACATCAATTAAGTTAGTGCGTCACTGTTACCTAGATTTCAATAAATGAAACTCCTAAATAATGTGCTGTGTGTGTTGCTTACATTAAAAATGTAGGGTGTTGCTGAAATACATGTACTTGCATCGTACGATAATTAAATAAACTTTATAAGTTTGTGTCAAGTGTTATGAATTTATATTTATGTTTAAAATAAATACTTGTTTAAAATACATAGTTGAAAAACATAATTAAAAAGTTATGAATTTATATTTAGAATAAATACTTGTTTAAAATGCATAGTTGAGAATACATACTTAAAATGTTTCACTTCTACTAAGTCTATTACTTAAAATATACCTTAATACATAAATAAATCAAGACATTAATACAAAAATCACCTCTACCCAAACTGTTACAACTATCTGCTTGAAGCATGCAGTATTTAAATAAATTTAAGTATCTAACAAATCTTATCTAACAAACCTGCCTGAAGTACATTTCCTGAAGTTTATAAAACAAGCAGCACTAGTCCTAAATTGCCTGATAATGTGCATTCTGAAATGATGAATAATAAATTAATAAACAGGGCTGAGAAAAGGCAAGGGAAAAGTGTGGGGTATGGAGGGGAAAGGGGAAAAAAGAAGGGGAGGGAAAGGAATTCTACAAAATTTTCTATGTACCCTCTAGAATGCATGTTTAGATTTGTGACTTCATGAATAAATTATCTTGAAAGGTTCCTTAATTTCAATATACAAGCTATCGAATACATTTCATTCAAACCGGGGGCATGATGGGCATGGGTTCTTAGTTGCCAGGACAATTCTAATTTTTCCAAGAGTAAAGCAATTGGTCTGCCTCTCCCGTCTTCTGCAACACTGTCTATTGCTCGAAAACCAAATGAGTGGTTCGGGTATTCACCTACATGTCTGGCTAAGGCATTTTCTAGTTTACACTTCCTTAAATGAAGGTTGAGAGGATTTGTGAGTAGGGGAGAAGAGCAGGGGTCTGTCCATTTTGGAGATTCGCATGTATTTACTTGTTGACATTTTTTCTCACTAGATATGTATACCAAACTCCTGGGTGTTATAATAGACAACAACCTCAAATATGATATGCGTGTAAACCAAACGATTTAAACAGTTAATAAAAAACTTGGCTCCCCATAGAAAAACAAACCTTTTCTCACCCCTCTGGCTAGGACTGCCATTGCCTGTGCCCATCTACTTTCAACTCTATTCTATGCCTCACCAATACTCATTAACTTGAACAAAACTGATCTCAGCAAACTCTCTAGCTGCTACAATCAAATTGCCAGGTTTGCCACAGGAAATCCCTACAGGACACACCATTGTCAAAAACCTACATGTCTTAGGTTGGCTAGAACTCCCCAGGCTAATTCAATTTAATCAACTTACTGTAGCATTCAAGGTTATTAACCATCCAGAAAAAACACCCTCCCTTAAAAACATTATCCATCCCTACAAAAATGCTAGGCCTCTTTGTTCCACTACAACACTTTTGGTTCAGTCTATTAAAGCTAACAACCTATCTGGAGAATCTTTGTTTGCAAATTCAATAGGCAAAACCTGGAATTCGCTCCTATCTGACCTTACTCTGAAGCCCTCCATTAATCAGTTCAAAAAAAAATCTAACCAGGTATTTTAAAACTCACTGGTTATGTCCTTGCTCTAACTCTGATTAAAGCCTCATCTACTTCCATATCCCTCCAATTTCTTATTCATAGCAACTAACCTCTTACACTAAAAGGTTTGAAAAGAGAAACTGTAATATCTTTGCAGATACTCTGTATTTAAGCTGCACCTATTGGTTTGATAAGAGAAACTGTAACATATTTGTATATATTTCTGTATATAAACTGTATTCTTCACAAGCTTGAAATGTGAGACTGTAACTTCTATGTTAACACAATATGTTTGTGCATATACTGTAACTTGCTTGTCTTCATCTGTTTGTAAGTTTGGAGCTTTTCTCCCCGTGCCATCACTGAAAATGGACATGTATCCAATCGGACTATCCCAGTCAACAAATGCAAAATAAAAATACATAAATAAATAAATAAATGTAAAAAAATAACTATATATATATATATATATATATATATATATATATATATATATATATTGGCTTCTTTCCAAAGAGGTGTATTGTATTCCAGCAGTCCAGCAGGCATGTAATCATTTAATCACCAATGGGGAATGGGATTACATCAGTAAGCCTGTGGTAGAACTTTACTGATAACATGTCATTGATCTCCACATGTGCTACATCTACAGAAGAACTACAATACAGCAAGTGTAGAAGGCTATGTGTTAAACAGGAAAACAGATCTACTGGATAACACCACTATTTGTTTGGCACTGTTGGTTGTATATAATTTGGGGGGGGGGTGCTACTGCTATGGAGCACACTACATTGGACTCCTGTCTTGGCTGTCTTATCGTACATCTGCATCTGTCATGCCACAGACAGGAATATTTGACCATTACTATTTCATTCCATGCACCCACCACCTTTGTATGTTGTGGACATACCTCTCAACAGTAAATATGTTAGCAGATTGTTCAGAGTTTTGCCCATATATTTGGTCCATGTTTCACAAAATTCTGTTTTTCTGGCAAAGTGGTTGCAAATCATTAAAGAATGTGGTTAGACAATAATTAAGGACATCTGATTTGCAGACTTCATACCCTGCAGATGTTTCATGGTCATGGAAAACCTGTTATTCCATCAACCGTGTACGTTTGTAACACCAATATATAGAGACTGTCCTTATTTTCTGGCCTTTCCCCACTTTTATTTATGGAGTTGTCCCGATTTCTTTCTTTAAGATGTTGAGGCATATGGTAGGGTACACATTTGAATTTTAGATGTGCAATCAAACAGTGAATACTGATAGCTATCCTATATGGCTGTATCTCTACCTTCTGCACCCCCATGTATCTGATTCTGATATGTGTTCTGTTTTTGTTGTAGATCAGCAATAATGTATAGGCGTTGAAGAGACCCTTCACCTGCAGTAGCATTATGAGATTCTACTTTCCAAGGAGAGGCCAAACAGACAGGAGCAGGCTGCATTATGGGCTGACCTGGTCCAGAATGTAAATGCAGTTGGTCAGCAGAGCAGGACATATGAGCAGGTGACACCATGCCACCGATATGATCAGCAGACGATAACAGCAGCAGACATAACCAAGGATCTTGGTGCCACTGGTGGAGGGCCTGCTGCAGAACAACCATTGTTGGCCATTGAGGAATTCCTAGCAAACCTAGGTACACAGGACAGCTCCCAGGCATCCATCACACAGTATGTCATGGATGTGGTAGCTATGGTAGCAACACTATAGGAACATCCAGGTATGCTTAGCAGGATCATCACTGGAATACTGTAGCATTCAGTGTGTCAGTGTGCACATAGTTTTAAGTGGATGTCAGGTTTTATTTTGGGAGGAAAACAGGTTAGCTATAGTTTGAGTCTCTTTCTAGATTGTGACCAACATACCAGTTTACATAGTAGCTACTGTTAATGTCAGTTATTCTGATATATACCCTGTTATAATGTAACATGTGAAGCTGTTTACATTACCTCTCCCTCAACTCTTTTCAGGAACGTCAGGAATTGGACGAGGCCATGGTTCTGCTCCTGGTAAGTACAACACTGTTTTGTTACACACATATATTTAGTTAAATGTATATGCTAAACTGTCATTTCAGGCCTGATGGCTAGATTGATGTACTGTTTTCCTGATTCCCACTGTAGAGATAGATTCTGACTGTACACAGTTTACATTAATACATATGCCCTGTAGGTGTGCCCACACTGATAGTTTTGTAAGTATTGTCAGGGCAGTACATAGTCTACTATGTAAGAGTTTTTCAAAATGTCCACTTTGGATATCATTTAGGTATTGATCATGGGATTCTTCTTTAAAGAGCTTTTATTTGATGGTAAATACAGATTTGGGTTAGACTACAATGTCCTCGTGTCCTACTATTAGAGCTTGGAGGTTAGACAAGTCTGTGATACTGACAGCAGTGTATACAGCATAATATATATTGTAATATAGTGATGCATAGCATAGTAGTTAGAGTATTAATGTAATTCTGTTCCCTTTTTTCCACAGATGACCACGGGGGTTGGTCTCTGTCCCTTCAAAACCTGATGTTGGAGTCTCTTCAAACTCTGATGATAATGGTGGCCAAAGTGAGGCACAGCTAGGGGTTGGAGGGGCTGAATCTCACATAGATGTTGACAACCCTCATTAGCCCTCATTGTCACCATACATAGCCAGTATGCTTACGCATACCCAGTCCTCTGTGGCTACAGATATTGAGCAGTCAGAGGGTGGGGACATCAAACAGGAGAGTGTGGCTACTGTGGCTGCAGGGAGTGCTGATACTGGCCATAGCCAAACAGTTGGCGAGGTTACACCAAGACAGATTTGATAGGGGTGCTAGTTGGAGGTCTGCTGTCCCTCCCCCACCTGTTGCTGGTGTCTCATCACGTGTCACTCGTTGAATGTTTAAGGTTGTCATGGAGGCACAGGTACATTCTGAGAGCTACTCCTGCACAATGCTCAGGGTTATGGATTCAGCACAGTTTGATATCTGTGACTGCCTCCACCATGTTTCTGATACCCTGGAGCAGTTGACTGATGCAGTAGAAAGATGTTGGTGCCAGAAGGATTACACAGTATTAGTCTTGGAAAGCATGGTGTTAGTGATGTAACGTCTGGTTAGAGATGATGATCAGCCCTGTGGATGTAGGTCAACAAATACATATGCTGAGAGTCAATGTGGCCATGCACAATCATGCTCCTGTAGTGGCAGTACATCCAGCACTCCAGAGTGGAGTGTGCTGTCCACTCGAAGACATGGCAGACCATGGGCTATTGATCCTGGGTGCCTGTGAAAAACACATTCCCAGCAGACAGTAGTGACCCTCAGGTAATAGTACAGCATCCAACCTTGGGCGTGGGGGTGCCAGTGCAACTCCTGGCAGAGCCATTTCACAGGTTCAGGGTGGAGACATTGAACTGTCAGCTCTACCATACATGGCTCACAGCTGTGCAACATACAGACACATACTGCTAGCACTGAGCTTGGCTGTGTTCATGCACACACTCACACACCACTGTCAAAATCAGGTCACCTACAGAAACACACATCACATCTCCATACTCCATCTTGCCTGCTTCCTCTCCTGACTCACACACATGAATGTCAACCTATTGGCTTAGCCTAAGCCTCTTGCACACCCACACAACACCCTGTGCAAGTGATGATACCTGTGCCACATCCTTGTCATCTTTCTCATGGATGCAGGGAAATAAAGCTATGTGTCTGATGCACAAGGTGACTATCTACATAACTGTGTCCTATCCTCTATTGTGTCTTTTTGCATGCTACTTGTACTGCTCATTTACAGATATTGCACAATGCCATTTATAATGAGCCTAAATTCATATCATTACCATGGATGCTGTAGAAATGGCTTTGTGGTCACACAATGAAAGGTGTCTCATGGAAATGTCTATAATTCTGTTTCAGGATTTTGCAGGATGCAGCTATGCCTACAAAGTACAATCAAAACATCAAAGTCAGAGCACAGGACTGAATATCACCACAGATAAAAATATCAGCAGAAAGGTAAGTAACTGTAGGGTCATTAGAGCATGGGCTCATATGTGTTCAATCCACAAACGAATGCAAGGAATTCTTGAAGCCTAGCCATGCATCCCTAAACTGTGACAAGGGCTGATACCCTTGAAGAGTGTAGACAGGGTTTTGGGTGCTGAAACATTTACAGGCCAGGGTGTGGAAGATGAACAATCTCCACTGTATCTGTGTCCATTCCAGACATTGGTACTACATCATGTGTGATTGTCCTTTTCCCTATCCAAATGTGTACCTTACACTTGATTCGGATTAGGGCTGGACTCTACTTCACATGGATGGGGAGCCTGTTCCATATAGTGTGTTGTGTCTGGGTTATATACCTATCTCTCCAGCATGTCACATTTATATCACAGGCAAGGTCTAGGTCTAGAGGACAGCTAATTCTGGTGCTATTTCTTATGTGGATATGCAGGAGGTCTACAGTGGGGTCTGACACCACCCTGTATGACAGCCATACACCTCCCCTACAAAGCATGTTGGAGACAGATTACACAGATAGGGCCTTAACGCAGTCTCCATATGACATGTCTCACTGCGTAGTGGTTTACTGGGACCTCTGTGGATGCTACAGGTGATGGATATGCCTGGTTGGTTACATGGAAAAGGTGGCATTGTACTTGATAGCTCTGATGAATGCTGAACACAGTGGAACAATGACTTCCTTGGGTTTACCTGCCCTACCTTGGTTAACAGGTTATGCTACATGGAATGCTTTACCCAGTATTACTAACATGTCTCAGTCAAAGGCTAGATCACTATCGATGTGTTCATAAGTCCCTGACTACCATGTCAACTGTAGGTGGTGTGCTGTCAATACAATAGTTACAGTGGCTGGATCACTCCCCAAAGGATAGTATAGTTCAATTCTTGGCATATACTGTTGGTCCATGTCTCCAACAGCAACTGTATGTCTGTGTTAACCCCTCCTGGATGACATTTGTGTCAGTGTGGGATGCAGTGACAGCTCCTCATTTGCAATCATTACCAAATTTAGTCAGCAACAGACCACTGACAGTGGCCATGCCTACAGTGAAGCTATTGCCTTAAAGGAGCAGTATGAGGAATGGTTTGTGAGGGAGTTCACCAGTGACTGGCTTTATTGTAGAGGGGGACTCTTCATTGCTAATGTCAAGGATCCTGTCAGTCAGCCACTTGGCTATAAGCCATTTGGACATACTGGTTTGTACCTAACCACATGGGTTTGTCAACAATGAAATCCCTTATCAGGCCATGGTAGGTGGACTGACTCATGTTTCCCTCATCAATTGGTTTGGTAATCTTATCAAATAGGTCCACCAAGTAGGGTAGCCATGATCTGCCCATGACTAAACCAAACTGTGTCTGGTCTAGTGTTTGTGGGTGTACTATATCTGTACTGATCATCTACCAGTGTCTGTAGATGAGCCCCCTTTGTGCAGAGGGATGACTGTTCCTGTTTTCCATTCATCAAGCACGATGCCTGTTTGGTGGATACAGTGAAATAATAAATCCAGAGGTCCTCAAAGGTCATGTATGCAACTCCTTATTGGAATTATTTCTTTCATGGTTTCCAAGATAAATGTACCCCAAGCTGTCTGAGTTTGTACACAGCCTACCAAACATTGTAGGCAAAACTAATATGTACAGCCTGCAAACCTAACAATGGAGTATATAAGCAGGTATTCTGAAGTTAGACACTAATCAAGCAGTGCCTATTGGAAACAAAGAATTACCTTGTGACACCTGCTGAAAAGAGGGGAGTAGCCTGAATTGCTGCTGCCTGACTGCTACTACTGCTGGTCTCACTATGGTATCACTCTGTTGGGATCCTATTCTCTGTCTCTCACCAGAAGCAAAATATTACCACCAAGCTCAGGATATGATGTTGGACACAGCTTGTTTGTTGATCTACACACTTGTCCCAGATGATGCAAGCATCTGTAGACTTGTTGTAGCCTTTTCCAGGTAGATGCCTGGATTAGCAACCAGACCAGTCATTGGAGTTTTGCATATATTATGACTTGGGTTTCAAGCCTTTTAGGATTTGACTGGGTACACATCTGATGTTGATCAGGAGCACAGCTGTAGCATCACACTATAATGCTATATATTTCAGGTGACATAGATGTACAAAGCTGATGTAGCAAACTCCACAGCAGCAGTTGTCCATGTTAGGTGGCAGCATCACAGCAAGTCTTGCAGCCTACCCTTCAACAGCATCATGGTGGTGATGTGCATGACATGGCTGTGAGGCCTACTGCAGAGGAATGGCCACCTTTGGGTAATGTAGCTGTTCCCACCACATTTCCTACTTATGTGATACTGTACATTTATGTTCCCAGAGCAAAACAATGTTTCCACATCTTTGCACAACTCATCCATTTGCTGTATGATTCTTTGACAGGCATTGTAGATGTGCAAGGCCAAAGTAATGACTGCAAAGTTGAAGAAGTGTCCTGTGCATGCAAGGACATCCACATCATCACTGCAAACATATGATACATATGACAATGAGTAGGTTGCCATCATGCACACCTCACCTCCAACTCCACCCAAACCCACATCATACATATCTACATATGCAAAGTTCTTTAACAGAAACAGACATGAACACCAGACACCTCACAAATACAGATGCAAGCATGCTACATATAATACTACCTCTGCAGAACAGGATACATAATAGCTGATACACCACTGTATCACCACTCAAACCTTTAAGGCAAGACAGTAGATCACACATATTACTCATATGTGATTACATCATGAGACACTTTGATGTCCCACTCACCAGGCTACATAAGGGGAGGGTCACAGACAGCTGTATGGCAGGTGCTCTGTTATGCCACATCACAGACACACTCCAGTCTGTTAACAGCAGGTACTATTATGACTATGTCATAGTTCCTCTTTGTGTGTATGACTTGAGATGTACATTTCAAGATTGCATGAAGAGAAAAATGACTGAGCTGTCAGACTATGTGTCTCAGGCATGTTGACCTTCAGCTTCATTTTAACCTCACTTGGGATGATGGCTACATGCAAAAAAAAAACATAACGGATGTCAATAATTGGCTTAGCATCTGCTGTCATTCAAATGGGATCCACTATCTGTCACCCTGGTGTGACATGATCAACAGACCTCGATGCTTTGTCAGAGATGGTCTCCATCTGTCCCCATTGCACTTTTGGCTATTGGCCAAGGCTCTCACCATCCACATAATGCCATTTTTAGGTGGTGTCCCAGGGACAGAATTCTAATGTAAAAAGCCCATCTACAAACAACCTCAAGGCCATGCTGCTACATGCTTGGAATGTCAACATGTGACCCCACTCACTGGAAGCAGACCTCACCTTGCTAGACACACAGATTTGTGCAGTCACAGACACCTGGGTCTGGGCTTCAGAAAGCAAGACAGCCGTAGAAATATACAACTCTTTCTACACATGCAGACCTCAAACTCATGGCATGCAAGGTAATGGGATTGGTGTATCAATATTCATTATGGATACATAAACATCCAGACTGGTTACACAATATGATTCCATGGAGACAAGTCAGGTGGTATGGCCTTTTTGTAGGCACCTATTCAAGTACTTTCCAGCTATAGGAGCCCCTCCATGAATCAGGGCACCCACTCTGCTTATTTGCACCTGCCTGAATGTATCAAGATACATCTGGGCACTATTATTTTGGATTACATTAAGTACCCACCGACTGGGTATGTTAGTCATGCTCAAACTCACCTGCAAAATATTCCCAAGGTCATTAACCAGAATTCCCTGGACCAGCTGGTTGAGACCCCTACAAGGGGAGTCTACATACTGGCTGGGGTGCTTACCAATATATTGGACCACTGTAGCTCTCCCACTGTGCGCCCCTCCCTGGTGAGATATGACAACTAATCGGTCTCATTCAAAGTACATATCACACCTGACCCCCCCCCCCCGCAGAAGATAGAGTAATAAACTTCAGCAAAGCAGATTATAACCTCTTATGAGAGGTTATCAATAGCTTCACTGCACTTACCCCTCAGAAGGGACTAGCAACTATGCTGAGCTGTACACCAATGCTTTATACAAACACCTGTATAACTGCACTGAACTGGCTGTACCTGATAGGTGCAACACAAGATCATTACAGAAGAGCAAACCTACCTGGTTGATGACTGCTATTAACAGGCTTTACAATAAAAGGGAGACATTGCTCTTTTTGATTAGGAAGGAGGGAGCTCCTTGGAATGGAAACACTACCTCATCTGCATGAACAAGCAAATAAGAATTGTTGTGAATTCCTCCAATACAAAGTATTTCTCCAAATTTGCCTCCCCCATGAAGTACAACTACAAGGCATTCTATACTTACAAATGTAACCTAAAAGGAAAGGCCCAGTTTAGTGGCAAACTTGTTCTTCATGATACCACATATACTGTGCTGTACACATATCTCATCTTTTGGATGAGTGGGTCTGCAAAAACCTCACTCCCCTGTCCCCACCACATCCACACTATGACATACCTATCACTTGTCCACTCCCTGGTGGCTCTGAAGGGCATGTCCTAACTGGCTTCTCTAAGGACAGATACACAGCATGTATAGGACCTGATAACATCCCAGGCTGTGCCCTGCATGGGCTCAAACTTGGACTTGTAACACCCGTGGACACTCTTCCCAATCATAGTGTAACCAATGGCTTTGTCATAGCTAACTGAAAAACAGGCATGGTTATTCCATTGCACAGATGTGGTACATCCACTGACCCCACAAACTATATGTATATCAGCCTCATTATCCATATCTGCAAGACTATGGGGCAGTTAATCATGGACATTATCAACAAAAATGTAGGTAATGTTCAATTACTAGCCCCTACTCAGTTTGGATTTGTCAAAGTGACACCATGCCTGCTAATCCTGGTGGACTTCTTTGAGACAGTCACCAAGGACCTGGCTGATGGGAAATCTATGCACACAGCCTACCTGCACTAAGAGAAGGCATTTGACACTATCCCCCACTCAGACATCATAAAAAATACACCCAACTAGGCTTGAACCCTTATATTATTATAGGGGTTAACTGCCTTTCTGATGCAAGTCATATAATCCAATAGGGGAAGACACCTCCAATAGCTGAGCTGTAACCAGTCATGTTCTAGAGGCTTCAGTCCTGCATCACCTACTGTTTGGAATCCATTTCACTGAAGTACAAGCACAACGTAAATGACTGCAGCTGACAATATTTGATGATGCTTCTAACTGTGAGTGGTCATACAATATACATAGTATGGAAACATCCTACATTACAGTGTTACATGGACAGATGATTGTTACCAAACACATGGCCTTAAGCTCAATGCAACTATATATATTATCATTTATTTTGGTAGCAGCGATGTTCCTGCTAAGGACCAGATAAATAGTAACACCTTAAGTACATACACAGGGGTGAGAGACCTGGTGAGACATGTTGACAGCTACCATAACATAGATCATCATGTCTAAACAGTGGTAAGGAGGTCATTATCACATGCCCTACAGCTTAAGCATGACATTGCAATTGACTGCAGGTGATGTTATTGTAGAGAACATAAAGAAGTCCGATGTTTAACTGGTTGGTAGGGCTGCATAATCGCATAGCTTCCTACTGTCAACTTCAGCTAGTAGCCCAACAGTGAGACAACTGTTTTGTAACCTAGCTATGTGTCAACAGCCTGTGTTGGGCATATGAGTCTGTTTGTATGTGGATGGACAGGCCTGTGGCAAAAGAAAATTTACCCAGACAATGAATGGGCACATAGCATAATACATTACAGCAGTTGCACAGTTATTGATGTGCATTTTTTTAAATGAAGCAGACGCAGAGGGCTGTAGTGAATGTGGTTGTTCTTGCTGATGTAGCTATATGCATATGACTTCACAATATATGTATGTATTCCTATGCTATGCCATACATTTCAAGGTTCCACATGGTCTGTTAGGGAGATGTGGTATGAATCACCACCGTGCAGCCGTTTGCAAGTACACAAGTGTGACTCGTGGTTATGTTTGTTTCATGATACATTGTGTTCTGCTGTCACATCTGGTATCATATACACATGATGAGTGAAGATGGTCAGAACTGTAAACTTCAGATATCCTAAAAGTCCTAAGATTGCAACACATGTAGGTCTATGCAGTTGCAATTGTCTGAAAGTGCATTATGTAATGTTGAGCCTTTCCTTGTGTCTCTTCCTCCAATGTTTTATGTGTCATAGTGCAGCTTTACTATCCATGATCTGCGTATGTGGGGCAATACAGACATACACACTCACATCTATACATAGATATATTTGTTTATAAATATATATATATATATATATATTTTTACTAAACAGAATATAGCATGTGGGACAACAGATTTGCACTTAGCTTAACTGTGTGTGAGCATGCTCAGTGGCATTGTGGGTTGTTTGCACGTTGCTTAGCAACGCGCAAATGGGAGACTCACTATTGACACCTGAGACTTCCTGTTGCATAAACTGACTCTATCTCTCACCTAGGTGTACTCCAGGCTGGGAGTCTGAGATGACTTGGAAAACTCCAATCTGGATCTACCTACATACCCAGTTCTTTTCTTAATCTATACCAAAACCAAAATTTCACTCAGAAACAAAGCATAGGCCACCTACCAAAAAAAACAAAAGCCCCACTTGATCAACTAAGATTCAGACAGCTAAGGAATGACACCAAAAGAATCCATAACCTTAGACAAAAATAACTACTACTACTACCATCTACTGCAAAAACACCAAAACACACTTCAAAAGTTCTGGGCAGGTATAAACAAACTACTCCACCCAGGCCAAACCATCACTCCACCCTCCCCCCAGCTTTCCAACAAAAATCCCCAGTAGACATTGCTAATAACTTCAGCAGTTTAAAACAGGGACTATCCAGTCTCTAGCCAGCCAACTCTCTCCCAATGTCTCTAATTCTAATGCAGCCACACCCAGTACCCAAACATACTTTACCTTCCAACCTATTCCTACTCAACTTATTCATGCCCTACTTAAGAAACTAAGACACACCACCCTGGCTGCCGACCTCTTGCCAGCAGACTATCTGCAAAAGGCTGCTGACACCATAGCATACCCCATCTCAATCTTGATCAACAGAGCTATATCTGAAGCTACTGTACCCACTATATGGAAAATCTCCATGTCATACATCTCCATAAAGGAGGCAGTTCCGCTGAACTGTCAAACTTTAGACCCATAGCTATTCTGTCACCTCTAGCTAAAATTATGGTGAAGTGTGTACACATACAGCTCATACACTACCTCACACAGAACAAGCTGTTGTCCAACTTTCAGCATGGCTTTAAGCCACAACACAGTACTACTTCTGCCCTCCTCTCTTTCTCTAATGTCATTAACCACGACCTCAATAATAACAAACTATCCTCAGCAGTTTTTCTAGATCTATCCAAGGCTTTTGACATGGTTGACCACAAAATGCTTATAAATACCTTGAAGGCCTTCTCCTTAAACAACCATGCACTCCAATGGTTTCAATCCTACTTGCAGGGCAGGCACCAGGCAGTCCTATGGCAGGACAAGCTATCATCTCGCCTACCCATCACATTAGGAGTCCCCCAGGGCTTGATACTAGGACCCCTTCTTTTCTCCATCTTTATCAACGACCTTCATTCAGTCATCCCAGATGCTATCTGCATTCAATATGTGGATGACACCACCTTGATTTGTTCTGGCACCTCACCAGCTATTTTATTCCCATTAACCCAAAATACCTTCAGTACAGTGGAAAAATGGCTCTCCAATCAACATCTAATACTAAAACCCAACAAAACTAAGCTGCTCCCCTTCTCTCCCACATGCAGAACCCCCCTGCCATCCTTCAATATAACTACTAACAATGACACTATGATCTCCCCAGAAGACAATACTAAACTACTGGGTGTCATAGTTGATAACAACCTAAAGTTTGATGCGCATATCAATCAAACTATCAAAACCATTAATAAAAAAGTTGGGACTCTTTGCAGAATCAAACCTTTCATTTCACTTGTGAGAACTGCAATTGCCCGTTCCCATCTGCTATCAACTCTTCTCTATGCCTCTCCTCTATTTTCCAACTTAAACAAAGCAGATCTTAATAAACTATCATCCTGCTATAACAACATTGCCAGATTTGCTACTGGCACAGCCTACCGGACACACCACTATCACAACCTAAATTGCCTAGGATGGCTTGAACTGACTAGCCCACTGCAGTTCAACCAGCTAATAGCGGCACATAAAGTCCTTTACCAACCGGAAAATACACCTGCACTAAAAAATATTATCAGCCCCTACACTAGTACCTGGCCACTGCAATCATCCACTAGACTCCTAGTTCAAACATACAAATCCAACTACTCAGCTGGGGACTCTCTGTTTGCCAACTCTGCTGGAAAAACATGGAACAGACTCCCACCTGACTTGATCCTAGAACCCTCACTAACTCAATTCGAAAACAAACTCAAGAAATACTTCAAAACTCATTGGTTATGTCATTGCACTAACCCCGACTAGACACCTCTGTATTACTTAGGTGTCTTACCTTCAACTACTTCTAACCTTTTTCTACCACACCATTTCAGGAAGGATCAGTTGTATAACTGCTGCTCAATGTGTCTTAAACCTGAATGTAATGTTATGTATATATAACTTTGAAAATAATGTTTTGCAAAGTGTTTTATAATAAGTTAGTACTATATGTGCTAAATGCTGGTATTTCGTATGACTGCAATCTGCTTGAAACTAGCATTTACTAAATGTTCAATGTGTATTGTTATCTTGGAGCTCTTTTCCTCAGGCCTCCACTGAAAATGGACATATAACAGATGTAAAATAAATAAATAAATAAATAATCTGCAGTTTTAATAACTGTATGCTGCATTTAGCAGTCACCTTTTTCTTTCTGTCTTCCAAATGTCATATGCTCATTTTTCGATGTATTTAACAGCATCTGATGCTCCTGTGGCCCAGGTCTTGTCAGACATGCCCAATCTGTAACACATTTAAACAGTATACTCTATCTCAAGCCATCTGCATACAGACTGTAGAACAACTGTGATGTGAAAGATAGGTCTTCAGACAACTAAAATTAAGGTTGTGTCTAATACAGAGCTCTGTGGGACACCCTGACTGTAACCATAAAAATCACTTGTTCAATTGCTGTATGATACTTGACATGTAATATATGCAAGCCATGCAGCTATCCATCTTCTCTAGAGTGCATCAATATCTAGTTGTTCTGATGTAGTGATCAGTGTGTTGTTCATGGATCAGTCAACTCCACAGGAATCACATCACAGCACAATCCTTCATTCACAACAGTTATTATATTGTTATACTACATCATGTTAGAGGAGGTACTGGACGTGTTTTCTACATTTGCATGCTGATGTATGTTTTTACAGCCCAGCCTTAACAATTCTGCTAATAAGTTATCCATTAGTAATGATGCACTTATTAAATAGGTCTTAGAACTGTGTCACAGATGCATGAGTAATTACTATGTGAAATAGAATCATACTAGTATAGCACACACAGAAACAGTCTGCAGAAAGATGTACATATTGCTATTTCATATGAATAATGATCAGATATATCAAGATTAGAACCCTGGACACCATCACACAACTTACCTGCCTTATTACTTTGAGCCACAGAAGCTAGTAGATGAGTAAGGAATAATTTGTCACATCATCACCTGCATAAATATGTACTGCACTATTCTCAATTAAATTACACATGAAATGTACGTTCAGATACTGCATTACTGTACTGATGCTGTGTGGCATACTACCTGTGTGAAAGGCCATATAGCATAACTTTAGTGCTATGGCAGTTACATGGGGACAGTGCTGTTTTGCAAGGTGGAAAAGTAATGCACATAATCTTCCAGGACACACAGTAATCTATCAGTTAACCTCCCTTTCCAACATGTCCCATGAATTATGTACCAGTAGTCTATTGCAGTAGGGCTGCATGAATATTCCATGCATGAGGCCTATAAACTACAAATGGTGACATGTTAGTGGAATGGCTGTCAGTAGTTCCATGCATATGTACTGTTTGTCCAAATATGCCAGTATAGGAGGCTGCATATTGTACCCAGTCCATAGCTACAATGACCGAACATAACAATCCAGTATACTACTGTGTACATTATGGACTTACCTTGCAAGTGCAACAGTTGACAAGATTGTATTTCAGGGCTGACTCTGTGTAATGCAGGCAGTACATAGCCAATGCATGGATAGGTACAGGGTGTGTGAATTGGATGGCATCACTGATACTATCTGTATGTGAATAGGAGTGAGGTCTTAGTTCTTAGGTCATCAGTGAATGTGCTATGCATTGTCTCTTAGCTAAAGCCAGGGCATATTGGGCATGAATACATCTGCCTACAGGGAAATCATCAGGGGGTTTCTTCTCCGAGTCCTCCTGTGACTGCGGCTGTAGTGACCTAGGCACTGGTGAGGGGCTGTGAATTCCTTCCCTTTGCTGATCCTGCTGCAGCTATTTCCACAGGATCAGATTGTGTACCATAGCTCATACTGTGAATATCTGTCCACATGTGGCTCAGGTATACTGCAGTGCTCCTCCAGATATATTGAGGCACTGAACCGTGTCTTCAGAAGCCTAAACACATGTTCTATGATGTTGCTAGTTTGTGCATGTGCCTCATTATGATGTTGTTCTGTGGGGGTGTGTGTGCATTCCTGTTGGGTGTCATCATCTGTGGTGCCAGGCCAGAGCCAGCATCCCCCAGTAAATGACGAAGTGGGATGTCCACCCTGGCAAACATCTGGTACAGCTGTGATGTGTGCCAGATATGAGAGTCGTGATAACTGCTAGGGTTGCCAGCGCACACACTCATGATAATCACCTGGGCATTGCACATGACATGGTTAACATAGCTTCTACCCTACTCATCAGTTGAGGCCTTGATATGTACATGAGTGCAATCTATGGCACTCAGTACTTCAGGGTAGTGTGCTACATGATAGAAGTGTTGCACAGTGGTGGCCCTCACCTCAGGGTCAAGGGGAAAAGATATCTGCTCACTGGCATGTGGGATCATAGCATCCTGAAATTGGTGGAGTCTCCTGGAAGCAAATGCATGTGAGACCCCCATCATTTCCCCAGTTGGTCTTTGGAAAGTACCTGCAGCTAGTGTCCTAAGGGCTACACATACCTTTGTCTCCACTGAGATGGGTTATCCTCTGTTGGCTCTGACTCTGGCTCTGGTTGAGGGCGGCAGAGCTCAGTGAGCTGTTATAATATGTCCCTGTCCACCCTGTAGCGCTCTACAATCTCTAGCTCATGTAACTCCTGGAAGGTTACCTTGAGCCTGAACACTCTTCTCCTCCTTGGCCTAGGCCTATGGTCATCAGCACCAGCAGCATTGACTTCAGCCTCTAGCACATGCAGATGTAGAATAGCTGCAGCAGCTCCTTGCATTATTCAGTTTAAAATTCCCAAGTCTGTACTCCATTGGTTCATAGTATTGAGGAAAAAACAGAATGTAGGGTGTATGCATACTTTATACAGTTGTAGCATAGGTCCACCATGTAGGATTGGCTAATTTGGATGCATGTCAGCTGCTTAGAATATAATTAACATGATTTAAAGGCCCTAGTTATTTGACTTCCATTGTGTTTAGCTTAGAATACAAAAGTAAATATTCTCAATTGAATATTTTCAGTTTAAATTGATAGCTTCCTATGTCACCACTGTACCTTGGGGGAGGGGGGGGGTCGGTCGAGCAAACATGCATAGCTCCATGGCAAGCCATGCAAACACATGCAGCTAGCACAAAATCTGCTAAAAGTAATTATGACAAACCTTCTGATGTTATCCATATTCACTGGGAATGTCAACACTGTGTAGGAAGCTACAAGAAAAGAATCTGCGGACACGGTTGTTCATTTTAGCAATTCAACAAATTCACTCATTTGCATACATATTCATGCTGACAGCCTGGAAACTGCACAGATCATACCCATGTGTGCCAGGCAACAGCACAAATGCACCATTATACAGACCTGATGCAAGATTCTACAGTGCATTTTTGTGACATACATTTATCAGTCTTTTTTTATCATTTTTTTTTTTTGCATTATGAGCATTTCTGCACTGTGGTGCATAGCGTAAAAAGTGGAGATTTATAAAAAAAAATATTATTGATTATAAATTTCCCTATGCATTTTTTTATATCCACAATGTATTTTTCCTCAATACTGCTTGTGATATAAGCTTTTCAGAGGGGGTATGTCCATATTTGTGGACATTTTCATCCCCTACTGTCCATGTAGACTCCAGTACATGAAACATTTCTGTGTACACTACAAACATGGACACAGAGTCTACACAGATAACTTTCTGATCGTTGGATCACTTCCACTGCCTAATTTGCATATAATTCTCCTGCTTATGCAGGAATTTGCATTACACAGATATTTTCTTGTTCAAGTGTGTTTGCATGCCCTTGAGTAAGGCTTACTGAATCTCAAATTATTCACGCTCATGTACATATCACGCTACAATGCATACATGAAAAAAAATATTGTGTAGGGTTTATTGAATTCCCCCATAGTTTATCTCTGTCCTTATCCCCTAAAAACATTGCCCTTCCGTTACAGCATAACTTTTAGCCTCAGAGCTTTCAAAATCATGCTAGTCGAAAATCAGAAATCATCACAGAAGTTCAAAATCATAACATTTAAAATATGTAAAGTGCCCTTTTGCTATGTATAACCTACAAAATTAGAGCCCTTGTGGTGCTAATTGATGCACACCTACAACCCCCCCCCCAAAAAAAAATGCAAATGCCTGTTTTGTTGATTTGCTATACGTGTCAGTTTTAACTGCAGTTTAGTTAGCAGGACTAGTTTAAGCTTTGTATATTTTTATTTGTTCATGTCATGATTGTGGAAATTTCAATAAACATTGTTGCAAATAAATGATAACACAGAAGACACCACAGCCTAGAACTTAACCAGAGCTCCAGCATTTCAAACAAGGCCACACAACCTAAAATATTTGCCCATCTGGGCCATTTTTAATGTTAATTCCTTCTTTCTCCTGAGAAAGTGAATTTAAGCATTTTTAGTTCATAGGATAAATAGAGTCAGTTAGAACAGCATTCCAAAACTACTTTCCAATTAAGCCAAAGTATTTCTAATAAAACATTCCATTTTTGCATTAAATACACAACATTACTTTCACACGCTTGTGTCCTACTTGTTCATCATTACATTATAAAAAGTTTGCAATGTGTACAATTACACACACACACACACACACACATGCATGGACACACACACGCACATGCACACACACACATACACACACACGCACACACACACACACACACACACACACACACACACACACACACACACACACACACACACACACACAGCCATCGATTACAACTAGTTGTAAGACTGTGTAGAGCTTAAATGTCTGCTTGATATAAAATGAACACAAAAATGCATAAATAATGGCCTAGAAATATATTTCAGTTTGATGAAGTCTGAAGCCAACAGTACAATTCATTGCAACACTCCTCAGATCTCTCAAGGTCTTAGCTCAGGAACCATACACAAAAACCTTTCCTCAGGTAGATGGCAAATATTGGAGGTATGATGAGATAGAAAGAGATAACTGGGAACATATGTTTTGGGAGTGTAATGAGTTGCCAAAATTAAAAATTTCCTACAGAGTAGTCTGTCAGAAATATTGGGTGAGCAAATGGGTGTAACTAAGGGATTTTTTTTTAGGTGGGATACTGGATCTGAATTGTCTAGAAATAGTAAGGCCTTGATAAGTTTAATTCTGGTGGCTGCTAAAAAGCAATTAAAAGAAACTAGAAATCAAAAGTCTAAACCAACTGTATTTGAAGTGGTAAATATTTAAAAGAGGTAAAAGAACTGGAAGTGGGATCTTTAGAAAGGGGTTGGTGCAACTTACATAGAAATAAATGTAAACTGTAGGAACAATACATACAGATTAATGTTCTTGAGAAGGAGCAAGGTTTAATGGAAGACAGGTATTGAGCAATGTATGTAATGTTGGATTGATAATCATATAAAAGATAGAGAGGGTACCAGTAAGTGTGCTCTAAGAGTACACTTAGTGTACACGTTCTATATTCAAGAACATCTCTACCACATTGCTTGTGCTGTCTATTCACACAGAAAGGCTACACTAAATGCACACTTAGTGTAGACTTAGTGGTAACCTTTATTAATCTCAGCCTATATCTGATGTATTCAGTGAAAGAAAACAACTTGAGGGTGGGGTTGGGTGCAAAAACAATGTAGTAATAAATGAAAAACAAATGCACCCAACTTACACAGACACTGACGTCTGATGAAGCGGCAGGTTTTGGTTGTGAAAGCGCTTACTTTGTTTGTTGTTTTATTCGATTAAAGTCAATTAGCAGGATTCACGATGGCTTGCAAGGAGTCTAAGAGTCGTGTAAGACTCCATGCAGCCATCGCGATCCAGGAATAGCCCGAAATCCCATGTAAGAGACCAGCTAAAACGACTCTTACATGGGCAGGGCGTGGATATGCTAATCACCTCACTTGCAGCCGAAAGGCATGCAAATGAGTTAGATTAGCGATCCACAAAGCTGAAACCAGCCCATGTAAGAGTCGTGTTAGGTGCAGAAATGTACTCAGTTGACAACTGAGTACGTTACTGCAAATAACACAATGGAGCCATGACAGCTCCAAATAAAGTGTGCAAATGTTGCAGTCAGCATGCCAATGGCCAAATATGTGGGCATTGGCACGGTAACCCGATGCAAACATGAAATAAAATACTTTTTTTTCTGCGATCGGCGATGTTTAAACGCAGTGCAGCCCCGCGCAAATGGGCTGCGCTATATAAAACATAAAAATAAATGTTTGAAACCCACAAATGTGGGTTTTATGTAATGTATGGATTTTCAATGCAGGGACTAGCAGACCAAAAACAACATGGCCACCGTCTAGTGGTTGCTAAGGGGGGAAGCTGAGTGTAAGACATGTAACTAAGCATTAGTAGGCAATCCTATGTAAATGAGTGGTAGGATAGTGAATCATACTGTCACATAGCAAATGAGCACATTCTGTGTAGTGTAAGAGTTAGATCAGGGGGAGTAACAGAGTAGGAGATAGGTGACATCACAGGGGGGAATGTCAGGAAGAAATCAAGCTCATTGGAGCAAAGTGGTATGTGAAAGATGTCAATCACACAGCATAAAAAGAGGAGTGTCAACAGATGAGCATGGGAAAGTCAAGAAATGGAAGGTGTACACTGTGGCCAACACCAAAGTTTCTTGCTGTGCATGCATGCGCGCGTGTGCGCGCTGGGAGCCACGAGTAAGACAGAGTGCATGCATGTAAGGCAGAGTAAGCATGTAGGAGCCTGTTTAAAGATCTGTAAACCTGTTTGCGCTGGTGTGCGTGCGTTTTAACCCGAATAAGCAGATTCTAGTCCGTGTATGCATGTGTGCATGCGTGGTAGCCACTGTGAGCGTGTTTTCGCTGGTATGCGCGCAGCTCCCCCCTGAGGAAATAGAGACGAAAAAGGAAGCAGAAGAAATAGTAGGAAACTAGCAAGGAATATTGGTAGAGCTAGCAGGTGAAAACAATTAGAAGCAGGCAATTACACAGGCAGAATACTAGTCCAGCCCAGCACTTAAAACACTGCAAACAGCATTGCAGTATGTTTCTCGCAAGAGACACTGCAAGACAGGAGTAAGCTAGTAGAAGTGAAAACTGAAAAAGTTGCACTCAGAACAAACATGCTAGGGGCTGCCATAGCTGTTATAAGGAGACATAGGAGACTTGCTGAGGGTGATGACAATGCAAATTCTGCCAGACAACCCACAGTGAGGAGACGGAGAAGAGTGTACAGGCCCAGGGTCACCTACCAGGGGTTACATGAGCTGGAGATAGTGGAGCGCTATAGAGTGGACAGAGACCTCCTGCAGCAAACTGTTGAGCTGTGCAGGCCACACCTCACACACAGAACCAACAGAGAGGAACCCATCCCAGTGGAAACCAAGATATGTGTCGGCCTAAGAATACTAGCAACAGGTACCTTCCAGAGACCAACTGGTGATATGATGGAGATATCACAGGCATCAGCCTTCAAGGTACTGCACCAGTTCCTGGATGCCATGTCAGCACATGTCGGTGAGCATGTATATTTCCCCAATGCCCGTATATGCGTCTCTTCCAGCAAATAGCGGAACACCCTGAGGTAGTGGGTGCAATAGACTGCACGCACATATGCATCAAAGCACCAGCCGGTGAGTGGGGTAGGGCCTATATTAACCGCAAGGGATTCCCCTCCATCAACTGCCAGGTCGTGTGTGATGCCTAGGGCATAATAATGAATATGTGTGCTGGCTGCCCTGGGAGCTACCATGATTCCCATATCTGGCATTTGACGTAGCTGTACCAGACATTTGCCAATGGGGACATCCCACATGGTCACCTAGTGAGGGATGCAGGATATGCACTGGAGCCATGGCTGATGACACCCATCAGAAATGCACACACACCTAAACAGGAATGCCATAATGAGGCACACGCACAAATACGTAATGTAATAGAGCGTGTGTTTGGGCTGCTCAAGTTCCGGTGCCTGGACACATCTGGTGGAGCCTTGCAGTGCTCATCAACTACATGTACCCAAATTGTCATGGTATGTGCTATGCTACATAATATGATTCTGTAAAAACAGCTGCAGCAGGACCAGCATAGGGCCGGGACAAACAGCCTCCCACCATTGCCAAGGCCATCACAGGCAAAGAGTGACTCGGAGGAGGAACAACCTGAGCCTGCCCCAGTAGGCAGAAGGAGGTGTGCCCAGTATGCCCTGGCCTTGGCAAAGAGGCAACGCATACTCACAAAGCTATTCCAACTAACTGGGTGTGTCTCTACATTTGTGAAGTGTCCCGTTGGACATTACTTTTTGAAGGGCGTAGATACGCTAACTTGTGATCTGTTACTTTTGAATTGGAACTTATTGTGCCAAAACGGAAAATTATTTCATCTGACATTGGATTTTTACATTCTCGTCAGTGTTTTGATGCACTGTGATTGGTACAACTAGCTTTTTGTGAAACTATTATTCTAACATATGTATGTGAACACGGAATTTACTTACAAAGCTATTCCAACTGACTGGGTATGTTTCTACATCTGTGAAGTGTCCCGTTGGACACTACTTTTTGAAGGGGGTATATACGCTAACTAGTGAGCTGTTACCTTTGAATTGGAACATATTGTGTTGAAAAGAAAAATTATTTCATCTGACATTGGGACTTTTGCATTCTCGTCAGTGTTTTGATGCACTGTGATTGGATTTTCTTCAATATATTTGTATTACATCTGGTGGTCTATGTTCTGAGTTTGCTATTTGTTAATAGAACTATAAGTGTAATAATTTTGTATCATAATTTAATATTACATTGGCACTTTCTACATCATTTATGCCAATACAGTAACAAATATTAGTGTTAGTTGGTTAAGTATGATTGGATGGTTTTCATCTATTTTTCGACCAGGAATAACTAGTAATAAGTACTGTTTTTGCTACTGTTATGAGTATCACAATGTTAATAATCTCTTAATGAATATCATGAGATTACATTGTTAATTATAATTTTTTGAAAATATTGATGCTATTACACTTGTGTCTACATATTATGCCCCAGCAGTGGTTAAATGGGAGATAGACAAATTGGTCTTTCTATACAAAATAACATTTCTTTTCATAAATAGTAGATTTTCTATGTTACAAATAAAGTATAGGTTATGATAGTTATTCTATCATAACTATTTAAGTTTATTTGTAAATTATATTACACTAAATATAGCAACTTATTGGTCAGGTTTACCATATGGTTGATGTTATCTAGGAACATCAGCATTATATGACACATTAGGTTCTGTTTTTGGGCACACCATCTTTCAGAAATCCCCTTTCTTTGTAAACTATCCCTCAACCATTAGGAGGTTGATTAAAGTGTTCTATTGAAGACTTAAGGACTGATTTTGGCAAGTGGGTTGATTATTCTGGACATAGATTTATTCAAATAATTATAGTGATATACTCAATATTTTATATACAACTTTAGATATAACTTAAAACTATGCATCTACAGTTATTCTAATCTTTTTACAAACTCTTTAGGACTTCATTGAATTATTCAAGTTTTGTAGTAAGGCTCAATTTTGGGACTCTGGGACCCCTAAAACAAATTTTGGGTTTTCTGGATTGTGTTAATTTGTGGGTTTGATGCCAAATAATATGTTTGATTTCAACCTTTGTTGATTTTACTAAACCATTATTGTCCTGTAGGTGACGTGGCCATAGTGTGCATTATTTATGCATATACAATATATGACCATCATTGTCTAGGAATAACAGGACGTGGTAATAATTTGAATCAATAATCACATAAAAATTATGGATTTAAACCAAATACTTTCGGATTTATCAGCAGATAAGGATGATCTTGCACCCTTTGGTATTGGTAATGAATCCATGGCCCCTGGTAGTATCATCACCATGAGGCCAGAACAAAAATGTGAGACACTTTTTGTGGATCTAAATAAAAATATGAAAACTCTTAGATCCAGTGTTTGGCACCACAAATTACTTAAAGCCTATTTGGCTAAGGGCATTTGTCCTAGGGGTCTCAGGGTCAAAATTCAACCCCTTGTGGGAGATCCTGATGATAATTTAATGACGGAATGGGCCCAAATTCAACAAGAATATTCAATGAAGTTTGTTAGTTCTTTATCTGATTATTATACTAGAACTATTGATAAAGAGACAAGTTTAGTTTTAAAATCTATTGAGGAATGTAATCACGATCAAAATGAGAATTTTTTTCCTGCTTTGTTATCAAAATTAAGTGCAGAACTATTAAGTTTTGAAATTATTTTGAAGGAGAGAAAAATTTAAAAATTTTCTCGTGACCTTCTGGATTATGAGAAAGGGCAACCTTTCAAAAATATCAGACATGTCAGATTTCAAGATGGGCATATTAAAACTAAAAATAAGAGTTCGTCCAATTTCAAAAGGAAACGTCCGAGGTCCATACTTAAAGGAAGTGGAACTAATGAAGAATCCACAGACTATGATACATCATCAGGGACAGACACGGAGACACAGTCCACTTTAGATTCCCCAAACCCCAAAAGGAAAAACAACATATCCCCTTTAGGGAACAGAGAGGGAGGAGGGGTGGTAGGAAGCACAGAAAAAGTTACAAGTTTACAAAACTTGATGCAAATATTGTCGAACAAGTAAATAATGTACACAACATTTCAAAGACTATATTAACAGTTGAACAAATATCACTACTGAATAAAGGATTATCTTTTATTCCGGGTTTTTTTGTGTCTGAGGATAATTTTACACAAGATTTATTTTCATTTTGTAGATTAATGAACCTTAAGTTATTTTTTCAGGATAAAGAAGATGGTGGATTACCACAACTGGATTCTTTTAAATATCATACTTCATCATTCACACCTCCTATGCACCCAACTGTTAATTTATTTTTACGTAGTGTTTTGAATGAGTTACACTTCCAGTATAATCATGGCTTACCAATGTCTAACAATATGACAGATGCTGAGAAATCTTGTTTGGAAGAACTAGTACGTAATAAGGATTTGGTGATTATCAATGCAGACAAGGGAGGGGCAGTGGTAGTGTTAGATTGGAGCTATTATGACATTGAAGCTTATAAGCAGTTGAATGATGCTCGGCACTACACTAAAATGCCACTTGACCCTACGCCAGTATTTAAGAAACAAATAGATGATTTTTTACACTCTGCTTTTGATAATGGCATCATATCCAAGAGAACATTAAACCATTTAACAATCTCTGACCCCACTAGACAATATATATCTATTTTCTACCTAAAATACATAAAGACCTTTTACATCCACCAGGTAGGCCCATTGTGTCGGGTATGGGCTCACTTACAGAGCCACTTTCTGAATTTCTGACTATGTATTTAGAACCTTTACTATCTTTTGTGAGATCTCGCATACAGGACACTACTCAATTTTTGGGTATTGTCGATGATATGCAGTTAGATCCGAATTGGTGGCTCTGTACTTTGGATGTGAGCTCATTATATACAAGTATTCCACACTGGGCCGGACTTGATGCTATTGAATTTTGGTTACATCAATCCAATATGTATCAACCAGGATTCAATACTTTATTGTTAAATCTAACTGAGCATGTATTGACCAAAATGTTTTCTTTTACAATCAGGAATTTTTGCAAATTAATGAGTGCGGCTATGGGGCATCTTTTGCCCCATATATGACCTATTCATGGCTTATCTAGAACATATTATGATCTATGATGATACTCATAACCTTTTTTTGCCTGATATAGACATCTGGCGTAGATATTTGGATGACTGCTGGATGGTGTGGAGATCGGATATTCCATATCTCCTTGAATTTGTAGAATACCTGAATGACAACAAATGGGGAATACATTTTACCATCACTTATGATCAAAAATCCATAACTTTTTTGGATGTTTTGGTAACAAGGAATATGGACAATACTTTAAAAACTGAGATCTATAGAAAATTTCCCGAGTATAACACCATTCTCCACGCCTCCAGTTTTCATCCAAAACATATCGCTAAAAACATTCCAAAATCACAATTTATCAGAATGAGAAGAAATTGTTCTGATAATGCTAGTTTTGGTCATCATGCTCAGGATTTGCATAATAGATTTATGAATAGGGGTTATAGTTCAGGGTATGTTACAATGGCTCATAACTATGCCTCAGGTTTACATAGATCAAATCTGTTAACGTACAAAAAGAAACCCAACAAGACAAATATACTGCGTTTTACAACTACATATGGAAGAAATACTAATACTTTTATAAACATTATCAAGGGCAATTGGAATATACTGGAAGCAGATACCAAAACTAAATCTATTATTCCCAATAAATGTTTATTTTCGTTTCGGAAGGGCAAAAACTTAGCGGGATATTTCAACCACTACAAACATCATTTTGAATCCTCTTTATCAAATGTATATCAAACAACTATTTTGGGGGACAAACTTGTAGGTTGCTTCCCTTGTGGTCACTGTGTTAACTGTAAATTTATGGCAAAAACAAAAGAATTTACTAGTAGAAATAGCAACAAAGTTTTTGATATAAAATTCTTTGCTAATTGTAACACTGATTGGGCCATTTATATGGCATGCTGCAGTTGCCATTCATTTTATGTTGGGCAGACCTCTCGACCTGTTAGGCTACGGGTATCGGAACATTTGAGTGACATTAGATGCAAAAATACATCCAATGCATTATATAAACACACATTGACACACAACAAGGCACAATTTCGGTTTACAATAATTGATAAAATTATTGGTGACAGAACCAATAAAGGTGGTTGGCATACAAAACTTGATCTAAAAGAAAAGAAATGGATCACCAAACTTGGTGCGTTACTTAATCCAGGACTCAATGAATATTTATAAAATTTATAAAATATATATGTATAAGCATTTATTACTTTTTGAGAATGGTATGTTATTGTTTTTTTTATGTATTTGGGTACATGTTTGTCGCAATTTATTATGCAGGTGCAAGGCATATTATTATGTTGAATATTTATGAGCTTGACACAAAAGTTTTCTTAACCAATCATTGAATTGCATATTATATAAAAGCACTTTTTTTGATTGGCTCTATTGTTACACACTGAAGAAGGCAAGGTTTGAATCCGAGCCGAAACCGGTATGTGGAGCTTCCATGGTGCTTTGGTAGTTTATTATTAAACTACTTTAACAGTTCACTACAGTTGCTGGCGTTTTTTCTTTGTGACATCCCACATGGTCACCTAGTGAGGGATGCAGGATATGCACTGGAGCCATGGCTGATGACACCCATCAGAAATGCACACACACCTAAACAGGAATGCCATAATGAGGCACTGCACAAACGTAATGTAATAGAGCGTGTGTTTGGGCTGCTCAAGTTCCGGTGCCTGGACACATCTGGTGGAGCCTTGCAGTGCTCACCAACTACATGTACCCAAATTGTCATGGTATGTGCTATGCTACATAATATGATTCTGTAAAAACAGCTGCAGCAGGACCAGCGTAGGGCCAGGACAAACAGCCTCCCACCATTGCCAAGGCCATCACAGGCAAAGAGTGACTCAGAGGAGGAACAACCTGAGCCTGCCCCAGTAGGCAGAAGGAGGTGTGCCCAGTATGCCCTGGCCTTGGCAAAGAGGCAACGCATAGCACATACACTGGCTCAGTAGGAACCCTGGGAATGATACCCCTCTCTGACTCACTCATACAGTAACAGGGACGCCTAACATGACACAACCTGCTCTCAAACATGTACAGGGAGTGTAGTATGAGCATCCGACAGAGGCAGCCCTGCAGCACCACCTGAGGCATGATTGCCATGTGTTAAGCAATGTAACACCATCTAGTATATGCAAACATGAAGACCCTGCCTAACATCTCACCCTCACCAAGCATGATGCCACACTATGAAGACAACAAGATCAAGTACAATAATTGGCTGAGGTATTGCTGTTAGCAAGGGGGAACACATGGCTGACAGCCTGGGCTGACATGCCGAGCAAGACATGATGCCCCACCTGCTAGGGATGACACGCACCCAGCACACCTGGCTGTGTGGATACTGGCAAAGGCTGTTGTCACCCCCACTGTGCCTTGAATAGGTAAGGCTGGAAACCCAAACCCACCACCATAGGTAGCACAAGGGATAATAACCTGGACGTAATGCTACCCAACGCCAGAAGTCTAACCTGCAAGGTGCATGCAGACCAAACCCACCACAGCATGGAGAATGGTAATATGTGTTCTGTAACAGAAACCTGGGTCAAGGCCCAGAAGAGCACCCTAATACTACCAGGTTATGCCTCATACCATGCTCTACAGCTCCAAAACATGGAACACACGACAATAGGAGTGTGGCTATCAGTAATTATCAAGGATAACCACACCCCAGGTTGGTACCACAGCAAGAAGCAGCATGGACTATCCACGGGCAAGTAACACTGGCTCAAACTGTGTACCTGTTTGAAGCCTGCTACAGACCACACTCACAAACCCAGGTACCCCAGGCAGCCTTCCTGAAGACACTGCAGAGTATGAATGTCTCAACAAATACCAAACAAGGCACACACAAAGTATGACATAGGTGGCAATCCATTATGTATGGAAGAAGTAATCAGGGACCTAGGGACACAAGTGGACGGTAACCTGTCATGTGACACTCACATTGCCAAGGTGGCCAGGAAGACCTGCTATATTGCCCACCTTAATATGAAAGGATGTACATGTAGAGCAAGAGAGGTCACTGTGCCCCCATACTCTTCCCTTATCAGGCCCATACATGACAACAATGCCCCAGTTCGGATGTACCTTACCTTACACCTGCAGCAGTTAGAAAGACCCCAAATGTACCTCACCAACAGGATAAAGGGTCCAAAATTGCACATCTGCAGCCTGGCTGAAGAAACCACAGCCCAATTCAGAAGTATACTGCCCAGTCGGAGGTGATGTATGCCTGATGTGCAATGCCATGTCCAATCCAGAATGAATGGACATGCTCCACTGCAGAAACCCCAAATCCAGCAGAGACACCACAGTGAGATATATGAACCTCCACACATAGATAAATAGGATGTGCTGGAGGGACAGATCCATAACCCAGAGGCTCCTGACACTCTGGAACAGAATCCCAGTCCATGATAGGCTGAGCTCCACACTCAAACTCAACAAGAGAAATCTGGTGAAGTGCATGGGAAATAGTAGGTGTACACTGGGGGCCATCCCTGTGTCACATCTAGTAAAGTAAACCCTACATGGGCATAATATGCACATTGCAAAGGGGTCAAAACCCACACACAGTCCGTCCGTGCTCTAACAAGGCCAGGGCAGATAGCCTAGTATGAACCTATGAACCTATGATGATACAAATTGTGCAGGACACAAAGGATTATCACACAGCTGTCCTACCTGATGGTAGGAACCATGGTGATAATCCACAGATATGCTCTGCAGCACTCTAATATCACAAACAATACACCAAACCCACAAACATTGCCAACATCCTACCTAACAGATTCCTTGCAAACTCCCCACCAGCACCTAACTGCCAAATATCTATCCCAGGAGAGTGCTGGCCCCCTGACATTGCAGATGCTGAGGTAACAGCATCCACAAAGCACAGCACACAGCATCAATGGTACCAGATGGTGTCCGGGTTGTGTCCAACAAGTACTGTAAGAAGAATGGAACAGCAAATAGCAATACTGCGCACTATCAGTCCTACCACAGGATATGTACCCAAAGAGCAGTGTACAGCAACAGTGGTCCCTCACCATAAAGGGGGTGCCTGAATGGATACTGCAAACTATCACCCCTCAGCCCCGACTATCTAGGTTGGCAAAGTAATGGAGAGGATGATCATGAATCCCATGAATAACGAGATTGGGTACCTACAGACATTGGACCCTACCCAGTGTGGCTGTCATAGGGCAGATTATGCCCCTTACCCATGTCTGACTCATGTAAAATGTGCACCAAGGCCATTGATGTGGGGAATGTGGATCACACAGCCTATCTGGACCTTGCTAAACCCTGCCATACAATACCCAAGTTGGCAGTACAGATAAGCTCACCAGCCTAACTATAAACCCCTATGCAAGTAGATGGGTTGCAAACCAGCTCAAGGACAGAACTGACCTGGTCAGACATGCTGCAGCCATGGCAGACTGCAAACCTGGGACCTCTCTTGTATGCTATATTTGTCACATAGGTACAGGCCAACATGGAAGGTCTCTGTCTGAACAGGTTCGCAGAGGACAACAAACTGCCCACCTTACTGGACCCTCCAGCTGACACAAGCAACCTGCAAAAGGCACACATAGAAACAGACAAGTGTTGCCACAGCCATGTCAACAAGCTAAATGCAGAATAGTGTATAGTCAACCCCTGTGGAAACACAGTACATGGCCAGAAATTACCACATAGGTGTTAACCCAGTAAGTACATTATCAAGGTCCAGATAAGTTGTGTGATCCACATTCCCCACATCAATGGCCTCAAGCTAAACGCCAAAAAGTGTATAGTCATCCCCTTTGGCAAAAACAAAGTGCCCACAAATTACCACATAGGTGGTAATCCATTAGGTACAGAAGAAGTAATTAGGGACCTGGGGACCCAAGTTGATAGCAGTCTCTCATTTGACAACCACGTGGCCAAAGTGGTTAGAAAAACATTTCATATAGCCCACCTAATTATGAAGGGATTCACATCTAGATCAGGGGAGGTCATTGTGCCTCTTTACTCATCCCTCATCAGGCCCATAATTGAGTACAATGCCCCTTTTGGGATGTACCTTACCAGACACCTGCAGCAACTGGAAAGACCCCAAAAGTACCTCACCAAGAGGATCAAAGGGCTCAAACAGATGCCATATGCTGCCCGGTTAAAAAAATTCCAGCTCTACTCAGTGGCATACCGCCTGTTCAGGGGCAATCTGTGTCTGACGTATAAAGCCATGTCCAACCCAGAATTAATGGACATGCTGCACCTCAGAAAATCCAAATCCCATCGAGCTAAGCGCTCGAGAGACTTGAACCTCAGCACTGAAATAAATAGGACATGCTGGAGGGACAGATTCATAACCCAGAGGCTCCCTTCACTCTGGAATAAAATCCCAGTCCAGGTTAGGCAGAGTCCCTCATTGACTCTCTTCAAGAGGAATCTTGATGAGTGGATGGGAGATTGTAGGTTTAACCTGGGTATCACTTCTGTGTCACTGTTAGACAGAGGCACAGTATACTAACCTCGAAAAAGGGCATAGCAAAATTAATTTAAAATGGGTGGCAAAAGCCACACACATTCTGGCTAGGCTTATAAATGCCCTAGGGCAGATAGCCTAGTATGAACCTATGAACCTATGAACCTATAAGAGACCTGGAGACACAAGGTGATAGATATCCTGCATGTGACAACCATGTGTCTGTAGTGGTTACAGAAACATACCATATACCCACCTAATCATGAAGGTAAGCACAGCTTGGTTAGGGTAGATCAATGTGCCTCTCCAGTCATCCATAAGCAACCTCACAATTGTGTACAATGGCCCTTCAGGGATGTACCGTAGCAGACACCTGCAGCAACTGGAAAGACCCCACAAATACCCCACCAGGAGGATCGCAGAGCTGTAACAGATGCCATGTGTCACCTGATTAAAGAAACTGCAGCTCCACACAGTGCCATACCGCCTAGCTGTAGGTGAACTGTGCCTGATGTATAAAGCCATGACCAACCTGGTATCAATGGACATTTGGCACCGTGTAAACTCTGAATGCTGGTGACCTATGCAGCTGACAGGCTTGAACCCCAGCACAGACATAAACAGGACATGCTGTACCTATTGGTCCATAACTCCGAAGCTCACTCCACTCACGACTAAACTCCCACTACAGGTTATCCAGGGAGTCCCTCATTGACTGTCATCCAGAGGAATCATGATGACTGGATGGGAGATGGTAGGTGTACCCTGGATATCACCTGTATGTCACAGGTAGACAGAGGCACAGCACACTAACCGTGACATATGTCATGGCAAACACCAGTAAATGTGTGTTGAAGGACAAACACTCCCTGACTAGCATTACAAATGGGCTAGGGCACATGGCCATTGTTTGTCACTGTCCACACAAGTTGTGGAATACATTAACAGTGTCGGACAATCATGTACTATGCTGTCCATATCTGAAAAAAATGCAACATGGTCATATCTACACAACTGGCCCTCAACCAGTCTGGTGTGCTCACTATAAATATTACAAGCAGTGATAGGACTGAAACCGATTGTACTGTCCACCACAGTGAAAGTACTGCACCAGTACACTATACGACAATACAACTGTTTGGTCAGCAGGAACGGATGTTGACAACTGTATGCAAACTATCCCATGGCGACCCTGCAGGCACAGCATAATGCCTGTTCGGTTCAGACACAAAGCAGTTGGGCAGTAAGAACACAACCTGATGTCCAACACTCAACTGTACATGTGAAATATAGATGTCGTCCACACACAAACACAAATGTGGTGGTCCACAGATCCCAACATAAGGAAAGGTCACACTGGGCATGCTTGCACACTTAGATAAATGAGACGTGTCAGTCAAGAAGCCATACAAACTGCGAACTGGGCATGCTCACACACGTAGGCCATGTCACAGTTCAGCAGTTGCACACACATATCTGGCATTTGTATGTGTTAACACAAGAACCTCCCACAATACAGACATCTGCCCAGTATACACAGTGAAGTTATAACAGAGACATAAGTAAAGTACTGAATCCCATTCATATGCAAACATCTTCCACAGTACACAAGTTGTTTATAGAGATAGGGAAGGCTATGGCAATAAAGACCCACAAACAGTATATGAGCAACAGATACTTGCATCTGACAGGTAAACATATGGCCGTAGAGTGCAATACTAGACTGTTGTCCCTAGGGAATACAGAAGGCTATCCACAGTGTATTTGGCATCTGCCTCCACAGTACAGTAGGCCACTGTGCCTGTGCAAAGTTAATGCATAGATATGCTATCCCCTGTACTGATGGATAGTAATAAATGTACATCTCTTCATCCATAATGATGTCAGCACACCATACATATGTCAGGAGCAGAAATTATGCCCAATAATGTGAATAGCACGCTCGGCTACTGCGTTTTTCACAAGTGTCATAACATAGTTAGGTAGAGGTTTGAATCCTGCAAGTGCTCAGTGTGTGGGGGAGTAGTGTGTGCAATTCCATGAGTAAGAGAAATGTCCCTTTTGGCAACTATTACTACACAACACATGCTGCATATTCCACTGTCTAAACACTGATGATGTCAGCACCCTATAAGTACAGCAGGACAAAGCAATCCTCCCAGTAATGCAAATAGCGCGCTCTGCTACTGCGTCTCTCAGAAGTGTCATAACATGGCAACTATTACTACACAGCACATGTTACATATTCCACTGTCTAAACACTGATGATGTCAGCACCCTATAAGTACAGCAGGAGAAAACAATCCTCCCACTAATGCAAATAGCACACTCTGCTACTGCGTCTCTCACAAGTGTCATGACATAGTTAAGTAGGGGTTTGAATCCTGCAAGTGCTCAGTGTGTGCATGTGCGTGAGGGAGTAGTGTGTGCAATTCTATGTGTAAGAGAAATATCCCTTTTGTCAACTCTTACTACACAACACATGCTGCATATTCCACTGTCTAAACACTGATGATGTCAGCACCCTAAAAGTACAGCAGGAAAAAGCAATCCACCCAGTAATGCAAGTAGCGTGTTCTGCTACTGCATCGCTCACAAGTGTCATAACATAGTTAGGTAGGGGTTTGAATCCTGCAAGTGCACAGTGTGTGTGTGAATGTGTGTAGGGAAGTAGTGTGTGCAATTCCATGTGGAAGTGTAATGTCCCTTTTGGCAATTATTACTACACAACACATGCTGCATATTCCACTGTCTAAACACTGATGATGTCAGCACCCTATAAGTACAGCAGGAGAAAGCAATCCTCCCAGTAATGCAAATAGCGTGCTGTGTTACTGCATCTCTCACAAGTGTCATAGCATAGTTAGGTAGCAGTTTGAATCCTGCACGTGAACAATGTGTGTGGGGGAGTAGTGTGTGCAATTCCATGTATAAGAGAAATGTCCCTTTTAGCAACTATTACTACACAACACATGCTGCATATTCCACTGTCTAAACACTGATGATGTCAGCACCCTATAAGTACAGCAGGAGAAAGCAATCCTCCCAGTAATGCAAATAGCGTGCTCTGCTACTGCATTTTTCACAAGTGTCATAACATAGTTAGATAGGGGTTTGAATCCTGCAAGTGCTCAGTGAATGTGTGTGGGGGAGAAGTGTGTGCAATTCCATGTATAAGAAAAATGTCCCTTTTGGCAACTATTACTACACAACACATGCTGCATATTCCACTGTCTAAACACTGATGATGTCAGCACCCTATAAGTACAGCAGGATAAAACAATCCTCCCAGTAATGCAAATAGCACACTCTGCTACTGCAACTCTCACAAGTGATCTAGCATAGTTAGGTAGGGGTTTGTATCCTACAAGCACCATGTGTATTTTTGTCACACAGTTTATCCATGTGTGTGGGGTGTTGTTCCCAATATTGCATGACATACATTATATCAGTAATGTCAATGCACACATGATGTATGTGTGTGCCACCTGCACATATGTACCTGTGAACTGCAAGAGTTCCCATGTCCGACGCCTGCCTCATGTGAATACATGGAATATGCATCAGACAACTGTATGACTGTGGTGTTCTGTGCAGGGGCTGCATGTGGTATGTGACTATACAGTGTGGGTTGTAGATGGTGTCATCCCACCAGCGATTGATACATGACTGGTCTGGAGCATATAGTCCACATGTTGGTGATGAACAGGTGCAGCATGTTGTCACCTCTTGTGTAACTGGTAACAAGTTGTTCCATAGCAATGCAAGGAATAAATGCTAAGAACCCTTCAGATAGGGTCTTGGAGCTAGAGTAATGCTCACACTCTATGTTTGGGTAGTCGCAGTCCACCCATATAATGGTGTTTGTAGAGGCCGTCATATTCCCAGTTTTGTCAGGAAGGCCAAGTGGGTATCCTGGGTATGGAAGGGTGGTGTGTGCCAGGCTATGAACCTGAAGGCAGTCTAACCCACTGTTAGTTGCACATGGATAGACTCTGATGCTTTGTGCAGTGTCACCAACCTGGAGGTGTGTGTATCTGAGGTGCCTTTGGATACATCCCCCCTGTTCTGGTTTGGTGCATGTGTTGGGGACAACAAGCATGGTATCAGGAATGACCTGGCAGTGATGGCGTGCACCTGGGAACCTTGTACCAAGAGTCTGTTACTGCACAGATATTGCTGTACCCCATGCTAAGGACAGTTTCCACTACATGCATCTTGAGGTTTACACTGCTGCTGTTGAGTAGCATTTCTATTAGTGTCCTATCCCGTGTGATACCTGTGTAGGTGGTTATGTAATGTCAGCCTTGCATACAAAGGCACTATGTGTTTAGCAACAGCCTCTGCCAATATACAACGGCCCATGGGTGACAGGTGCAAGCTGTCCCAAGCAAAGCAATGTGGCTTGTCCAGCATGTAATCCCACACTGATAGGCATTGGATCTCCTTTGAATGTCACTGAAACATACGTTAATTGCAGAAACTGATCATCCTGTCTACATATTGTGGAAGCATTCTTGGTGAGGGTAACATGCTACTCAAGGTCAGGGTCATACCAGCCAGTGCCACAAGCTCAGAGAGCCTCTCTATGTCCCCTAATATGTAGTCCAGGGAGGTGTGTCAGAGGTCATACACACTGGCACAGACAATGACTGAGTCATACTTCTACATGCCTTGGAGTGACCGCTATGCTTGTGTTATGTGGTGGATCATAGTGCCCGATGGGCAGCTCAGTGTGACCTTCACCTTGTTCAGCCTGGTGAGCAGGACCTCAGTGTACCTGACGATAGAGGTACCTTATACAACTGTAGCAGGTGTGTTGTCAAGCCATATGGCCTGTGACTGTTTGGCACACAGGCTTTGTGAGCTATGTGTTGCATGTGCTCTACTTTGGCTTAACGTTTGCTTGTGTGTCTGCTTTGCAGGTGTCAGCTGCTCAGGCAGGATGCTATTCTGAGAGTCCAATAATGTACCTGTGTGTTTCTGTGTTTGGATTGCTGTCGTGGCAGGTCTATGGGAGACTGGTACTGTATTCACTGTAGTATCCCACTCCACCTGACAGGGAATGCCAGTGCTGAGTTAAGAGAGCTTAGCCCCCAGTTTGGCTATGTGGTTGCATCTCTCACATGTGTTGTAAGTGTATGGGAAGGGGAGAGGGTTGTCTGTGTACATGAGGCAGCTGTAACATTGCCACATGACTCACAGATTCACCAACTGGACCTGAGAGCAGATCAGCAGGTGACCTTTGCACATGCTACCATAGCATTGTGAATCCCATACTAAGTAACGACACATAGGGCCAATGGGGAACAAGGTACTCAAGGTGACTATGTGAGGGTGTAGTGCTCCTGATTTGTTAGTGCTGGCATATATGAATGCTGTCTTGAGCAAATGCAAGGTAAGTCATATGCAATGTGTTACAGGAAAGCTACATGCAAACAGGACAAACAGTGACGTTCTGTCAAGTGAGACATGGACATCAGTACAGTAAGCAATACAGATGTCAATAGGGATCCACAGATGCACTGTAAATTTGTACTGCAGGTGGAATCAGTGTTTCAGGAACATAACAAGCAAACATGCATACAAACAAAGCTACAGTCAGCAGGCCTGTATGTAGACTATGCTACAACAAACAAGGTGTACGACTTCCAGTAGGTAACAGTGCATATATGCAGGCACTATAAGCCTGTACCCAGACATTCACAGGTTAGACGGGCTGGGTCCAGCCACACCCCCCACAAGTGTATAGACCACGTACCTTTGTAAGGTTGAATAACTGGCCTGATACCCAAGTGCTCATACCTGTAATAATACACATGTCAAATAACAGACACTGAGCCCTCACTCAGCAGTTCCAGACTTAGTATGATGTATGCTACCTGTCCTGGCACCACAGTATCCTTGACATGTATGGACACTCTCCCTCCGGTCATAGTTAGTTCTGTGTTTTGGTGCTGTCATGCATGGTATGAGGTGTGACCTTGTAGTGCTAGTGTGCTCTTGCGAGCCTTGAACCTGTTGTGTAGTACTGCACAGATATCAACATCCTCAAACATCCTCATTGCAGAGTTGAGTGTGGACAGCATGCAACTCGCAGTTGACATGACCATAATTGAGTATCAATATGTACATTGTCGTATCCCCTGTGCTACCTGTGTAGGTGGCCATCCCTTGACAGCCTCACCACCAGTATGCAAAGATGTGCAGACAGTACACTGTGGTAATTACTATGGGTGTACAAAACAATAAAATGACATTCATACTGTAACTGCATCAGGCATGCTGATATATACCCACAATGATATCATTACACTGTACTGTTGTCAACATCATACTATTACAGCACATCTATGTAGTCACCCTGTGCATCAGCACCATGTTAACCTGTTCCTGCACCAATTTTACAGATTGCAGAAGGTGGCACAGTTTCATCATATGCACAGGGTGTGTACCTGGTATGCCTGAGTCTGCCACTGATACAACCAATTGACATGTCTGTGTGTGTGTGTTGGTGAGGGAGAGCAGTACAAGATGGGGCAATGTTGATACAGTGTGTGCGTGTATGCAGTAGCCCTAGGTGTTATCACTTTGCATGTCTGTATGCATGCACACAGTCCCACTCATGGCTGCCATATACAGGTGTTTGTGGACAGCCACAGATTGTACCTGCCAGGTCATACAGATCACTGTCTTTGGCCACGGACACTGTACCTGTGCCTGGCAGGGGTGCTACGGACCATATCAGGTACTAAGCCAGACTGGGTACTGTCATCAGAAGCAGGTGGTTGGTGACTGGAGACAGGTCCCTCTTGGGATTGTCCAGCGCCATGTGCACGTGGTCTCCTGGTGCAGTCTGATGACAGCACAGACCCAGCATTGCTGGGGCTACTGCTGGCACTATGTGAGCGGCCGCGGGCCTGTTGTCATCCCCGGCGGCTGCCAGCTGCTGCTGTTGCTGGCATACGGCCACGTTGACACCTCAACCATCCACCATTGCCCTGGCTCATGGACATGTAGTTGTGGAACAGATCTAATGTGTCCACCCAATGTCTGTCAATGACCTTGGTGAAGTTACGGATGGCAGCCGCAACATCACACATACTGTCACTCATAGCTGTGCGACATGCTCTCAGCTCCCTCAGACCCTGTCTGGCTATCTATTTCAAGGCTGTCCCCCACCTGAACTCTTTCCCTAGGCATCTACCTTTTCATATAGGGCTTTTCCTGCACTACTATGTAAGGCCATATACCTGTCCATACCCACATGTCTATATCCACTCCACCTGTGTATGCCTGTGGCTGTGTGCATCCTTCTGTAAATGTCAGTACTGTATGTCATTCCATACCTATCCATTATCCATGTCCCTCCACTGCTAATTCCAAGCTCCCTACCACTACTTCATTTCCTCTATGCAGTTGTATTTTATCTCCACCACTGTCTAGATGCCACTGTCCTTGGGGTGTCTGGTCTCTGGGGTTTCCTCTGTGTGTGTCTCTGGTCCCTGGGATCAGTGTGTGGATTCAGTGTGTGGTCAGGTGTGTTAAGGATATCACTCATGCTGTGGATTCCATGCTGGTGTCTGGTCCATGCATGTACCATACTCCATTGTCTTTTCCTTTCCATATTATATGCACTGTGCTGTGTCTTTCCTGTAGTCCTCAGTAGTTGTGCTGGGATCGGCCATGTGGTCCTGTGTGTCCATGTCAGTTATGTGTGCTGTCTGTCTGGGTCCTGGTCTGCTCCTGGTGTGTCTCTTCCTTCCTTCTCCTCTCACTGTATCTATCCTTTCATTTCTTCTGTGTCTCTCTCTGTCTCCTGTGTCCGGTCTCATTCTGTGCTGGTCCATGTCTTCCGTGTCTTTTCTGTCCATGCTGTGTGGTGTCCTGTCTGTCTGTTGGTTTCTGTGCAGTCCACTGCTTTCCATTCCTGTGTGTGTGTGTGTCTGCTTGACATGTATGTGTCCTCCTTCTGGTTGTCTGCTGTCTCCTCCTCACTGGTCTGTGTCTGTGTGTCCTATACCATGTGCTCTGTGTGGGTCAGTTGTCATTCTATCCATGTGTCGTCTATGTCTATGGTCTGTCAGTCTCGTGTGTGTTGTGTGGTCCTGTCTGTGTCCTTCCTCATGTCCATGTCCATTCCATGTGTGCCTCCACTGTGTGCCATGTGTTGGTCAGTGGTCTCCTCCACACTGTGTTCCATACTTGTGTGTCCATGCTTCCTTGTCTGCCTCTCTCTCTCTCTCTCTCTCTCTCTCTCTTTGTGATTGATGTATGTCTGTATGTATATGTATGTGTGTATGCTGTATATATGTTTGTATATATGTATATAATATGTATATATAGATGTACATATATACATATAGATGTGGGGAGAGATAGGGAGAGAGTGAGAGAGAGACACTGGTAGAGTGAGAGTGAGAGTGAGAGGGGGTGGGACAGAGAGAGAGATAGTCATATACAGACATATCTGTTGTCAGTCAGATCTATCTGTATATGTATATGTATCTACATATATCTATATATGTATGTGTGTATTACATATATCTGTATGCACATATTCTACCAATCTCGATGTCTGTGCAGTAAGTAAAAACCTGGTTCAAGGCTCCTGAGAGCACACCAGCGGTACCAGGCTATACCTCGTATCATGCTTTTTGGCACCAGGACTCGGGACAAAACAAAAAGGGAGGGGGTGTGTCCATATTCATGAAGGACACCCACACCTCCAGGTTAGTGGCAACACATGAAGTATCAGAGACCATCCAGGTGCAAATAACCATAGGCAAACCTGCTATACAACTGGTAGCATGTTACAGACCACACTCCCAATCTCAGGAACCACAGTCAGCCTTCCTGAAGACATTGGAGGATATGAATGTCCCACCACACACCATCATATTGGGAGACTTCAACTACCCTAACATACACTGGGTGCATTATTCTAGCCCAAATACCCTAGCCCAAAGGTTCCCAGAATTCACTAAGTCAAATGCAATGGAACAGCTAGTCACCTCTCCCACAAGGGGAGATAATATACTAGACCTGATCATCACAAACATGGGGACAATGTGCTACACATCAGAAGTATACCCTTCACTAGTCACATCTGACCACAGACTAATCCCCCTGGATATACATATCCCACCTCCCCCCCAACACAAAAGACTACAGTGGGAAACCTCTCACATGCCGACTTTACACTTCTTAAAACTGAGTTGGTTTCCTTTAAGCCCACTGGGCCAGTGGAAACCACATCCCACAATGCAGGCACCTTCACATATGCTTTCTACGGACATCTCCAAGAATGCATGGATCATGCAATCCCAAATAAAACCAAGACCCTCTCCACCAAGGGCAGGCGTCCTGTCTGGTGGACCCCAGCCATGAACAAATTGTATAACAACAGAAGGTAGCTACTGCACGGATGAGCAGAATTCCATAGAGATAAGGCATCTCTGATCAGCACTAGTAGAATGATACATTCTGTCGTACAAACATGCAAGGCCAACTATGAGAGGGAAATCGCTATGGACACTACAAATAAACACAAGGCCTTCTTCTGCTATGTTAGACACCTGGGTGAAAACCCTCAGATATGTTCAAAGTTAGTTCACAGTGACAAAAGCTACACTGAACACACAGATAATGCCAACATTCTGGCAGACAGGTTCAGTGCAGATTTCTCCCCTCCCTCACCCACACATGAGGAATTACTTATCTCAGCTGACTGTAACCTCCCTGTCATCTCAGATGTCCAGCTGAGAACCGCCCTCAGCAAAGCTGTAAACAGCATCAATGGGACCCGACGGTATCACAGGTTGCATGCTACGTGAACTCCAAGAGGAGCTACACACGCACATAAAATGCTATTCAGCCATAGCCTTACTACAGCATATGTACCTGGACACTGGCATACAGCAACAGTAGTCCCACTTCACAAAGGAGGCACCTCTACAGACCCTGGTAACTACCGCCCCATAAGCTTAACCAGCCTGGTCTGCAACGCTATGGAAAGAATCATTATGGAACTCATACACAGAGACATTGGGGACTTAGACACTTGATCCCACCCAGTTCGGCTTTGTAGAGGGCAGATCCTGCCTTATGAACCTGGTTGACCTTTTCAAATCAGTCACTAGGGCCATTGACGAGGGCACAGCGGTCCATACAGCCTACCTGGACTTGCCTATGGCTTTCGACACTATACCGCACTCTGGCATCATAGACATGCTCAACAGCTTAAATGTAAATCCATATGTCACAAGATGGGTTGCAAACCGGCTAACAGATAGAAACCCTGCAGTCAAACTCACTGGTGCCATGTCAGACTCAGAGCCAGTCACAAGTGGTGTCCCACAGGGCTCTGTCCTGAGACCACTCTTGTTCGGCATATATTTCTCAGATGTGGAAGCAGACATGGGAGGGTAGTGGCTGACAATGTTCAAAGATGACTGCATACTAGTCACCATAGTCGATACACCAGCTGACATACAATCCTACAGAAAAGCCTCACGGAAACCAACAACTGGTGTCGGAGTCATGGCCTTAAACTGCATGCCACATAATGTATAGTCATACCCTTTCGGACGGACAAGGTACCCACATATTATCACATAGACAGTAACCCACTGAGTACAGACAAAGTAATCGGAGACCTGGTGACACTAATCGATACTGACCTCTCATTTGACACCCACGTTGCCAAAGTGATTGGATAGACTTCCTACCTTGTCCACCTTATCATGAAGGGATTCACATCCAGATCAAAAGAGGTCATTGTACCCTTATACTCCTTCCTTATCAGGCCCATGACTGTGTACTATGCCCCATTTGGTATGTACCTCACCTGGCACTTTCAACAGCTAGGGGGACCCCATAAGTACATCACCAGGAGGATCAAGGGTCTCTGACAACTTTCGTATGCTGCCAGACTAATGTAACTCATACTCTATTCCATAGCATACTGCCTACTTAAGGGTGATCTGTGCCTGATGTACAAGGCCATGTCCAATCAGGTATTGATGGACATGTTCCACCTCATCCAATCCAAATCCATCAGAACCATAACAGCTACAGATTTAAAGCTCAGCACACATATGAATAGGACATGCTGTAGGGACAGATCCATCACTAAGAGGCTTCCCATACTGTGGAACAGGATCTCAGTTCATGTTAGGCTGAGACCCTCACAGACACTCTTCATGTGAATTCTTGACGAGTGGATGGGAAATCATAGGCTTACACCGGGGGTCATCTCTGTGTCACTACTATACAGAGGCGCAATTTTCTAAATCTATTCTATACACTGTCTGCAGATAGGCTAGTACTAAACTGTGACACTGTGAAACTATATATGTCTATGTATTTCTACATCCCTCTCTATCTATGTATACACATATGCATATTATATATATATATATATATATATATATATATATATATATATATATATATATATATATATATATATATATATATATATATATATATATATATATATATACACTCCTTTTTAGTTCCACATATGTATACACACAGTAACGTACTGATGAACATCCATTACTGTACAATCTACTTCTACATTGCACTACAACCTACATTGCTATGTGCACACAGCTACCTGTACATACATATGTATGTAGAGCCTTCAGTGACAGTTGCAGTATGTCTCTGGCCCTATGCACATCTTCATATACATAGATACAGACCAATAACACATCTGGAGGGTTCACAGTATGTAGACTATTATACTAGTACTTTACATTACCTGTGTTTGTTGCAGCTGTTTGCATAGGCTTGCAGTTTCTTGGCCTGCTGTCAACCTCTTTGTTTTTTTGTTACTGTTTTTTTTTTTATATTTTTATTTCTTTCTCTTTCTCTTTCTCTCTTTCTTTCTCTCTCTCTGTCTCTCTCTCTGTCTCTACCTCCAGATGGTGCAATGAAAGTATTGCATGTGTGGACTGGGAGTACAGGATGCTTTTGTAGGTATCTGCCCTTTCAGATTATCAGGGTGGGGACCATGCTGGTTTGCTGTGGATACTGTTCTGTGAGTGTAAGGGTTGGTATGTCTCTCATATTTCAGGCTGTGTTGTAGACACTGCAATGCATGTTGTTCTGTAAGCTGAGTATTCCTTCCTCCAGTGTCCTCTTCTCCGTGTGTATGTAAACTCACACCTACGACTAGTAATAGTGTATATGGGTGTGTGTACTTTCCTGTGGTGGTTGTGGTGTAACTGGCATATAGCAGTGGCTCTTGCAATCTGTTGCTATGGCTTCAATATTTGGCCTTTACATTCACTCCTTGTATGCCTGCTAGGTGTCTTTCCTGTAATGTGTTGCTATGGCTTTCCTATTTTCCATTTACATTCACTGCTTGTAATGCTTGCTAAATCTGTTTGGGCAGCAATTCCCTATGTGTTTGTTGTGGTAGGGTGTTACTGCATGCAGTATGGTCTGACCATGGTGTGGGCCTTGACACTTACAAGGGTATTTGATTATGCTGCTGAGAAGGTCTCAGATGCTCTCAGGTGCATCTTTTATCAGCCTCATGGAATGGTACATATCAGTGGGATACTCCAATAACATATTCTGATATTCTGCAGTTGTGACTGTGGGTTATTTCAAGCATATGTATTAGTACACCATTTGTGACGTGCAGGTGGTGCATACCTTCAGTCATTCACAGTTACCATTGCATGTGTAGTTACACCTTTCTGCCTACTGTTAGTACATTTGACAGGGTGTCAGTGGGGCACAGTTGATATTTGTTTTCACATCAGGGACATCTCTGTAACTCAGTCACAGTTGCTATGTCTGATCTCTTAACTATTCAACTATGGCAGTGTTTATCCTGCTCTGAGTATGTGTGTGGCTTGCCAGATGCTACTGTGACATTATTAACTGGTAGCTACCAACTAGCATGACTGTTTCTCATTACACAGTACTGTTTTACAAATCCGCTAGATTTGACAGTAAATATACATGACATGCTTTGTGTACTAGACTTGCTATATTCCCTTTACATTACTTCCTACTATTTTATGATATATTTCTTTCAGCACAATGTTCTTGTATAGCAGTCATGGCTTAGTGGTAAGTCATGCAGACTAGTGTTTCCAAGGTCCTCTGTTCGAGACTGAGGGAGGTATTTTATTTTGCTGCTGAGAAAACTACAGGCCTTGTCATTCAGAGTGACTAAGGCACTTTTAAGCAGTTGTAAGCGGGTTAGCGCTGGTTTGCGCAGAGCTCACGCATGCGCACTGTCGCTTAGCTTCACGCACACACGCGTAGCTAAGTGCACAGAAGCGCACTCCCACTTACTACTGCTTAAAAGTGCTTACTCTCGCACACACCCGCGCTATTTTCTTTTAAAGAAAAGAAAATGGGGAGATAGGAAAGTGATGAAAAAGGGGGCACAAAGAGGGTAGGACAGTAGGAAAACAAGCTCGGGTTTTGCAGGAGGGATATAGGAAAGGCCCATAGCTGCCCATTTCTTCGTCAGCAACAGCTGTGCATATGTTTGTAATTTGGTGTGAAATTTGAAACCTTCCACCCCTGAGAGAGGTGTGAGGACAACAATAATATTTGTTGTACAGCCAATTGTAATTGCCAGTTTACATGTCCAGCAGACATGTGTGCAAAATGGGCAGCTATGTATGGGGCATAATTTTTTGTGGGTACAGAGTGCCCTTTTTTTTTTTTTTCAGGTGAGAGTGGTATGTCAGGTACAAGAAGTCGGTATAGCTGGGGAGGTAGGTAGGGGAGGTTAACAGACAAGACAAACAAGACGCATACAGGGGTGGTGTATGACATATGTGGGGGGGTTACACAATTGACGGGGATGGATGTTTGGATATCTCGAGCCCATGAGCCCACAGATAGCAACAGTGGAACTGAGATCCCCACCCATGAGCAGTTGCCACTGTGCCTTCACTGCCCAGGATGGGGCTGTGCTGGGGACTGTGTAAGACAGGCAGCAGGCATGCCCATGAGTTGTGCCACCCATGCCTCAAGCTGGTGTAGGGGCCCAAGCACAGCGTGCCAGATCTCCCTATGCACCACAGTCCGGACACTATGGAGGATGAGTGGATGTTCTCCTCCAGCCACACTTGCAGAGGGGGGATGAGCCCCATCCCCTGCAGCGCTTCCACCCACAGGTGGCACAGGGCCACTGGAGGAGGGTCCGGCCTGGGCACTACTGCCAGGTACACTCGCCAGCTGAGGTGGGAGAGGTGGGTCCGCTGGAACATGCCTTCCCTGTCGTCCTATGTTTTGCATTATTTAGTGACAGTTTGGGTTAGTAACGTGCAATACCATTCACAATTAGTTGTAACAGCATGCATTAGTATTCCCATTAACCAAACACCCATAAATTCAAGCCGTTGAACAGCAAGCATAACACATGCATATTTTGAACAGCAGTACACGTTCCAACAACATGCAGGGTTGAGTGATGGCAACAGGCCATCAGGTTTGGATGTATGAACAGGGCACATGCATCAACGTACATGCAAATATGTATGAACCAACAGGATAATTGTCCAGGGGAGTTAATTGTGAATGCACATACCCATTTCATGTGGAATGGATTATTTGTGGTTATAGGGTAGGGTGAAGAAATATTTCATTAACAACTTCAAATACCTATACATATGCTGTACATTTCTACTAGCTGCAGATATATACACACTACAGGTCTGACTACAGTTTCCTATGTGACAACTTATGCATGTTGGTGATAGGAATGTTACTGCTACATCAATATACATTTCATTTTTATTCATACACATTCATATCTGGCTCTGTTCAGCTACATCATCCTGCTACATTTGCTTTATATGGCTCTAGACAACTGTGGATGTTTGGTATTTCATACAACCATACTATCTGCATATTGCAAACTGAGAGCAACATATCCAGATTTTGGGACACACATTCCAGCTTCAGTATTTTTTTCAACACATGTTGCTGTTTGGTTCTGCCTGTCACATTCATTTCATTATGTACTGACTGCATATACTTTATTCAGGAGTTATTACTACTTTATTGGTGGATTCATACCTCTTTCTCACACTCTCTCACTTGGTTTATTTTTACAATTCAGGATGGTACTTAATTCTAGGCTTTATTGACATGTGTTACTTAATTATGACAATCCTTTCCAACAGTCTCACTTGTGTCATGTTTCAGAATTTAAACGGGGATATATTTCACACATGTATTTTACTCAGCTTGTGTAGCTGTACTTTTCAGCCTGCTGCAGGTTATGTACTATTATATTACAGATGGAACATCTTTATTTTAGACTTGTTTCATTTTTATTTTTGGATTACAGGCTGCATCACACTTATGTAATCAAACAATACTAGCAAAATCTCTCTTACACTGATACTTGCACTTTTTATTAATAAGTGACTACACTGCACTCTTTTGAAAGCTGTCATACTTATATTTTTTTACAGTTACAGGGAGAGAATTACTAACCTGCCTGGTGGCGCAACCGCACAAGCCTATCGGCATAGGCTCGACGATTCGCAGAATGGACACCTGCAGCTGTAATATAAATTTAGTAATATTGTAATACACATCTCCATAATATCAGCTAGGTTAATTTCTTACATAAATAATTACATGTAACTTACTCAGTAGTGGGGCGTTGGGCATTTGCCGGGCCTCCTGGATCCAACGGTTCAGTTGGTCCTGCTTCCATCCTTGGTATTCCTGTGGCACTGGTGAGATCATGTGCCAACTGGTCCCACGCCTCAGCCCTATATGCTCCCCACAGGACCTGGCCCTGCATGAGTTGGGCCTCATGATCATGGACGAGGAGCCAAACCATATATTTGGACTCCTCAACGCCCCACCTCTGTGCTCAGAAGCAACTATGCTCTCCTACACCTGCCACCCTGACTGCAAATCAGTTCCACAATCAGTTATGCTGTGTATTCCCACCTATGGGGCTTATATATGCCATTTTTCCTGCACTTATCTGTGATTGGCCATTTTGGAATTGTATCAGCTTCACAAAACCTGCTTTGTCATGCTTCTCTTTGCATTCATTCCTATATATATGTTATTACTGCATTTCGAAGAGTAACTGTTATGGCTTAGTGGTTCAGTACTTTGACTATGGTGCATGGTATCCTGAGTTCGAGCCTGGCCATTGCTTTTTATATTTTATGACTGTCTACACAGGCTAGGAGGTGTGTCTGTGTAAAGGCAATTTTGATACAGCTTGCTCAACGTTGCCCGTCGGTTAGCTTGTTGGCGCGGTGTGCAGCTCCGCGCAAACAGGTCACACTGGCTTACGTGCTGTTCGGCTGTCAGCAAGCATATTACACTCAGCTCAGCTACAGGCACACAGTTTCAGTGTGTTAGAACTCTGCTCAACCCAGGGCACTCCTTCTACACCTGTTAAAACACTGCTCACCTACGGGCAGATATACTCAGCTTGTTAGAGTGTAGCTCAGCTATGGGCATTTCTGACATTTTTTTTTCACACATTTCTTCATAATACATGGCTCATTTCATTACATTTTACAAAAAATAATTTTATACATGTACATATATGTCAGGGGATTGTTTTGTGCTTATTTCACTAAAAATAAAAATTGATGTTGTGAGGTCTTGAACCATGACTGCCTCCTCTTCAGCCGACGTCTCTACCCCTACGCTATTGCTTCTTGGCTTACTTTGCATATTTAGTTCTTATATGCTTTTCCACTGACTGCTAACTGTGGCTAAGCGATGGTCACGCCCGCGCAAACGAGCGCAGTCACGGGCAAACATCTTTAAAACTTATAAAAAAATATAACATGTTCACTTTTACATTTTATGTTAATAGTCTGTGGGGGCATGTGTTGTGTTGTGTTTATTCACATTTACACGGACTCTGTCGTGGGGGTTTACTTTTGGGACTTTTACTCTTCTGGGGGCGTGTCCGTTTGCAGGGCTCGCCCTACAGACACGCCCCCTACTGTCTTACACGGACCTTGTTAGCCTTAGGTGTGAGTCAGCATGCCCTCATGCATATGCATGGCATGCTGACATCACACCGTTTAACTGCAGCCTCCGTGTAAGCCTTGTAACTCTTACACGGAGGCTTCGTGAATCCTGCCCAATGTCTGTGTAAGGTGGGTGCATTTGCTATTCTTTTATATCTGATGTATAATGTTTGTATCAGTGAACATGTTAATATGTTTGTTCTTTTATATAAATGTATGTTTGCCTGTCTTAATCAATAATTCAGTAAAGGTGTTAAAAGAATCACACACAAAAACTCAAACTCAATTACAGATTTTTAAATATTGCTCTTACTTAGAGTTTTGCTGGAATAACAGATTTTGCATTAGCAAGCATTTTCCAGAGTATATAAAGTAAGAAACTTAATTGTCTGCCATTATTTATTGACAGAAATCCATAATAATTTGACAGAAAATCATATATTTTCTGAAGACTAGATGCACTTCTGATCTTTGCTCAAGATTTTCAGACAAAGCCAAAAATAATAGTGGGACAAAGGCCCAAAATATCATTCCAATTCATTTAAAAAATTAATTTAATAAAAAGTCTTGCATCAACATTCATTTTCTTATATATATATATATATATATATATATATATATATATATATATATATATATGTGTGTGTGTGTGTGTGTGTATTGTGGGGGAGTGTAAGAAACAGAAGAAAACTATGAAACAAAATCAGGGACACAGTAAACTCAGGGACAGTTGAATGAGGAATAACTTACAGAATATGTCAGTAAAAACAAATGTACCTCTCTTACATTTGCTAATTGCTACCATGTAGTCAGGAAATGGTGAACACTATTTGCTTCGCTTTATTCATACATTAGCTCAGACCACCTAGTCAAAAGCATCAACAGTCACTCTTATTATCTTTCAGGAGCAGAACTTGCATTTGAATACATTATGAGACCACAAAACAACTATTAGTGTTTGTGATAGTCCCCTTGACCATGATAAACTCCAGTAAGTCATGCTTTCACTGGCCATCAAACTGAGCCAAACAAAAGACAGAAATTAGAGCTGGCTGGGTTAAACGTGTGACCACACAGTACTGCTTTTTTACAGAGTGAAATTGTAGTGCACTGCTATATGCAAAGTAGGTAAGATGTCTTCCTCATATTATAATATGCACTCTCGTGCCTTTCATTTGCTACTATTCTCCTCTTTTTTTCTGCCTACCTCTCTAGACTGTATCATATATTTCCTTTAATCTTTTTGGCCAACACTGATTTCATTCACTCATCACTTTATCCGCTATACTATTCTTCCCATCTTAAAACTACTAATTTACTTCCAGCTCTCACCCCTTTGCAATTTCCTTTTTCAACCATCCCGCCATTGATAAATTCCATTCTTTCTTCTCTGATTCATACTCCCTGCAGTTTTCCTTCCCCAAATAAACATAAGGATAGCATCCACCCTTTCTTAACCCCTCTCTCATATGGCTTTCATTTTCTATTATTCATTCCACAGCACTTTACATCTTCACCATATATGGATTTTATTTACTTTTTCTGCACATTTCCATCACTCTGGGATTCCCCATTGTCCATTCTGTCCTAATATCCTTGTGTCTTATACCATCATACTTGATCTCTCACTGGTCCTGATACTTTCAAAAAGTCACCAATTCCCATGCTTATAGCTACATTCTTGTCACTCCACCATGCTCTGTTTTTCATTATCCTTTTTTCTCTCTGTGCATATTAAAGCATATTATTTCCTCCATCTCCCCTGAATTCGTCCATCTATGCCTTATCCTTCTCTCTTCTATACCCCTAGTCATCTCTCTATTCTATAACACCTTCCTTATTCCCTCTCAGACTTTACTATTCTCCTTCACATCTAACCTTCTCCCTTTCCCTTTCTTTGTGCGTCTGCTCTATGTATCTCCACCATTTTGCCCCAGTGTCTCAGTTCCATCTTAAATACTTGCGTATGTCTTTTACTTGGTGTTTCCCGAACTCTAGTCCCTTTTGCTTCTCATATTCACATCAATGCTTTCATAAACTTCCTTCTTTCCACTTCTGATGCTTTTTTCTATCTCTCTAAAAGAAGTTCATCACCCCTTCTATCATTTTCCTCAAAAACCTTTCATGTAGTTCTATAATTGTCCAAGTCTGTCAGTCTTTGTGCTACATTCACCACCATAGCATACTTCTTAAACTCAGGCTTTTTGGGCCATCAGTTTTTCCTTGCCTATTCAACATCTCTATCATACAAATCTATCACTCACCATCTGTATTTTCCTTCATCTGCATATATGTCAACATGTAAATTACTAATGGTAGCACCACTATCATTCTAACTACTTTTATTTTCCAATGCTATGAGTTCACATTGCTAGTAGATTTATTCAACGTTCCCTTTATCATGTATTTCAGCACCATTTATCCAAAAGTCAGCATACTCTCTACACCTTCCTCTTCACTCTACCCAACAGCACTACAGCAAGCTTCTCTACACTCCTCCCCTTCAATACTATCCTATAGACTCTTCAGCCTATTCTGTTCATATACAATTGTACCACTCTGACTGGCATCTATCTACCATTGAACACCTTCTATAGCTACCCAGATTAATCATCAAGTTCACATCCATACTCCTCATCCTCTTACTCTTATGTAGTAATATCAAGTCACATCCAGGCCAAACACCTTGACCTGCTTCTTTATTAGTATACAAGGCATTCAACATAAAAAAATAAAAAAGACCGTTAAAACTATCTTATCTCTATTCACAATCCCCTAATCATTGCTATCACAGAATACTGGCTTAAACCACAAGATCTCTCCATGCTCCATATCTTCTCAGGCTATGATTACTTTTTTGACACCAGGACAAAAACAGGGAAGAGGTACTCTACTTTTTTCAGCTCAGACATCAACATTCAACTGCTTGCTCAAACTAAAATGCCTGCTGAGATTCTCCTAAAAATTGCCTACTAGCACAAATCCACTCTCAGTTTAGTTCCCCGATTGTTCTAGCTGTTGCCTTATCTCCCGTCTCCTGCTTCATTACAAAAGTGTAATAATCTACTCAAAGACTTAACCTCCTCTGTTCATAACATCAAAAATCTTATTCTCTTGGTGACTTTAACCTCAATCTCCTTGGCCCATCACAAAACCACATACTTGAACTTCTCACTATATATACTCTCACACAACTTTTCTCTGAATCCACCAGGCCCAGTTCTTCCTCATCACACCACTCACTGCATGATGTAATAGTCACAGACAGCCCTTCACTTACTTCTCATACCTCTATCTACCTTTCGAAACTTAGAGATTACTGTCCTATAAGCTTCAACATCTGCCTTGATTTCAAAACGTTCTCTCCAAAACTCATTACATTCTGCCATAAATCTCAATAAAAACACAACTAAAATAAAAACACAGCTATCCTCTTCAAATGGATGTGTATATACTCCTTTTCAGACCCTAACATTGCTGAACAACTCTTCACCCACATTCTCTGTAATCTACAAGAATCCGTCTTCCCTATAGTTACAAGACTGCACAAGACCAATACCTGCTTTACTTATGAACTCAAAACTGTCCACTGTCTCAGAGACAAGCATGTCACTCCTGGAAGTTTAGCCAACTCCTTCTACTAGATGACACTACACCCTCCTCAGAAACCTCTCCAAACAAGCAATTAGATGTCATAAGAGTCAGAATATGAGAACACATCAATCAATCCTTTTTCCATTCCCCTAAATGATTTTGGGCAGAAGTCAGCTGGTTAATGGTTTGTAAAGCTCCTCCTGATACTCACTCTTGTTAATCTTCCTTCTCATCCTTAAACTTTAGTACTCAGTTTTCTACCTTCCATCAGCTCACATAAATCACTTCCTCCTTTATCTCTCTCACATATACTCCCGTCTTCTGCTTTAAAAAATTTGCAATCAAGGATATTATGCCTTCTTCCCTGGTTCATATTCCAGTTTAGGGGAATACATTGTAACACCTCTGACACATAGCTACAGCATTTGCTTAACTCAAAATTGTATGGCCAATACATGGAAAACAGTAAAAATCATAGCTTTCCCCAAAGTATCGAACACCAAGCTGTCCAATAATAACTACCCAATCTCCGTCCTTTCTTTCTTTTGGAAAGTCTTTGAAAAACTGGTATATAATTAACTCTCAAACAATACATGTCAGTATTGCCTTCTCTCTTCCAAGCAACACAGGTTTTGGTCTGGCTGCAGCACTTGCACTGTACTTTGAGCCTTCACTGATCACTCATAACTCCTTTTTAACAATGGACAAAGGCGTCCTTGCTGGAGCCATATTTATAGAACTTACTAGATCCTTTGACCTGGCCGACCATCCAATCATAGTTTCATAGGTTCATAGGTAGGTACTAGGCTATCTGCCCAAGGGCATTTTTAAGCCTAGCCAGAGTGTGTCGGCTTTCGCCGCCCCATTGATTAATTAACTTGGCCTCTGTCAAGCAGAGCCAATGAAGTGCTCCCAGGGGTGTATTTTCTGTTACCCATCTACTTGTCAAGGCCTCTCTTGAAGAGTGTTAGTGAGGGGCTCTGCCTAATGTAGTTAGGAATTTTGTTCCAAAGCATGGGGAGTCTCTGTGACAGGAATCTATCCCTCCAGCATGTTCTATTTATTGTTGTGGCGAGGTTTAGCTCACTAGAGTGCGTGGCTCGCAGTGACTTGGATTTCTTTAGGTGGAGCATGTCCATCAAGTCTGAGTTGGACATGGCTTTCTAAGTCGAGCAGAGATCACCTCTGAGTAAGCAATATGCCAATGAGTACAGCCAGAGTTTTTTCATTTGGGTTGCACAGGACATATGTTTGAGGCCAGTAATCCTCTTGGTAAGATGCTTTTGTGGTCTTTCAAGCTGTTGGAAGTGTCTTATGAGGTACATCCCAAATGGGGCATTGTACTCTATGATGGGTCTGATGAGTGACGAGTAGAGGGGCACTATAACCTCTTTATTTCTAGATGCAAACCCCTTAGTAATTAGATGGGCCACATGGAAGGATTTCCTAACTACTTTGGCAATATGATTGTCAAAGGAGAGATTACTATCTACCTAGGTCCCCGGATCTCTTATTACCTCTTCTGTATTAAGGGGGCTGCCGCCTATGTGGTAATTTGTGGGTGTTTTGTTTTTCCCAAACAGGATGACTATGAATTTTTTGGCATTTAGCTTGAGGCCATGACTTTGACACCAGGTGTCTGTCTCAGTAAGGCTTTTTTGAAGGATGTCCATGTCAGCCGGAGAGTCAGTTATGGTTCCCAGTTTGCAGTCATTGGCGAACTTGGTTAGCCATAGTCTTCCTGTGTTTGCCTGTACTTATCAGAAATATATGCTGAACAGTACGGGTTCCAGAACCGAGCCTTGCGGGACACCACTTGTGACTGGTTTAGAGTCGACCTGGAGCCCGCTATTCTTACCACGTGAGTTCTGTCTGTAAACCAGTTGGCAACCCATCTTGTGACGTAGGGGTTTATGTTCAGGCTGGTGAGTTTTTATATAATACCTGAGTGAGGAATGGTGTCAAATGCCTTTCTAGATCAAGGTAGGCTGTGTGATCGACCTTTCCCTCATCTATGGCCTTGGTGACTGTCTCGAAGAAGTCATCCAGGTTTAGTAGGCATGATCTGCTGTTAACAAAGCTGAACTGGGTCGGGTCAAGTGTTTGGAGATTCCCAATGTCTTTGTTAATGAGTTCCATGATGATGCACTCCATAGCCTTGCAGACCAGGCTAGTCAGGCTTATGGGGCGGTAGTTAGCAGGGTCAGTTGTGGCCCTTCCTTTGTGGAGCAGAATAACCATTGCTGTGTGCCATTCTATGGGCATGTATCCTGTGGAAAGGCTGAGGTTGAACAGCGTGTTTAGGTGGGGGGTTAGTTCATTCTGTAGTTCGTGCAAGATGCAGCCTGGGACACCATCTGGCCCCATTGATGCTGTGTTTTTGGCTTTTGAAAGGGCTGTTTTCACCTGTGCTTCTGTGATTTCTGGGACACTACATTTTTCCGGTATTGTTGTGGGCCCTTTTGAAGGTGAGAGGGAGATGAAGTTTGCACTGAATCTATCTGCCAGGATGTTGGCAATATCAGTAGGTTCAGTATATTTTGTGCTATTTTCACTAGCTCAGAGCATATCTGCGAGTTGCCACTTGGATTCTTGACATAGCTAAAGAAGGCTTTGTAGTTATCTTTTGAATCCTTGGCTATTTTTCTTTCGAAGTTAGCCTTGGATGATTTTATGAGGGACCTTAGTTTCTTACTGATACCGATCAGGGATGTCTTTCCTTCTTGGGATTTGCTTTTTTTCTGAACTTGTTTCCTCCTTCTGTTGTATAACCTGTTTATGGCAGAGGTCCACCAGACCAGTTTCCTTCTCTTAGGGGAGTGAGTCTTGGTCTTGCTAAGGATGGCATGATCCATGCATCCTTGTAGGTGCTCATAGAGTGTAATTGTAAAGGATTCTGCATCTTGGGCAGTGTTATCCTTTAGCGTGGGGGCTGTGAAACTTACCACCTCTGCCTAAAGTAAGGTGAAGTTTGCTTTAGAAAAGTTTTTCACTGTGGTTGCCTTGGTTGGGGGTGGCGGTGGGGTGTGGACATCCAGGGTGATTAGTTTATGGTCTGATCTAACCAGTGATGGGTTGACCTCCAGTAAGGAACACCTGTCATCCATGTTGGTGATGACCAGGTCCAATATTTGTGGCCTCTGGTAGGGAAGTTTACCAGCTGATCCAGGGCATTTGAGTTGATAAATTCCAGGAAGCGCTGAGCCTGGGAGTTTGTACTCAAGTAGTTTTCTCAGTTAATGGTAGGGTAATTGAAATCGCCCAATATCAGGGTGTTCGGTTGGACCTTCATGCTTTCCAGTGTCTCCAGAAAGGCAGAGTGATGGTCCTGGGTCATGGAGGGTGATCTGTAGCAGGCCACAATTTGCATTGCAGATTTGCCCAATGTTATTTGCACATGGATGATCTCAGAGGTATCATGCTGTGCCACTAACCTGGAGGTGTGAGTATCCTTGATGAATATGGATACACCCCTTCCTTTTGTGTTTCGGTCCGTGTTCTGCGGCCAAAATGTGTGGTATGAGTTGTAGCCAAGTAGTGCTGGAGTGCTCTCTGCAGCCTTGAACCAGGTTTCAGTTACTGCACAGATGTCGACGTTCTCTGTACTTAGGAGTGCTTTGAGCACATGCATTTTCAGATTTAAACTCCTGGCATTGAGTAGCATAACCATCATTTTTTACTTGTGCTGTTTACAGTGGTGGGTTTATATTTTGAGCCTTACCTAAAAAAGGCACTAGGGGGCAGCAAGAGCCTTGGCCAGTATTCAAAAGCCAAGGAGTGACAGGAGCAAGCCGTCTTTTACGAAGCAACGTGGCTTGTCTAGCATGTCATCCCAGGCTGACAGACACTGGATCCCCTTTGAATGCCACCAGAAGCTTAGCCAATTATTGAAATTGATAATTTTTTCTTTATACTGAGGTATCATTCCTATCAATCCTATTTAATCACCTCGCTGACATCGGGATTAGCCCTGATGATATTCCCTGGTTCCAAAATTACCTTTCCATCTGAAATTTCTCAGCAAATTTCAACATCATTCAGTATACCAGTCAGTACTCCCTTACTCAAAGGAGTTTCTCAAAGCTCCATATTGGCTTATCTTGTTTTCTATATTTTTATAAAATAAACCTACACGTAACACTCGCCAGCTTCCATTCTTTCTAAACACAGATGAAATGGTCATCTTTCACTTAACCGATTTAGTTCAATATGATCTGTAAAGAGATTTCCTCTTCCTCATTAACTGGCTCAGAAAAAAACAAGTATTTCTTAAATCCTCTAAAACTAAAACTATGCTCTTTAGCACCTCTACTAAAAGGCCAAATAACCCCAACTAACTTCTTCTTCTTAACTACCTTAACAATGCCATTGAGCAGGTTAATAGCTTCAGATATATGGCTTGATCTCTCACTTAGCTTTCACTATCACCATGAACACTCCCTACTCTTTAGGTCCAATAAATACCTCTCTGTCCTCTTCCACCCAACAAGTAATGCTATTGCCAAAGGGATTTTTCT
>NC_056725.1:1605469292-1605611792 GCF_019279795.1 Protopterus annectens | reverse complement strand
AACAAGGAATCCTGCAGAGGTATTAGAAATAATTTGGAGATTCTTTGAAAGTCTGTATAAAGCAGAGAAATATGGAAATCAAGAAAAGATACAAATGGAAATGTTTATGGAAGAATTAAATACGCCAAGCTTAGAGATAGATGAGGCTCAATTACTAACGGTTAGGATAGTAGGAGATGAGATACAAATTGTGATGTATAATGGATCTACAGGAATGTCCCCAGGAATAGATGGTATTCCTGTGGAAGTTTGGAACCTAGGAGGGAAAAAAACTGATAAAGATCTGGAAGGTTTTGTTTAACAGTATTTTAAGAGGAGAAGTACCAGCATCCTGGAAGAAGGCAATAGTAGCTGTAATACCTAAAGAGGGAAACGATCCATCAGATCCAGCTTCATACAGGCCCATTTCAACACTAAACCATGATTATAAAGTGTTCATGTCTATAATGGCTAAAAGAATGACAGACGTAATGCCAAAAATTATAGATATGGATCCATGTGGTTTTGTGGAGGGGAGGCAAACATTTGACAACATTAACAGAATCACCTGCATAGACTTCTCAGAGCTACAAAATTGGTTATATATTAATTTACACTGACACTTTCAATCATACTATAAACCATATTTTAGGATTTAGTCAGTTCCCTTAGACTTCTCTTCCTGTCCTGAGAGCATTGCCTCTGTTATGGATTTGCTGTCTGTGTGAGTGGAATGCCTAACCATAAACTGAGGAAACAGAAAAAGCAGGTAATGACTGATGCTTGCATTAAATAATTGTCTACTTTGTGGCCAGCATTACCTCATTAATGTGAATGTAAAATGCTTCCAGGCATTCCTTAACAGTCCATCCCTCATTTCTGTATCTAGTACACTGCCTCTAATTCAGCTCATTACTGCTGGCTTTCTATGAAAGCAGTCTTTATAGTCAGTAAACTCAGACAATTGTAAATCCACCCCAGAGCTGTCATCGCCACATTTATTTAGATAGTCATTGCTTGTTTATTAACTGGGTAGGCGAGCTGGTTTTAAGTCCTTTTTCATTTGCAACCTCAACAACATAGTAAAACCAAACCTACAGCAAGGAAATTGATCAAAATAAACAGTGTATTGCAGAGAATGAGTGTTCACAATTAAGGGGGGACAAACCACAAAATTAGTTTAACAAGCAGAATTACTGCATACAGAAATTGTATATAAACTTGTTATCCTCATGCAGTAATGAAATATGATTTATTTTGAACAGTTGTAAAAATGGGGTGAGCATGTGATAAGATGTTGATTAGTGTATACATCATCCATATGGCATACATAAGTATAATGCATTTTACAATGTGTGTAGTAGCAGTGAGTACAGGTTAAAAGACAAATAAAATAACTAACATTAAGAAAGACCTCAAGAAGTTATAGAAGGACTTAACCGAGTTAAAGAATTATCCATTGCCTCTACAGCCAGTAATTCTTGTGGCTATTTTCTCCATCCTTGGTAACAGTTTACATGATTAATTATTTCATCTATAAAGACAAATTATAACACATTTTTTTCCAATGCTAGACATACTTTTTTCCCCTTGGTATCAGTCATCAACTTTGGGGCTAATTGTTTTTCTCACATTTGGTCAGTGTAGTCAGCTTTTTGTTTTATTCCTATTTCATATTCATCCTTTCTAGTCATTCATTCACCCATGTTTTAGGTGTTCTTCTTTCATTACAGAAGTCATCTAACACAGTTGTTGTTATTACTTTTTTGCCCTCAAACAGTAAAATGAATTACAGAGAACCAATGATATTGTACACATAAACAAAAACCAGTAAGAATGAAAAAACTGATAAAACACAGTCCTGGTAGCAGCATAGCACCTGGAGTTGTAGTAAAAAAAATCTTTAATAAGACTAAGCACTTTCGTCAGATTATAACACATGACTTCATCAGAATCAAACATCCTAATTCCAAACCTAAAATAAATACCTTATACAACAAGTCATATAACTACTAAAAACCAGTCCTAAAAAAACAATATCAATTCTACTCCTTAGGTAAATACATGATGATAAGAAACTATGTGAATAAAAAACTCTTATATTATAGCAATAACCCATGCCTGGGAGTGGGTAATGCTGGATTTACCCACAGTTGGTGTGGTTTGGTCATGAGGACAAAGCCCAAGTGGCCAAACAAAGACAACCGTGGGTAAATCCAGCATTACCCATACCCAGAAGTGGGTTATTGCTATTATACAATGACATTATTTAAGAAAAAAAATAATTACTTTTCTTAAATAATGGCATTGTATAATGCCTCCTTGCTGCCCTTCCGCAGCTGTCTGGTATTCTGTGGCAGTTCTGATGTACTGCGCATGCGATGCTTACAGTACATCAGAGCTGTGGGCAGAAGCAACGGAGAAAGCAAGATCTCCGTTGCTTTTTACAAACTGTCTCGCTATGTTAAAGAAGTTTAACATAGCGAGACAGCTTTAAAAAAAGCAACGGAGAATCTCCATTGCTTTTTTTACAGCTGTCTCACTATGTTAAACCCATTTAACATAGCGAGACAGTTTTGAAAAAAGCAACGGAGAAAGCAAGATCTCCGTTGCTTTTTACAAAGTGTCTCACTATGTTAAAGGAGTTTAAAATAGTGAGACAGCTTTTAAAAAAGCAACGGAGAATCTCCTTTGCTTTTTTTAAAGCTGTCTCGCTATGTTAAACCCATTTAACATAGTGAGACATCCTTAAAAAAGCAACGGAGATAGGATGATCTCCGTTACTTTTTTTAAAGCTGTCACACTACATTAAACTCGTTTAACATTGCGCGACAGTGTGTAAAAAGCAACGGAGATCTTGTGTTCTCCATTGCTTTACAAAAAGAGTTATACTAATGGAAAAAGTCCAAGCGACCGGACCTTTTTCCATTAGTATAACTCTGATTTACAACATGCATGCTGACTAATCAGTGTGCACGTTTTAGAATATTAATAGGGGGGTCATTGTATAATTATGAATAATCCCCTTTTATGACCAAAGCATGCAAAGAAAATTTTCTTAAACAAAATACGATCATAATCTTAACACACTGGCAATAGATACATGTTCATTCAGGCCTGGAAAAACTGTAGCATTTAACCAGAGTTGCCACCACAACTCACGCATTTCAATCAAGTCTTCCCAGGGCCCCCCTTTTCTATTCTTGTGTATAATGTCTATCACAGAAAATTTAAACTGATGGTCCTAGCATTGAAGTACGTTTATATAAATAACTGTTTTTGTTTCTTATATCCAAGCAGTGTTTATAAATTCGATCTCTCAAATATCTTTTCATTTTACCTATATAGAATCCTGTGCATTGCTGGCATATTGCTACATAAATCATCCCCATGGAATTGCAAGTAAAATGCTCTTCAACAACAATTGTATGACTATTGATTAATAAGTTGTTGTTTTGAAAAATACATTTACACTGAGGACAGAACCCACATTTGTAGGTGCCTGCCTTCTTGTTGCCACAATGGGAAAGGATCCTATCACCTTTATCAAAATGTCTTTGAAAGGACTTCCCTTTCCTAAAGACTATTGTAGGTGCTTTACCCAATATATCTGTCAAGTTATGAAAACAGGAGAAAATGTTCCAGTTCACTTTTAAAATACCAATGATCTCAAAATGACAACCAGTATAAGTGATGACACAAAATTTAAAAAAATCATTACCTCTTCTTACCTTATTATGATCAAGAATAGGGGTATTACTATATCTCAACAAAGGAACAAACTTTCCTTCATTTATTTTAATGTTAACCTCATATATAATATCATGAAAATATTGTTCGGGGTAACCTCTGGCAATAAACATTTGCTTCAGATTTAAACATTCCTCTTGAAACTGTACATCCTCAGACACCATACAGGCTAGTCTCTCACATGTTGCCTTTTGACTATGCCCTTTTTCTTGATGTTCCGCGTGACAACTAACGTAGTGTAACATGCTGTTAGAATAAGTAGGTTTCCTATAGATGTTGTTGATTAACATACACCCATCTGAATCCACTTTAATCATTATATCCAAAAAATGCATACTGGTGTCACAATAAGATGAAGTAAATTTCAAAAAGGCAGTAGTTGTGTTTAAATAAAATATAAAATCCTCAATTTAATGTGTTTTACCGGTCCATACCATAAAAATGTCTTCCAAATATTGGACATATAGGGACCAAGTTGGGAAATCAAATAAATCAAAGAGAAATTTATTTTCCCATTGTAGTAACATGATATTAGTAAAGAGGAGGGCACATGCTGCCCCAAGCAACACCCTTTTTTGTAAATAATATTCACCATTCAAAAATATGCAATTATTTTTTAATATAGTATCTATAAACATGTAACAAGTATCTACCTCTTCCTTACTTATATCTGTGTGTTCAAACATAAACTCATAAAACCAATCCAACCTTATATCATGGGGAATAACACTGAACAAATTCACCACATCTATTGCCAAAAAAATCATCCCGGGGACAACCTTAACAGCCTTCATTTTACTCAGGAAGTCCCAAGAGTCTTGACATAAATGGTGGAATGGTTTCAAATATTGTTTCAACTTCTAATCCACATATTTTGAAAGCTGGTATATCTTAGACTTAACAGCATTGACAATGGGACATAAAATGAGATTCACCAAGTCCTTGTGTAATTTGGGAATTCCAAAAATACTTGGAACTACAGGAAATTTTACATTCGAAAAGGCAAACGCTTCAGGGGTAATCTGTCCCTGCATAACTAAATCTTCCAAAATATAATCTAATTTTTATATAGAACATTTATAGAGTGCAGGGTGGTTGGTTCATAAAAAAAATTATCATTTAAGAGCTCAAACATTTTGTTAAGATAATCAGTCCTATTCATTACCACTACCCCCACACCCTTATCAGGTTTCATAATTCTGACTTAATCATTATTGCTTAATTGGTGGAAGAGCAGGCTCTCAGTTTTTGTTAAATTCAAATATTTAACCATGTACCTCTTTTCTGCGAGCTTCCAAAACTCTATCTCACAAACCTTTTCAACAAAGAGCAAAGGCAGGGTAACGCTGGATTCAAAGTACTATGCCTAGACAGACCACAATCAACCAGTTCAACATTATTTTTGTGAAAAAACTGTTTCAATTTTAATTTTCTCAAAAATAGTCTTAAATCTATAGCAAGTCAGGCAAGTTGACATGACCATCAGGTACAAAAGCATGTCCTTTGATAAGAAAATCCGCATGTTCAAAGTTCAAATTCAAATGAGCAAAATTGTAAATAAAAAAGTCACCTGATGAATTCTTGACAACCACTGGACCAGCATTCACTCCTTCCCCATATGTTGGGCTTAATGCCTTCTTTTGTTGCCATACTGCTGTTGCAAATGTTGTTGGTACTGACAGGACTCCCACCTGTTTTGGTTCACAACATTCCGAGTTTGTTGATTCTGGTTCGATATACGTTCTGAACACCTCACTGGAGCATGTTCTAAAGTGGCAGAGCCTTCATTAGTTGAATCACCTCTTTCAGCCGACCCAGTTGCATTGTGATTGGAGGGTACGATCACACATCCAGTAGTCATATTATTATTTTTTTTTCCAATGCTAGACATCCTTTTTTTCCCTTGGTATCAGTCAGCAACTTTGTGACTATTTTTTTCTCAGTTTTGGTCAGTGTAGTCAACTTTATGTTTTATTCCTATTTCATATTCATCCTTTCTATTCATTCACCCCTGTTTTAGACATTATTCTTTTATGACAGAAGTCATCTAACACAGTTGTTGTTATTATTGCTTTTTTTGCCCTCAAACAGAATGATAGTGTACACGTCACAGATTATAGATGCAAAAGCTCAAGAAATATCTTACCTATTTTTTGTTAACTCTAAAAAAGTGGAAAATGTTATATAATTTCACAGTGTATACATTGCTTATTTTAGTTTTACTTCTTGCAGGAAATAAGTTGGCAAGACAGAGAAGTACCTATTTTCATTTTTCAGCATTTGTCTGAATCCTTGAATCATCATATATTTTGCTTTTTTCTTTTCTAATCTTATAAGGTTTTATGTTTTCCTTTTAGGTAGCTGCATAACCCCAAATACCTATCAATGGCATTCAGCAAAACTTTTCATATAGACTCATCTTCACTGTCTTCTGTTTTTCCTGCTTTCTAGCATTTCTCAACATTATACATCATTCATCACAATCATTTTCAATTTTTCCCCACATCAGCCATCTGAATGTTATCAACATAATGGCAATCTAGAGAAACAGCACAATTTGTTTCTTCTCTTTGATTCACTAATTTACTTTCCTTTTCCTCCATGTTGCTGTCAGTAGATTTGCAAGATTTATCAAAGAAATGTTTTTTTTCCTGCTCTTTTTCCATACTGTCTCTGTTTCTGTCTCTCTGTCTCTCTCTCACTCACAGACACACACACACACACACACACACACACACACACACACACACACACACACACACACACACACACACTCAAATCTATGGATCTTTATATCTAAGCTGTTACAATCATGTGTTTCTTTTGAATCCCACTGTGAAATAATTGGTCTACAAATAATGAGGCACCACAGTCTCTACAATGCAGTTCTTCCCTGTGTTGACCCAGTCTAGAAATGTTGTGGCTTATGTATTGACACTAGACTTTCATCAAGTCTTCAAAATCTTGGGGAGCTTTGTTGCAAAACTGGATATGGATGACAAGCTTTGCTTTTTATCTGATAACAAGAAGATACAGGTCCTTGGCCTGCTTATTTGCAGGAATACTGTCACAATCATTCGAAAGTTATTCTTGTATTGCACATTTCTAAGGCTTCATATCTTGAAAACTGCAATAAACAAACTAAATGTTTGGCCTGAATTAGCTTGGCGTGCCCTATATAGTGTATGTGTTCCTTCTCATAAATTTAGTTTAAAGCAATAGTCTAGTTTTTTTACTGTTATTGTCTGTCTGCCTGTCTGTGCCTTTTAATTTGTTGTCATGATTTCAATCTTATTTTTCTTTTCTTTAACAGAACTTAAAAGTCATAAAAAGAGAAACTATGCCTTCCTCTCCCTCTCTTCACCACAGAAGGCATTTAAATTCTGTTCTGTATTTGACCACTATCACAGATATGTAATTCCCCACAACTTTATTTGACTCAGATGGCTTGCCCTTAAACATCATTAATTCATTCTTGTGGACTCGGACGTCATCTTTCATTTTACAAAAGCTGACCCTTTATTAAATTCCAAATGCAGTAATTGTGTAAGAAAAACATGGAAATGTAAGAATAAAGCAAAATACTAGCTTATAAAAGTGTTAGAAGACAAGTGACTTTGCTCGACATAACTGCACTGATATGAAATTGTGTTAAAAGACATGAACGTACGCAGTTATACAGTACATAAGACGTATGTTCCTTGTTTATAACTCACATTCAGAAAAGATCGGGCTATTGGGAAATAACAGCTGTCTCAGCCCCTCCCAAAAGTTAAGATAATTAGGTGATATTTGAGATATTTTAAAAATAATGAAGGTGATGTGGACTCCGTAGAGTCTTTATCTTCACTCTTTTTTTTTGAGTGCATAGTTTGTGACCAAACCAGATTGCATTGAACATTAAATGCATAGTGTATCACTGTCAGTAGTGAACTCAGTGAAATGTAACCATTGCGAACACTTTGCTAAAACATTAAGCAGTAGAAGTCAGGCATTATCTGTAAGTTACTATGCGAGAGAGTTCATTCAGTAAATTATAAATGGCAATCAAAAAAAAGAACAGCCATTATCCATGCTGACATGAAATGTAAAGTCTGTGGGAAGCTGTTTGCATAGACATGTGAGGACGAATTACATATTACTTTAGTTATAAGTCCCTCTTTGGGCAATGTACCAAGTACACCTAATCTAGAGATTCTCCTCATGGCTTCTAGTTATTTAATACATTACTGATTAAAGTCTGCCTTCCAGGAAGGGCAGCATGAGGATTACTACAGGTATTTGTACTGATACTGAAAACATTTGAACCAGTGTTCTGTGAGCAGTTCTTGGAATTTTCAGAAAAGGATTGACAAAGTAGCACTAAAACCACATATGATACTGAACAGATAAAGGAATTGCTTCAGCAAATCACCCTAGAAAGAGACATGGAAAAGATGTGAGAGTTTAGATACTTACAAGAAGATTGTTTAGGAACTGACGTATTTCATGGGATGTGGAGCTATGCAACAGAAAAACTTTAATTTCTAGTCATACATCTAGGGAGGGTTGTCAGAACAACAAAATGAATCAATCATATCCACTTCCACTGCAAAAGAGATTGAATAAGTAACTGCTTGATTCAAGTACAAAGTTCTTTGCCAATTGTAGACATTTTTCTACATTTTATCACAGGGAAGCATTAGCATTAAAGGAGTAGAATGTGCAAATAACATGTTTTGTCATTCTGCCTTTGAAAGGTTTACAAGTAATAACCATATGCAAATAATATTTCTTATGTCAAGAACATGAAGGAGATGGTTAAAAATCTAAATCTGAATACTGATGCAGGAATCCCATAAGATAGCTATCTGCAATCAAGTGAGCTAAGTCTATTTCTATTTTAAACAAACCATGTAATGATCTGATTTCAGCCATCAGGACACTGGCCACCAATCAAGCTACTAGATAGATACTACTTGATTCAGGGCTCTGAATCCCATCGCATGTATATCTTCACTGAAACAAACACTGTCCCCAGATTGTCAGGCCTTACCGATTTTGCAGCTATTGTAATGCTGCATTCAAGGGTATGGACACAAAAAGTATTAATAACTGACACATGGTACCATAGTTTGTAAAACTCTAATTAAATATATTACATTTCACATTTATGGAAAGATTCAACTTGTGTGCACATTAATGCAGACATTTACACGCCAAAGAGTCCAATATTTTCATAAGTATGACTTTTGAATTCATAAGACATAATTAAATTCCATATGGATGACTTAGGTACCATATAATATAACAGTTTAAGAACATGTCTGTAATGATATAATACAGTTTTGCTTATGTAACAGTATTGTTGTAATGTTCTCATTATAGTAAAATGCAATATATAGCAAGATATATACAGGCGTTTGTAAGTTATGGTTAAAATTGTACTCGCATCAATATGCAGAAATTCAAAATGTAGACACCAAAAGACTGACAGTTCAAAATGTTGACAGAACAAAATATTGACACTCAAAATAGAGTCAACAAGCACTCAAACTCATGGAAATAAATAAATAAAACAAGGAAATGGGAGAAAACTGCACCACAACAAAAAGGCTTTGTACAATAAATATTTTACTGGCTGTGTGGCCATTGTTGCTTTATCAAATGGCAGAACACCATTTGCTGCCTTCTAGAAGCTTTCTGGCAGACATAGGAGGCCTGCTTAAAAATGCATGCTTGCCTCCTTAATATATATAATGAACTGCAGCACCTCTAATGTGACCAAGTAAGAGTTTGACGTAATAAAAAGCTTTAATGCTTTCTTTTTATTGCTGTCCCATTGCATGAGGAACACTAGCTCTCCCATATCATGAGTGATCCATTCATTATCTATGGCAACATCTAAAGAAGGAAGTCCATTATCCTTGAAACCACCAGAGGTTTTGCACTGCTCTAACCAGAGCCCTGTAACAGTCTAGCATTCATGCTACACAACACTGGTGAGTGAGGCACAATCATGCCTGTGCATGTACAGCTCCTGGCTACAGCAGTAATGTACTACTTGGTGTATGCAAGCATACCTAAAACTATCTATCTGCCTGTTTTCCTGTTATGACTCCGATCCTCTGTTGTGAGCCAGAAGTGTGGTATATAGGCAAACCTGCTTCCTCCAAGTAAGGGTTACCCAGCATTTAGCATACCTCTCCACATCCCTGACTAGATCCTCCAATGCATGAATGGCTAATCTATCCTGATAATTTGGGAGACAGTCATGGCTCTATCTTGCTGTGACAGGGAACTGGCTGGCTAACAGTCTTTAACCATGCCATGTACAAATAAACTATTTCGTCTTCCATGTCTGAATAATGGCTTTCTTAGATAAACTACAAAAACTCGCTGTAAATCAGGCATGAAAGAGGACACACCAGTGCAGTACAATAAAATTCTTAACCCATTTGTCCTGTGATATGCCTTTTATTTAAGGAATTCCTGGACATTTTTAGATTTATTATATAATCTTGAACTTAAAAGAAATGAAAGGGTCTACCTAAATTTGTTAAAATCTCACATCATTAAATCGCAGTTCATCAATACCCACAATGTCGAAATTGCACTTCATTGAAGCAGCAGAACAAGGAAGATTTTTCCCAAGGTAAGAATCAGAGTTGGTATATTTAGTTAGGGCAGTGTAAGGGCTCATCCCTCTACATTGGGGGGGTTTGGGGGGCATAGTCCCCTGCCTGGGTGAGTTAGGGATGGTGCATTTTAGGCTTTCTTTCTTTTTGGGTAACTGGTTACTTACCACAGGAAAATCTTCCATGCTCTGGTGCTTTGGTGAACTGTGGTTTTGATATTGTGAGCGTCAACGAACTGCGATTTGATGATGTGCGATTTCGAAAAAATCAGGTATAGCCTAATGAAAACATGTTGGTCACCCTGGATGGGTCTACCTGACATTGCCGACACTTCAGAATGCTGACAACCATATGGCCGACACCATATGATTGACATTCAGAATGCCAACAATGTGGAATCGGCATCTCACTATAGTGTAGAATGGAAATATTTCCATTCCTGCACTGTAGTGTGATCTCGGAGGTGGTATATTAAAGTTACACAGGGTGCAGGGGGGGGGGGCGTAGCTAGCAGTTGAAAGGGAATTGTATATTCCTTTTTCATGGTTTTCTTCTGATGTTGAGATTTCGGTTGTCGGTGATGTGATGTCGGCCATGTGGTTGTCGGTGTTGTGAGATTTCGATCTTGTCAGGTCGATCACCCTGGACATATTATCTTTATATGTCTGTATTTTTCAGGAGACAGTAATTGGTTATGTAAGAGAATCTTTATAGAATTTTACGAATTTTAGTAATATGTTCATTGATACAATTTGTTTTCTACTTATTTAGTATTGAGTATTTTTTTTCTCATTTAAGTATACATTTAACCAGGGGCCTGCAATGAGTGTAAGAATGGCCCCTGTTTTTGACAATATGGTCATGAGTTGGTGGGAACACAATTTTTTGATGAAACATTCATTGTTTAACAAAGTAGCCTTATATTGAATATACATTGATGGTCTTGTTTTCATTTGGAATGGGTCTGAAGATGAAGATTTTTTGGGTTCTTCGATGATCTTCACATTAGCTTGAGTTTCTTGGCAGTCACATTAGGTGGTATTGGGCCAAAAGTTAATTGTTTGGACTTAACCATAACTTTTGATAAAGTTAAAAAAATGTTTTCATAGCACAGTTTGTAGAAAGAAGACATTTGTAAACAATTATTTAGAGTTCAATGGTCAGCACCCTCATATTATGAAATGTAATGTAGTTGGAGGGCAATTTATTAGGCTAAGCTGATAAAGGATGATGTGACTTTTAAAAATTAAACTGAGTTTTTGAAAATTTTCTTTTTACATAGAACTTATATTTTGGAGGAAATGGAAACTATAATTGATAATGTGACAGAAAATAGAAATGGAAATTTTTATTCTGTTTTGAAACAGGTCTTTTCCAACCTGGCAAATCCTTCACTGAAAAGTAAGAGTTTTATGAGGCTTTTCCCAAGCCTATTTCATTACATAAATTAGATATTATAAATGATAATTGGAAAATTATCCACAGTAACAGTGACTTACTGGAAGGCATTGGTCATAAGCTAATTTTTGTGGGTCTATATCAGAACATCGAAAGTTCATACTTTCGAATGTTCTTACATCGACCCCTATTCGGCGAACGCTGAAAATAGCAAAATGAGAGATAACCAATTTTTTTCCAGGGAAAGAATTTGGTTGTCCATTTCTGTCGTTTTGCTATTTTCATTGCTGTGGTGGAAAGTTACGGGTTGGGTTCAGGTAAGTGTGCGACTGGGCATGGGTTAGGTGAGTTAGGGCTAGGGCGCGAGGGAAGTATGTGTGCGATTGTGTGGACGTGAGGGTTAGGGCGGGTTAGGTGAGTTAGGGTTAGGGCGCAGGTGAGGTGAGTGTGCGATAGTGACGGACCTTATGGTTAGGTTTTGGGTTAAGGTAAGTGGATAGTTAGTGGTGTTTGTACAGTTTAGTGTAGGGTTAGCTGTAAGATTTTGGGTGTATGTGTGTGGATTGCTGTTTGTTTGGTGTGCTTGTGTTGTGTGTATGTGTTTTGAAAGGAAAAAATTTGCTGTTCTGAATGTTCGATGTTGTCAGTGTTCGCTGATTAGGGGTCGATGTAAGAACATTCGAAAATGTGAACTTTCGGTGTTCTGATATAGACCCAATTTTTGTACAAAAGAACAAACAGCATCACTGTACCTATAAATATAGAAATTATAAATATTGTAGATTTGTTCATGAGGGAATTAAGTGTCTCATTTAGACATTATGGTAAAGAGCTGTCTGTTAAAGAAAGATTCACTTGCAATTCTGATGGAGTGTTTTACCCAGCAATGTGATATTCCTGTGAGAGGTTTTATGTGGGCAAACAAGTCATAAGGTCTCGTTGCAAATTTATGAACATAACTTGGCCATAAAAATCAAAGATTTTGCTAATGCTTTGGCCAAACATGCTGATAGTTGCATGGACTTTAGGAAGTTTGTTTTTTATACTTTGAAAAACACTGATATGAAGCCTTTTGGTGGCAATCACAATACTGAGTTAGAATGTAAGAAAGTGTTTGCACAAATGTTTTTAAATGCAGACAAGTTTCCAGACTTAAATGAAATGATTAATATGAAGTGTTTTTAAAGTTCAAAAATTATACTATATTTATAAATTTACAGAATAATTTTAATATATGTTTTGATGACTAGTTTGCTATTGAGTAGTCATGCACACACTCATATTTTATTTCAAGTTTATAACGAGAATTTCTTTTAACATCAGTCGTGACTGCCTGGTGCATCAGCTGACAATTATGCAACTTTGCTATAGCTTTTAAGTGCAATTTGGTTTTGATCTAGTGTTGATATTCTTGCGAATAAAAGAATGAAAGTACTAAACTTAATTTATCATGCTACAGTAGTGTGTCTTCTTTTGTGTCTGGCTTACAGCGTATTTGTGTAGTTTTTTTCACTTGCATTTATCACACTGTCCCATACTTTGGCTGTATTGGTTTTGATTTTTGTGCTTTTGTAGATATCTCAAAAACAAATATGAAAGAAGCTTATGATCCGAAGATTGTTCATTCAATATGTAGATGCATCAGATAAAACAAAATGAAATTGTATTACTTAGTTGTTTTGTTTTTGCCTCTCATGCTTCTTTGACTATCAATTCCCCATCCTATATAAGCCCACTCATTATTCTGACCATTCAGCCAGTATTCTACATTTTCTGAATTTTCCTAATATGTCTTCACTCAGTTTGTATTACAGTAACTGGAGAAGTCACTGGGGATATTTATGAGCTACATTGCCAAAGTCAGATCCCAATTTCTGGTGAGATAATGTTGACTGAGTTGAATAGAAGTGCAATTATAATTTGACTTAACCTTCCCAAACAGACAACATGATAACTTCATTGTTTTACCATATATTATTTAACACTTTAGGAGCAAATACTTATTTATTTTTGTGTAATGGAAAATGCCAGGCTTGTGGGACTTGAGATAACATTTTAAATATATTTTCTTTTATTTTAAAATTATTACAAATATTTCAAAATAAAAATCAGCCCACAGTCCTAGGCTCAAGGAGCATTAAATTATTTTCAGACAATCGGTTTTACCTCTAAAATTATTTCATTTCATTTCCTAAGAATGTATGAAGATAAACAAGATATGGACATGACATTGCATTGCAACCTCACATTTTCCCCATTACATAGTAACAGTAAATAGTTAGCCATCTCATATACTGTCACGATTAGAGGTAACTATGAAGGCCAGTTATTCAGATCATTCAGCTGCTCACTGCTTATCCCTCAATCTCTTTTTATATCGACAGTAGTGGGAAAATGCACTACAAATATTCAGGGATCATTGTAACATAAAAAAAGAATGCAAAATCAGGTTTACCTTTCAACATTTATAATGGTGCACACTGTCCAGAGCACTGATATTTTATTGATGTACTTATTAAGGTGAGTGGGGGAATATAGAATAAGAGCAGCAAGTTGAAAAACATTAATGTGGTCATCACCTCTTTTATTTTCTTTAAAACCGAGCATTAAATGTGGACAAATGAAGTATGTTTTTTGGGGGGGGATGGGCAGACTGTATCTGAAAGCAAATGACAGTTGCATAATCACTGTTAAATGAATGCTGATATATCTTTTAGCATCAATGTATACATGTCTGAAAACAAGAGTAATTCCATTTTAGTGTGCATTATTTAATTATATTTTATTGAAACTAAATTTAAGAACTGTATTCTTACTGAAAATGGATATCTATGGGAGAAGACAAGCTTTGTATGAATGCAAAAGGCAACTGCATGATCATAATTAGATGATCATTGATATAACTTTTCAGAGGGCTGTGTGTATGTTTGACAGCTACAAGTTAAATACATTATTGTGGCTATTATTTCTTTCACTTTCATCCCAAACATCAAATATGTCCATAACAAATGGTAGGCTGTACATGAAAGCAGAGGGCATTTACATAATCTCTGCTAAACAATCATTGCTATGGCTTTATGGAAAACAGATTCTGTGTATGAAAATACAGTGTTCAAATATACTACCGGGGCTATTATTTTTTCACTTTGCTCACAATTGACTGTCAGAGGTGTGTACAGAAATGTACTATGCTTGGGGATATTCAGGGTAAGAATGTAAACAAGAGGCAGTTACAGGGTAACTATTAAACTGTCATTGATATGAAATGACTAGTAGAGGTGAACAAGTGTAGCTCATCCAGTCAGGATAAAACAGACAAACTGTTGTGAGTTTGGTTCAAGCAGCTTTATTATATACAAACACATCAGGATTAAGGCTTAGTACTTTAAACTTAAATAAACTTATAAACAGACTGACTACTGCACTCATACATGTTAACACTCTGGCTGTCCTTTCAAAATGCACTGCTGCCTGCACATGCCTACACTTGGAAATGCTACTTAAAGTTACAACACACACTATGTTTTACATCCTCCCTCTTTGAAAAATGTCATACACTAAAATGACAGCATTCATTGACGTGCAATTGTACAGAAGTGATCCTTTGATATGCGATTATACAGAACTATTAATTTGACATGTAATCATGCAAAACTAAACACAAATAAAACAATCATGTCTAGGTTGCTGTGTATTTTACACTAGGTCTAGAAAAATGACCTGATCATGTAACATACAAAATTGGAATAGGATCTAGCAATGGGGACTGTCTTTAAGGAATGTCCAACTTTAGTGACATCTGGGACATCATCAGGATTTGGAATAGGCACTGAGACATGTTTTTCAACAGGAACATTGTCAGGGTTGCTCTGAGATCTAGACTCTATCACAGGTACAATGCTGCAATATTGATTTCGACTCTGGAATAAGAAACCTGCGGTTTCTCCTGTGTTCTATACCCTTAGATTCTACTAAGTAGGATCTCAGCTCAGCACATATACTGCTCAATTGACCAATTTGATCAAAGCCTTTTGGCATTTTCATCTTCACTGTCTCTCCTTCTTTCAATGGATGAAGAAATCCTCTCCTTTTATCATAGCTGGACTTCTGAAAGGAATGCTTTTTCAATAGTTGGGCGTTAATTGCTCTGTTGTTTTTAGAATTAGGCACCAACAAACTAAAACTGATAAGCAAGGTTGTTCTGCTTTGCCTAGATAGAAGTCTCTGAACAGGCGAGCCAAGTAGGTTGTCACAGGGTATATTTCTGAGATTAAGTAGATTCAAGAAGATATCAGTATTGTCACACTTTGACCTCTCTAGTCATTGATTTGCACTCTATACTGCACATTCAGCCAGGTCATTTGAATGTGGGTATTCCTGACTGCTAGTAATATGGATAAAGTCCTACTCTTGCAAATTTCTGAAATAATTGACTGGCAAACTGGGTACTGTTGTCATAAATAATTTTGTATGGACTGCCATGGACTGAGAAATGATGTTTCAATTTAGTAATAACAGTACTGGATGTTAGGATGGGTAGCAAATTAATCTCAAACCAGTTCAAATAAGAGTCTACCAACACTAAGTAATGCTGATTGTTCCACTCAAATATGTCAGTGGCTATTGCTGACCAAGGTAGTTCAGGAATCTGGCTTAGCTGAAGCGGATATTTTTGCAAATGAGATTTAGTACTATTGCATACTGAACAAGATGAAAGCACTTTATCAATGTCTTTTGACAGAGAAGGCCAAAATACTAGTCCTCTCACCCTTTTTTTGGTAGCTTCAGACCCTGGGGGGCCACAGTGCAAAATCTGAATGCATTCATGTTGTAAGAAAATAGGATCAATAACTTTAGGACCTTTGAAAATGATGCCATCCTCCATCAGCATCTCATCTCTATAAGGAAAATAAGCTTACACTTCTGGTGGTACACAATATTGCTTTGATGGCCATCCAACATTGATGAAGTGGATGAGCTTTTGCAAAATTGGATCAATCTTTGCATGATCTCTTAGCTCATCAAGTCTCATGGTAGAAAAATTAGGTACGTCCATGACATCAAAGTCAAAATTCTCTGCATCAAGCTGTTCTGTGGTATTTTGGGGTGATCTGGATAAGGTATCAGCCAGATAAAGAAGTTTGCCTTTTGTATACATCATTTTGAAGTTGTATTTTTGTAATCTGAGCATCATTCTTTGTAGGCTTGCTGGAGCTGTATGCATAGGCTTTTTTAAAATAGTGACTAGTGGTTGATGATCAGTCTCGATCTGGATAGCTCGGACATAAATATAATCAAGGAACTTTGGACATGTGAACACAATTGCCTAAAGCTCCTTCTCAATTTGAGCATGCTGCATTTCAGTTTGAGTAAGAGTTCTAGATGTAAAAGCAGCTGGTCTGCCCCTTGAGGAATAACTGCACCAAAACAAAACTTTGAAGCATTACAAGAAAGAATTACTGGTTTGTGGACATCATAGTTTCTCAATGAAGGTGGATTGGCAATTTGCTGTTTGAGATTATTAAATGCTCTCTGGTGCTGTTCCAACCATGACCAGACAACATTTTTGCATGCCAGCCCTCTTATAGGTGATGATAACTCACTAAAGTCAAGTATAAACTTGCCCAAATAGTTAACCATATCAAGAAACTGCTGTAAGGCTTGGACATTGTCTGGAGCTGTCATCTGAAAAATGGCTGCTTGTTTGGAAGGGTCTAGTCGTAAGCCTGTACTGGTAAATCAATGACCTACATAAGTAACTTTTGGTAGCCCATATTTACATTTCAGAGGATTGAGCTTCAAGTTTACTTCACATGTTCTGTCCAGAACTTTCTTGAGGTGTCTGTCATGCTCTGATTCTCCATTGCCTTCAATTTGTAAATCATATTCTACTATAGCACATGGATAACCCCAAAAAATTTTCTCCATTGCACACTTAAAGACTTCACTGGGAAAATTTATTCCAAAAGGCATTCTGAGAAATCTGTATCTACCAAATGGAGTACTGAATGTAGTCAGTAGTGAAGATTTGTGATCAAGCATTACTTGCCAAAATGAACTCTTTGCATCCAAGAAAGAAAAAAAAACTGTGGCACTTGGCATGAGGATGGCAACCTCTTCAGCTGTACCCATAGGATGGTGAGGCCTCTTTAATGCTTTGTTCAAGTCTCTTAGGTCAATGCATATTCTGATTTCATCTGGGCTTTTCTTATGAATAACTACCATGGAAGACACCCACTCAGAAGGTTCTATGACTGGACAAATCAAAACTTGCTGCACCATCTTATCTAACTAGGCCTTGACTTTGTCCTGCATAGCTATCAGAACTCTTCTTACTGGTCTGACCACTGTACTGACATCTGGGTCTACTTTCATGGAATACACAACTGGAAGTTTGCCTAGCTTTTCATCAAAAACATCAGCATGCTCTGAGAAAATAGCATTGGTAAAGCTGGAACTAGGACATGTGCTTACATGGTGGACTTCTTTAGTAAAAGAAAGCAGTTTCATTCTTAAAGTGTCTCTGAGACCAAATAATGACTACACAGGTCTTCTGACTACATAGAATTGCAAGCTGTAACTGTTCCCAGCTGAATAGCATGAAGGCACAACTGAGCCTTTGGTTTGAATCTCTTTACCTTCATAAGCAACAAGCTTTGCATAATTTGCCAAATTAAGTTTCTGATCAGCTCTTACTCTAGGAAATGTTTCTGCTGACATAATATTACACTTTGAACCAGTGTCTACTTTAAGCTCTGTGGGTTTACCATTGATTAGGACAGTACAAAATACTTTGTTCATTGCCAACAAATCTACTGCATTAACCTCTTCATTGACCACTAATACATCATCTACATAGAAATTAGGGTTTCAACTTTCTACATGATCAAATTGCTTTTTTGAGTGACCATTCTTAATAACTGAATGAGGCTTGCTTGATTTACAAAACTTTTGAAAGTGGTTCCATTTTTTACACTTGTAGCATTGCTGACCAAATGCTAAGGACTTCTCTCTTTTAGACTCATGTTTGGCACCACAATTATGACAGTTAACAATAAAACTTGACTTGGGTTTTGCTGACTCATCCTTATACTGCACTGAGCATGTCCATTTTGCTAAGTTAGTCTTAAAAATTGCTAGAAAGTTACAGGTTCTCCTTGGAAAACCTGCAAGGGCTGCAGCTGCCATGTGCTTAGGCCTGTTTCTGCTAGCCACATGCTGCATGGTGTCTACACTTGCTCTAGAGACTGTTGAAACCATGCTCTTATCACTTGCAGGCATACTTGTCTGCCTTTCTGTAATGTCATGAATCTGACAAATATCTATAGCTTTGTTCAATGTCAAATTACTGCCACAAAGCAAAATCTTTCTCATTGCAGCATTATTAACACCACACACAAGCCTGTCCTTTATCAACTCATATTTCAAATCACCAAATCTGCACATTTTAGCTTCATTTCTCAAGGCAGTAATTCTTTTGGCCTCTTGTATAAAATAAATGCCTCTCCAATGTAGCATTTGTCTGAGGGTTACTAATTTTTCTAAATTTATGGTTCAAGCACTCAGGGCCCTCTCTTGATTCAATGTGTACAACTATTTGGCAGTTTTCCCCTTCTCCTGCATATACTGCTGGTGCATACAGAAATGAATGCACTCTTTCAATGGATTCTGACCCTGCTATGTTAAGCAAAATAAATGCCCTTGTATGTGCATCTCTGTCAGAAAAAGCTGCCTGTATGAAAATGTCATATTCCTGCTCAACTACTCTCCAATTCTCTGCAATATTATGATCAAACACAAGTGAATCCGGTCTGCGAAATACCTCTGCCATATCAACACACAGTAGTAATGGTGCTTGAAATTATGTATGAACCTACACACACATATATATGCCAGAAAATGATGCTAAACTTGTAACTATGCCCAATAGCATAACAGATACTTTGAAACAACTGCACTTTGCTAAATAAGTATCTGTAGCACAAGAGCACTTTAAAATCACTGTATTTTGCAAAACCACCCTTTATCAGTGCAGTACTTTGAAATTACTGTACTTTGTGAATTAACTGTACACAGCACAAAAAACTATTTGAAATGACTGCATTTGCAAATGAACTGTATACAGTATAAGAAACTTTTCAAAATGGCTGTACTTTGTGACATAACTCTGTACAGTGTAAGAAAGACTTTGAAATGGTGGCACTCTGTGAATACATGTACACAGCACAATAAACATTTCAAAATAGCTGTACTTTGACTACACTTTGCAAAATTACTACACTTTGCACACAGTAAACTATTTGAAATAATTCCACTGTAATAAAGCACACATGGCAAACACTTTGCACACTCTGAGATTCTTTGAACAACTCTAGTTATGTTTTCAATGGCTTTGGTCAATGCAAAATAGTAGCATATGCCAAAACATGGTTGTTTACTAAAAACATGCAGTCACCTTGCTTTTCTAAGCTTATTTGCCCTTTTATTGTACTCGTTATGCCTATTTGACCTCTTACCATGCCCATTAAACTTTTATTGTGCTCATTTTACTTTAAACATGCTGTTTATGCAAATTGGAGGTAAGTCTGAACCTCCCATAGAAGTATTTATGATAATTTTATCAAATATCCTGGTTTCAAACACTTCATTTAATCAACAATGTGTTTTGTGCCTTTTGTTTCATTACTAATACGTTTTGTGCTACTCATTTGTTTAATAATGTGTTTTGTGCTTTACAATTGCTCCTTATAATTTTCTTTGTAACATAAATCATTGGTGCGAGTTTCGGTTACCTGAAGTTCGTCTCTGGCCCTTTTTTGATTGTCTGAGCACTGTATCACCCAACCTGCTCAATATACCTTCACTGTCAACTCTGCACCTCATTGCTTGAAGAAGTACTCTCAGTCCCAGTTCTGACATCATGTCAATCGCCTGGTCAGGATAAAACAGATGAACAGTTGTGGGTTTGGTTTAAGCAGCTTTATTATCTAGAAACACATCATGATTAAGGATTAGTAATTTAAACTTAAATAAACTTACAAACAGAGTGACTATTGCACATGCATGTTAACACTCTGGCTGTTCTCTCAAAATGTTACTGCTGCCTGCATGTGCTCACTATTTATATGCACTTGCCTACATCTGGAAATGCTTCTAAAGTTATATACACATGCTTTGGTCTACAGCAAGTATTTGAAAGCTGCAGGCTGAAATACATTATGGAAAATATCATGTATTTTAATTCATTCCCTCCAATGAAGCTCTGTCAGTTTGCAGTATAACTTCCAGTGAGCAGAACCAAAGCTTTTTGATAGAATCAAATTATGTCCTCACATTTCAAACAAATATTCATATCTCTGGAACCATAGGGGTAACTAAAGAAGTGTTAATGGCAAACTGTTCAGCACAAACCATTTTTATAGTGATGATACTCTTTACGTTTTAGGTCTTAAAAAGGATTTTATAAGTCACAGCAAGCACAGTAACTCCTACATTTGTAATATTTTGTAAACAACTTACAATATCTCAGCAGTACTCTAGTTATACATATACTGAGAGCAGTATTTTGTTTATCCAGCTGATGGCTTCCACTTGAGGCCAAGCAGCTCCGTCTGTGCTACTTGGTTGTCAAGATATTTGAAACCAGGTAATATAAACAATATAAACAGGTATTACAAAAACAACAATTTATATCTCTTTATCTGCACTAAACATATGTCCACTTTCATTACAGTTGTGTTTGCCATTGTGTAAGTGTCAAAAAAGAAATAATACGTCTGTACCATGGTTTTGGTATTACTAACGCAAATATGAACAAGCAATATTTGATGTCTAGAGGCATCAGTAGGATATAACTGTAGAAACACCTGGAGGCATCAGTCAGCTGTAATGAGTTAATATAACTGCAAACCAAATATCCCATTTATACAAAGAAAATAATTAGTTAGAGCATTTTCTCTATCAGTGTTAACAATCATTGATATGGCTTGTCAAAAGACAGTGCACATGTTTGAGAACAAAAAAATTAAATAATGTAATCAATATTTCCTTCATTTTCATTCCAACCAAATATCAGATGAATACATAGAAAGCAGCTGTCTTTTGTCTCCATATAGTTTGAAAGCATGGGATCTTAAAAATTCAATTTATAAAAATTGGAATCTGTTAAAGGGTGATACATCTATTGCACATAAACTCACAATGTTACCACAAATTATATTTAAAAGAGGTAGAAGCATCAAAAGTATGTTTGAAAAACAAAGCATATGTCTACACACAAATCTAGTTATGTACAGATGTGGCATGTGCAATTATTGTAAGCACATGGAAATAGGTCAGTCATATTACATAAGGGATATTAAGTACAATACAACAAAGAGATTTGATTGTCAATCTAAAATGATTGTCTATGTAGCCCAATGTCAGCAATGCCCAGTGTTTTATATTGGGGAAAATTGACAATAAACTCAAAGAGCAAGTTTACGAACACCTTTACAGCATAAATAGGAGAAAACAAGAAAATGCATTATAGGTTCATAGGTTCATATGTTGGTACTAGGCTATCAGCCCTAGGGCCTATACATGCCTAGCCATAACAATTCCCTGGCTATTTCTTCCCACATTATTTACTTTCCTGGACCCCTGTCTAGCAGGGCGACTGACGTGATCTCTGGGGTGAATTTCCTTTCTCCCATCCAATCGTCAAGGTTCCTCTTAAAGAGGTCCAAAGAAGCACTCTGCTTGACATGTATGGGCAATCTATTCCAGAGTCTGGGCAGTCTCTGGGTCAGGAACCTATCCCTCCAGCATGTTTTGTTTATTGTGATGACAAGGTTTAGATCCCTGGAGCATGTAGCTCTGAGGGATTGGGGTTTCTTTAAGTGTAGCATGTCCAACAGCTCTGGGTTTGACATGGCCTTGTATGTTAAGCAGAGATCGCCTCTGAGTAGACGATATGAGACAGAGTATAGCTGGAGTTTTTTAAGGCGGTCAGCATAGGGCATCTGCTTTAGGCCTGTGATTCTTTTAGTGAGGTATTTCTGAGGCCTTTCCAGTTGTTGCAGATGTCTTGAGAGGTACATACCAAATGGGGCGTTGTATTCTATAATGGGTCTAATGAGGGATGAGTACAGTGGGACAATGACCTCCTTTTTCCTGGATGAAAAGCCCTTTGTGATGAGGTGTGCCACATAGAAGGATTTCCTGACTGTTGTGGCGATGTGGTTATCGAAGGTGAGACCACTGTCCACCTGTGTCCCTAAGTCTCTTATCACACTTTCTGTGTTTAGTGTACTGCCACCTATATGGTAATTCATGGATACATGTTTTTTCCCAAAGGGATAACAATACATTTCTTGGCATTGAGCTTGAGCCCATGGCTCTGGCACCAAGCATCTGTTTCTGTAAGGCCCTTTTGTAGAGTATCCACATCATTTGGGGATTCAATAATGGCTCCCAGTTTGCAGTCATCTGCAAACTTTGTTAGCCAGAGTCCCTTAGTGTTGACCTGTACTTCAGAGAAGTAGATGCCAAACAAGAGCGGCCCCAGGACTGAACCCTGAGGTACTCCACTTGTCACTTGTCTGGAGCTGGATTTGGAGTTGGCTACTTTTACAGTGTGGCTTCTATCAGTAAGCCATTTAGCAACCCATTGGGTGACATAGGGATTAATGCCCAACTTAGTAAGTTTATCTATGATTCCAGAGTGGGGGATGGTGTCAAAGGCCTTGGCAAGGTCTAGATAGGCTGTGTGGACCACCTTACCCTTGTCCATTGCTCTGGAGACTGATTCAAAGAAGTCAATCAGGTTCAGGAGACAAGATCGGCCCTTCACAAACCCAAACTGGGTGGGGTCCAGTGTTTGAAGGTTGCCAATGTCTTTGTTTATAAGTTCCATGATAATATGCTCCATGGCCTTGCAGATAAGGCTTGTCAGACTGATGGGACGGTAGTTTCTGGGATCCAAGGTGGATCCCCTTGTGGATTGGGATAACTGTAGCTCTGTGCCACTCAGTGGGCACAAAACCTGAGGTGAGGCTATGATTAAACATGACACTTAGGTGAGGTGCCAGTTCATATTGTAGTTCATGTAGTACACAGCACGGGATGTCATCTGGTCCCATGGATGCTGTATTCTTGGCTTTAGAGAGTGCATTTTGTACCTGTGTGGCCGTTATTACTGGAATTTGGCAATCTTCCGTATTGAGATGGGCCATTTAGGGGTGAGAGGGGAGGTGAAGTTGGCACTGAATCGATCTGCCAGGATATTGGCAATATCCTTTGGATCAGTATATTTAATGCCATTCTGTTTTAGCTCAGAGCAGATCTGAGCATTGCCATTTAGATTCTTGACACAGTTATAGAATGCTTTGTGGTTGTCTTTGGAATCTTTGGCAATTTTATTTTCGTAACTAGCTTTGGAGGATTTTATGAGGCATCTCAGTTTCTTACTGAGGCTAGTAAGGAGTTTTTGCATCCTGGGATTTTCCTCTTTTCTGCAAAAGTTTCTTCCTTTTGTTGTAAAGTTTGTTTATGGCAGGGGACCACCAGATTGGCTTCCTTTTTTTGGATGAGAGCATTTTGGTTCTATTTGGGATGGCATGATTCATGCATGAGTGGATGTGCTCGTACAGTGCCTCAGTGTAGGATTCAGCAGTTGAACTTTCAGTTCCCGTCTGCATGGGTGTCATGAAGTTTGTCACTTCTGACTTGAGTAGCATGAAGTTGGCTTTGGAGAAGTTGGCTGGGCATATTATTGAACATACAGAACATAGGTTCAAATTTAGGGCCACTGACCAAGTTATAGTGGATACTTGAGGAGGACTAGATACCCTTATGTTAGAGAGACTTGAACTCCTTTGGCAGTTACATAGAAATGTATGTTCATATCCTGGATTAAATGAAATTGGCTCACTTTTATGTATTTTAAAATTAAAAAGTTTAACTAGATAACTTAATCTCTTATACAAAGTTTTTTTACATAAGATTTTTATACAACACTTTTATGTGTACAAAGTAAATGTTTTTGTAATACATTGTATGTATTGTAAAGAAAGGGTACTAAGGAGTTAATTCAACCTGTGAGTAGAAAAGGTAGCTATAATTGGCTCAGCAAGAACACATGGTAAATGTAAAATAAGTTTTTAAGTGTAGCATCAATGTGCATTATTTTATCTGAAGAAGTTCTAGCATATTGCAGGATGAAAAGCACTTAATAGAACACTCTTAATGTTGCTGCTATGTGGATTTATCCTTTGGACCCTGAAGCTATTCTAGTTTGTTTACAGTGAATAGCCATTTTTCCTGTTTTTTGGTTTTTTTGTGGGTCAAGCAAACAAGAAATATGTGCATTTATATACATGGAACACAATCTCCAAAAGCAGTCAGTTTGAGGATAGTCCTCTTGGAAATTATTAGTAGTAAATGGGTTAATCGCTGATAAATTTAAGTTGCATGCTTTTCAGTCCAATCTGTAACAGATATAATATCCAGCTACTAGAAATACCAGAATAGAACATAAAGGATTATTGCATTGGAGAATAAAAAGGTCTATGCAGCATTTTCAGGGTCATAATTGATAAAAGGGCAGAACCTAAGAGAGAAACTTTTGAATAAGGGCTTGCTCCATCAGAGTGAAAGAAAAAGTATGAACTATAATGATGTTACACCAGATGGTTTGGGCAATGTAATGATAAATATTATATTGTGACACCGCCAGCCCAGCTATCTTGAATTTTGTAAATAATCATATATCATTTGTGAATATTAATATGATTCATATGCTTGTCTTACAAATGTAAGAGAACTCCATGTTATGCACTGAGCTTCAACAGTGTACCCTACTGGGAAAGAACAGAAATGTATATACATACCTGTGCAAATGTATGTTTTAATAGTAAAAGGTGGAACATACAGAGTTAGTTTGCAAAACTTAAAGAAAATAAGTTTAAAAAGTAAAGTGTTTTATGATTGTGTTATCTCAGTTTCAGTGCAGCAAGCGGACACAATGTCTAGAGCTAGAGGTTTTCCTATTGTCCTGAAACAGAAATAATTACTAGGTTTCAAAACATAAAATTGTTTAATCATTTTATGACTTCAAGTTCTGAGCAAACATTAGAGAGATATGTACTTCTCACACAGGAAATGCTAAAATTTTGTTAAGTTTATGTTAGCTTGGGAACTGAAGGCAGGTGTTGAAGAGTGATACCATCCAAAGTTGACCCAGCAGTAATGTCTGATAGTAATTTAAGAACTTTCTCAGAGACAGACTTTGCATTTTGTATCTTGTCTTGGACCTAGCAGAACATCCACTCATCATCATCATCTGCATTTGCCTTGCTAATAGTGAGTAACAAGGGTACAGTAATTTATTTTAGCTATAGATAGGAATATAGTAAAGATTAGTTTAGATGTTTTCTGTATTTATTTGAAACTGTCCTGCAATGCTGTTTTAAAATATTTCCTGTGATTCTGAACTCTGTGGTTAATGTGTTAAGTACTGACTTGTTCTTTTATTATTTATTATTAAATATATTAAACCTTTTAATTGTGGCTAGTCTGTTTACAGGTATTTAAGCTCTTAGAGTACTTATATATGTATATGGTGACACTGTACAGGTGACTCGTAAATAGCCCTGGTCTTGGTCACACTTTCCATTTAGATAACAGTAACATTACACAGTAGGATTGGGCACCTTTTGTAAGGGCCTTAGAAAAGCTGATAAGTAGTGGTTGGTGGCAGTAATAACTACCTTATAGTTTGGGCAGAAGGGGGGCATGGCTAGTAAACCTGTGCCAGCCTTCCCCAGGACTGTCTTTCTATTTGTATATAGATGAAATCTCAAAGTGCACGTGTGTGTGTGTGTGTGTGTGTGTGTGTGTGTGTGTGTGTGTGTGTGTGTGTGTATCAGCTACTTGGGCAGGGACACAAAGCACTGGTTGGACAGAGAGGATGCTAGAGGTTTTGGCTTGACCACTCCACTGAGATCTTAACCCTATAGCTGTGCCAGTGGGGAGTCTTATTGGGGATCTGGAGAAAGAGGCAGAAATCAATCCCAGACTGACTGTGATCTCTGTGTGCTCTTAAGGGAAATTGTAATTTACTGTGTGTGTACTTGTCATCCTCCTAATGTGTGCATCTCTCACTGGTGCTAGTGGTGAGGATTGAGGCTCCTTGATTACTTGCCCAGTGCAGGGGCGCCACAACTATACAGAAATATATCAACAATAAAACAAGCCAGCTTGGTGACTGACTCTGTGGCAGAGAGATTTGGAGACTTGACTGTGACTTGTTGACCAGGGATTGATTAGCAGCCAGACAGAGAGAAAGAGGGGATTAAAGATGCAGGGATGCTGACCTCTCTTAGTGGGTAGAAGGATTATGTGTACTTAGGGACACAGAGGGAAAGGGCAACTTCCCTGCCAAAGACTGAGTGAGGAAACTCTCACAGTCTTCTACTGCAGGGGACAAGGCTTCATGAAGGAATAACCCCTTGGAGAAGTAAGTCGATCTCCATGGTAAGCTCATTGCATATCTCCTATCCCCGTACTCAGCTGAGTGTACATGGGAATGCTAGTGCTGAAAGTAGTAAAATCATGAACCAAACATACTGGCTACTTTAATGATGACCATTTCTGGTCAACCTCTACATCAGCGATGAAGGACTGGGATTATTGGCTGGGAGGGGGTTGATAAGCTTGGAGGTCACTAGCCAATGAACTGTTTAATAAGCTAGGAGATTAAAAACACCAGTTCAGTATTGCTTTCTGCACATTTACATAAAACAACACAGCAGTGGTTACTGAATCCTGAAGTTTATATTTTATGGTATTAAAATGCTGTAAGTTTAACACCTTCAGTTAATTCAGGTTTAAAGTAGCAGTGTGACAGTAAGCATTAAACTACTGATATTTTAGCCACAGCAGGTGATCCTATGGCAATAATTTGAATATAAATTGAGGCCTGCTTAACATTCTACAAACTTATGTCAGAGTTCTGTTACAGCAGAATTAGGCACAGCTATTTTACTTATATTTTTCAGCAAATTATATACAGGATTGCCAATCATAAATATCCAGCAATATACTATATTCAGAAAAGCCTGAAAAATTGATTTCAACAGCATACACCCAAATGGCTTCATGTCAAACCTGACATATTCCTTCATGTTTAAATATGTAAATCAGTCTCTTTTTCTAGTAATATATTTCAAACAGCTGCACAGACACAATTAAACCTATTTTCAATCAAGTTTGTACATCATTTGGCTTTGCATAAGTAAAATATAATACTGCCATTTATCCAACGTAATTAATTTGAAATGTGTTGGCATAACGACATGCAAAAAAAACAAGGAACATTTTTCACACATGCTGTTTGAATTGATATAAACAGAATTACTTTCTTCAGGGCAGTAATGAACTTAATAATGTCAGATCTATGTTGAATGCATAACAAACAAAACTTCAAAAATAGCCAGGTTAATAATCTGAAGTTAAGAAGCATTGTCAAAGTAAAGCCATTTCAGATATGGAGCTCTAAAATGTTATCGAATGAAAAAATGCAAATTTTGGCTTAACATCACTGTAATCATCCTATTATTCACCTTTGAACCATGGCTCCATCTATACCAGTAGAATTTTAACTAAAGATTGGAAAAAAATATTATAAAAGCAATGAGAAAGATAATGGGCAGTCAATGAAAATGGGGCTAATATAGAAGATACTAACCAATATGATGGTTAAATATTTTGTTTTCATCTACAATTACAAAGGAAAACGTTTCTGCCCAGGAAACCAACACTCAAAACTGCATGACTTCTATGATGCCTTGCTCACTGTAATTCTTGTAGCCATCATAAGGGCAGAACACTGAATTATACTGTTATACATGTTTCCTGCTAACCCTGGACTAAGAGGTATAATAGAGAATTACATGTGCTATAACACAGGGACAACTGGACTGTAGTTTTACAAAAGTGTCATATCTGACTTCAGCAAGGAAATATCTGGAAATTCAGATGGCACCCTCAACATCTGAACAACTCCAGAGCACAGAAAAGAATGAATGTTAAGGATGAACTGATCAATCCACTCACTTGATGAACAAACAAACAATCCATCTGCAGATGTTGTTTTGAAAATTGGTATTGTCTCTTGACTTGAGTCATGGCTAAAAATAGACTTTGGACCTATTCATTACACTGTTAACAAAGTTAAATCAATCACTTAACCAATCAATAAATAAATAAAAAAATAAAAAAAATAAACATTTCAACCAAAGATGAAAAAAATCTTAAAGTGGAATGCAGAATAATTATAGAAGATTAGCTTTCTAGCAGGCTCTGTCAAATAAGTCCTGCCCTTTCGCATCTAATGTAAAGACATCGGGCAGGATTCACGAAGCCTCCGTGTAAGAGTTACAAGGCTTACACGGAGGCTGCAGTTAAACGGTGTGATGTCAGCATGTCATGCATATGCATGAAGGCATGCTGAATCACACCTAAGGCTTACACGGTCCGTGGAAGACAGTAGGGGGCATGTACGTAGGCTGAGCCCTGCAAGCGGACACGCCCCCAGAAGAGTAAAAGTGCGTAAAGTAAACCCCCAAGACAGAGTCCATGGAAATGTGAATAAATACAACACAACACATGCCCCCACAGACTATGAACATAAAATATATAAATGAACATGTTATATATTTTTTAAATTGTAAAGATGTTTGCCCGTGAGTGCACTCGTTTGCGCGGGTGTGCCTGTAGCTTAGCCACAGTTAGCAGTAAGTGGAAAAGCATATAAGAACTAACTATGCAAAGTAAGCCAAAAAGCAATAGCGTAGCGGTAGAAACGTTGGCTGAAGAGCAGGCAGTCATGGTTCGAGCCCCCACAACATCAATTTTTATTTTTAGTGAAATAAGCACGAAACAAGTCCCTGACATATATGTACACATATAAAATTATATTTTATGTAAAATGTAATGAAATAGGCCATTTATTTTGAAGAAATGTGAGATAACAAAATAATAAAGAATGCCAGATGTGCCTATAGCTGAGCTACAGTTTAACAAGTTGAGTGCATCTGGCCGTAGGTGAGCAGTGGTTTGACAGGTGTAAAATGAGTGCCCGAAGGTGAGCAGTGGTTTAACAGGTGCAAAATGAGTGCCCGTAGGTGAGCAGTGGTTCAACAGGTGCAAAATGAGTGCCCGTAGGTGAGCCGTGGTTTAACACGCTGAAACTGTGTGCCCCTAGCTGAGCTGAGCGTAATATGCGTGCTTACAGCCAAACGAAGAGTAAACCAGCGTAACCAGTTTGCGCGGAGCTGCACACCGCGCCAACAAGCTAACTGACGGGCAACATTGAGCAAGCTGTAACAAAACTGCCTTTACACAGACACACCTCCTAGCCTGTCTAGACAGTCATAAAATATAAAAAGCAGTGGCCAGGTTCGAACCCAGGATACCATGCACCATAGTCAAGGTACTGAACCACTAAGCCATGACAGCTATACTTAGAAATGCAGTAATAGCAAATATATAGGAATGAATAGAAAGAGGAGCATGACAAAGCAGGTTTTGTGAAGCTGATACAATTCCAAAATGGCCAATCACAGATAAGTGTGGAAACAACAGCATATATAAGCCCCATAGGCAGGAATACACAGCATAACCGATTGTAGAACTAACTTGCAGCCAGAATGTCAGGAGTAGGTGAGGGTAGTTGCTTCTGAGCACAGAGGTGGGGCGTTGAGGAGTCCAGATATATGGTTTGGCTCCTTGTCCGCAATCATGAGGCCCAACTCATGCAGGGCCAGGTCCTGTGGGGAGCATATAGGGCTGAGGCATGGGACCGGTTGGCTCATGATCTCACCAGTGCCACAGGGATTCCAAGGACTGGTGAGCAGGTCCATCACCACCATGCGGACCTGAAGAGATGCAAGCAGGACCAACTGAACCTTTGGATCCAGGAGGCATGGCAAATGCCCAACGCCCCACTACTGAGTAAGTTACATCTAATTATGTATGTAATAAATTAACCTAGCTGATATTATGGAGATGTGTATTCCAATACTACTTAATTTATATTACAGCTGCAGGTGTCCGTTCTGTGAACCACAGAGCCTATGGTAATAGGCTGGTGCGGTTGCGCCACCAGGCAGGTCAGTAATCCTCTCCCTGTAACTGTAAATAAATATAAAAGTATGACAGTTAGCAAAAGAGTGCAGTGTAGTCACTAAGTAATAAAATGTGCAAGTAACAGTGTAAGAGTGTTTGCAAGTATTGCTTGATTACAAAAGTGTGTTGCAGTCTGTAATCCAAACAGAAAAATGAAAATGTCTGAAATAAAGTCTGAAATAAAGATGCCCCACCTGTAATATAATAGTACACAACCTGCAGCAGGCTGAAAAGTACAGCTGCAGAAGATGAGCAAAACACATGTGTGAAATATATCCCTGTTGAAATACTGAAACATGACAGAAGTGAGACTGTTGGAAAGGATTGTAATAACTACAGGTAAAACATGTCAATAAAGCCTAGAAGTAAGTACCATCCTGAATTGTAAAAATAAAACAAGTGAGAGAGTGTGAGAAAGAGTTATGAATCCACCAATAAAGTAGTAATAACTCCTGAATAAAGTATACTGCAGTCAGTACAGAATGAAATGAATATGACAAGCAGAACCAAACAGCAAAATGTGTTGAAAATGTTACTGCAGCTGGAATGTGTATCCCAAAATCTGGATATGTTGCTCTCAGTCTGCAATATGCAGATAGTATGATTGTCTGAAATACCAAACATCCACAGCTGTCTATAGCTATATAAAGCAAATGTAGCAGGATGATGTAGCTGAACAGAGCCAGATATGAACGTGTATGAATAAAAATGGAAATGTATATTGATGTAGCAGTAACATTCCTATCACCAACTTGAAGTAGTTATCACATAGGAAACTGTAGGTAAAACTGTATTGTGTATATATCTGCAGCTATTAGAAATGTACAGCATATGTATTGGTATTTGAAGGTGTTAATTATATTTTCTTCACCCTACCCTATAACCACATATAATCCATTCCACGTGAAATTGGTATGTGCAATCACAATTAACACCCCTGGACATTTGTCCTGTTGAGTCATACATATTTGCATGTACGTTGATGCATCTTCCCTGTTCATACATCCAAACCTGATGGCCTGTTGCCATCAATCAACCCTGCATGTTGTTGGACTGTGTATTGCTGTTCAAATTATGCATGTGTTATGCTCGCTGTTCAATGGTGTGAATATCTGGGTGTTTGGTTAATGGGAATACTAATGCATGCTGTTAGAATTAATTGCGAATGGTATTGTATGTTACTAACCCAAACTGTCATGATATAATGCAAAACATAGGATGACAGGGAAGGCGGGTTCCAGCGGACCCACCTCTCCCACCTCAGCTGGCGAGTGCACCTGGCAGTAGTGCCCAGTCTGGACCCTCCTCCAGTGGCCCTGTGCCACCTGCAGGTGGAAGCACTGCAGGGGATGGGGCTCGTCCCCCCTCTGCAAGTGTGGCCGGAGGAGAATCACCATTCACCCTCCGTAGCGTCCGGACTGTGGTGCATAGGGAGATCCAGGAATCTGTTCTTGGGCCCCTACGCCAGCTTGAGGCACAGGTGGCACAACTAACAGGCATGCCTGTTGCCCGGCCTACACAGCCCCCAGCACAGCCCCATCCTGGGCAGTGAAGGCACATTGGCAACTGCTCATGGGTGGGGATATCAGTTCCACTGTTGCCATCTGTGGGCTCATGGGCTCTGGATATACAAACATCCGTCCCCGTCAATTGTGTAACCCCCCCACACGTGTCATACACCGCCCCTGTATGCATCTTGTTTGTCTTGTCTGTTGACCTACCCAACCTACCTCCCCAGCTATACTGACTTCCTTTACCTGACAAACCACTCTCACCTGAAAAAAAAAAAAAAAAGGGCACTCTGTACCCACAAAAAAATTACACCCCATACATAGCTGCCCATTTCGCACACATGTCTGCTGGACATGGAAACTGTCAATTACAATTGGCTGTACAACAAGTATTATTGTTGTCCTTACACCTCTCTCAGGGGTGGAAGGTTTCAAATGTCACACCAAATTACATACATATGCACAGCTGTTGCTGATGAAGAAATGGGCAGCTATGGGCCTTACCTACATCCCTCCTGCAAAACCCAAGCTTGTTTCCCTACTGTCTTACCCTCTTTGTGACCCCTTTTTCACCACTATCCTGTCTCCCCATTTTCATTTCTTTCAAAGAAATTGGCGCGGGTGTGCGCAAGAGTAAGCACTTTTAAGCAGTTGTAAGCGGGTGTGCGCGGAGCTGAACACCAGTGCACATGCGTGAGCTCCGTGCAAACCAGTGCTAACCTGGTTACAACTGCTTAAAAGTGCCTTAGTCACTCTGAATGACAGGTCCTGTAGTCAGTTCAAAAGCAAAATAAAATTCCACTGTCAGTCCCGAACCCAGGACCTTGGAAACAGTAGTCTGCATGACCTACCACTAAGCCATGACTGTTATATAAGAACATTGTGCTACAATAAATATACCATGTAATAGTAGGAATAAATGTGAAGGGAATGTAGGATGTGTAGTACACAAAGCATGTCATGTATATTTACTGTCAAATCTAGTGGATTTCTATAATAGTAGTGTGTGAACAGAAACAGCCATGCTAGTTGGTAGCTAGTAGGTAATAATGTCACTGTAGCACCTTGCAAGCCACACACCACAAGTCCCACAGGAAAGCACACACACCCATATTAACAGTAGTAGTAGTAGTTGTAGGTGTCAGTTTACATACACACTTAGTACAGGAAACAGGAGAGATGAATGGAGAAATGTTAATCTACAACACAGCCTGAATTATGAGAGAGATACTAACCTTTACACTCACAGAACAGTGTCCACAGCATACCAGCATGGTCCCCGCCCTTACAATCTGAAAGGGCAACGCCTGTCTCACATACCCTTTTATAGCACTGTCCTGAAATCACAGTGAGAACTGCAATCAGTACACAACTGGCTGCATGCAATCAGCAAATGCTGGCTAACAATTGGTGCAGAGGCCATCACATGGACATATGCAGACACCTACAAAAGCATCCTGTACTCCCAGTCCACACATGCAATACTTTCATTGCACTGTCTGGAGGCAGAGAGAGAGAGAGAGAAAAAGAAAAAAAAAAGAAAATAAAAACAAAAACAAAAACTACACTTAAGAAAAACTAAGTTGAAGCTGTCAGTGACAGTATCAAGCTGGGCTAGCAGCAGCAGGAATCTATACAAACGGTAACACAATCAGCTGTGACAAACACAGGTAATGTAAAGTAACAATTTAATAGTCTACATACTGTGAACCCTCCATATGTGTTATTGGTATGTATCTATATGTATGTCTATGTGATAAGTTGTGTGTACGTTGTTTTACCCAAAGGGGATGACTATACATTTCATGCCATTCAGTGTTAGGCCATGATTCTGGCACCAGTTGTCCGTTTCAGTGAGGCCTGTCTGTAGGATGTGTGTGTCAGCTGGTGTATCGACTATGGCGCCTAGTTTGCAGTCATCTGGGAACTTTGTCATCCACGACCCGCCCATGTTTGCTTTCACATCTGAGAAGTAAATGCCAAACAAGAGGGGTTCTAGGACAGAGCCCTGTGGGATACCACTTGTGACTTGCTTTGAGTCTGACATGGCTCCCGCAAGTTTGACTTTATGGATTCTGTTGTTTAACCAGTTTGCAACCCATCATGTGACATATGTATTAACATTTAAGCTGATGAGCTTGTCTATGATGCCTGAGTGGGGTATTGTGTTGAAGGCCTTAGGCAAGTCCAGGTAGGCTGTATGGACTGCTTTGCCCTCATCAATGGCTGTAGTGACTGTTTTGAAAAAGTCAACCAAGTTCAAAAGGCAGGATCAGCCCTTCACAAAGCCAAACTGGGTGGGATCAAGTGTCTGTAGGTCCCCAATGTCGCTGTATATGAGTCCCATAATGAATCTTTCCATAGCTTTGCAGACCAGGCTGGTTAAGCTTATGGGGCTGTAGTTCCCAGGGTCTGTAGAGGTGCCTCCTTTGTGGAGTGGGACCACTGTTGCTGTACGCCAGTGTTCAGGTACATATCCCGCAGTAAGGCTAAGGTGAAATATCATTTTTATATGCGGTTGTAGCTCCTCTTGGAGTTCATGTAGCACACATCCAGGGATACCATCAGGTCCCATTGATGCTGTGTGTTCTGCTTTGCTGACGGCGGCCCTCACCTGGACATCTGAGATGACAGGGAGGTCACATTCAGCTGTGATAAGTATTTCTTCTTTTGGGGGAGAGGGAGGGGGGGATATTTGCACTGAACCTGTCTGCCAGAATGTTGCCAATATCTGTGGGTTCATTTAATTTTATGTAGTTGTGTACTAACTCTGAGCATATCTGAGGCTTTTGGTCCATATTTCTAACAAAACTGAAGAAGGCCTTGTGGTTATCTTTAGTGTCCTTGGCCATTTTCCTCTCAGAGTTGGCCTTGGATGTTGTTATGAGAGAACTTAGCTTTTTACTAGTGCTGACCACAGATGCCATCCCTTTATGTGATTCTGTTCTGTCTTGCAGTAGCCTCCTTCTATCATTATACAATTTGTCTTTGGCTGGGGTCCACCAGACAGGATGCTTAACCTTTGTGCATAGGGTCTGGGTTAGAATTGTGTGTGCATGTTCCATGCATTCTTGGGGATGTCCGTGGGAAGCATTTGCAAAGGGGTCAGCATTGTGGGTTGTGGCTTCCACTGGCCCAGTGGGCTGCATGGATACCATCTCAGTCCTAACAAGTGAAAATCTGTCTATTCACATATATTTCAAAGTAGTCTACTGTGCTGGTGGTGGTGGTGGGATATGTATATCCAGGCCGATTAGTTTGTGTCCAGATCACACTAGTGGATGACGTTCCACATACAGTACCTTGTTATGAACCCCCAGAATGAGGTGGTGCATTGGACCTGTCTCAGTGTGCTGACTGATGGGGCTTGGTACTATGTTGTATGGAATGTGGCAGGTATTGTTGCACAGGTGTCGGCTGAGCACTGATATCTGGCCATGTACATGTGTATCCACCAAGAGACACACATGCTACATATGGGAGTAGTAGTATATCACTACAGTTGAGTATCATGTATAGTATGTGTGCCATCTGTTGCTGTCATAGTTTGCTGATATCCTGTTTGTGTTCTCTTTCAGGGACATGGCGTGTCAGCGAAATCCTGCCTACTCTGCTGCAGAAGATGAAGAGATACACCAGAGCCTGGTGCGGGATTATGACATACTGTTTTCCCTCACCAGCCAGAATCAGCAGGAGAGGGCTGCACTGTGGCAAAACCTTGTCCATAGGGTAAATGACATTGGCACGCATAATAGGACATATGAGCAGGTACGACATCACTGCAGTGATTTAATCAGAAATGTCCATCAGCGTGCGTCAGATATCCACAGGCAACAGGTCGCCACAGGAGGTGGGGTGGCCACACATCCCCCCTCACCAGACTGGAGGGGCTACTCCTAAGTGTTGTGGCTCCAGCCCAGGAACAACAACAGCAACACACCTGCATTATGATGGAGGCTGGAGCCACACAGCAACACGACATGGAGCGTGCAGGTAATATGCCATATGTACACTTGACTGTTCTGTACAGTGTTAGTTTATGCATGTGTAAGGTGTGTCCTTGGTATGTAGCTGTCAACATAGTATGTAACTGTGCAGGTGTGATATTGCCAATATCAGCAGCTGACATGTGAAAGGCAACTGTTGTACTACTGAACTGTATCATACACAGTATCAATGGCACAGTTGTGCCCACTGACATTAATCCCCTCATTTCTGCAGGTCCCTCCAGTGTTACAGCAAGGCAGCCCATCCATGCTGGTGAGTGTGTATTAACAATACCTATAATAGTCTTGATTGTGCTAGTAATAATAGTGTAACTCAGTAGTGCTCTGTGTGTATACTGCGGGGTGTGCATGTGTGCATGTGTGCGTGTGTCCACGTGTGTGCATGTGTGCATGTGGGCATGTGTGCATGTCTGCATGTGTGCGTGTGTCCACGTGTGCATGTGTGCACGTGTGCATGTGTGCATGCGTGCATGTGTGCATGTGTGCGTGTGTCCACATGTGCATGTGTGCATGTGTGCATGTGTCCACGTGTGCACGTGTGCATGTGTGCATCACTGGCAACATTGTGTAGACATTGTAAACTGTGTTTCCTGTCTTCCTCCCACAGGTGCTGGTGCTGCTCTGGTGTCCTGCAGCAGGGAACCTAAATCTGGTGCCACAGGTACTGATAATGATGATATCTGTGTAATGGCACAGGAAGGTGTGTCAGGGTCCGTCATTGGTCAGCCAATTTACAGTACACAGCTGTCAACCCCATCATTGTGCACAGTCATCCTGCCAGTACATCCTATGTCACCAATGTCCCTAGGTGATGGACAGGATACAGTGGGCATTGACCAGGGTAATGTGGTATCTGTGGCACATGCTTCCCCACACAGCAGCCATGGGCAGGGTCCTGAGATGGTACCACACAGACAGTTGCCCATGGGTTCTCGTGGGAGCATCCGTGGGTGTACTGCCTCTGGCAGACGTGCCCAAAGAGGTCTGTCAACCTCAGCTATGTTTTGGGCTGTCATGCAGGCACAGTCATGTATGGAAAGGTACACCAGACAGAGTCTGAGGGAGCTGAGATCATGTCGCACATCCATGACTGACAGTATGCGTGACATTGCGGATGCTATCCGTAATTTCACCGATGTCATAGACAGACGTTGTGGGGACATATTACAGCAGTTCCACAACTACATGTCCATGAGCCAGGGCAATGGTGGACGGTTGCGGCATCGACGTGGCCGTATGCCAGCTACAGCAGCAGCTGGCAGTTGGCGCAGACAACAACAGGCCCAGCGGATGCCCCCATAGTGCCAACAGCAGCCCCAGCAATGCTGGGTCTGTGCTGTCATCAGACCGCCCCAGGAGACCACGTGCACATGGCTCTGGACAGTCCCAACAGGGACCTGTGTCCAGTCAATGAACACCCGCTTCTGATGACAGTATCCAGTCTGGCTTAGTATGGGATACGGTCCGTAGCACCCCTGCCAGGCACAGGTACCGTGTCCATGGCCACAGACACTGATCTGTATGACCTGGCAGGTGCAGTCTGTGGCTGTCCACAAACTCCAGTATATGGCAGCCATGAGGTGGAACTGTGTGCATGCATAAACACATGCGAAATGTTAACACCTAGGGCTACCACATATACACACTGCATCAACAGTGCCCCACCCTGTACTGCTGTCCCTCACCAACACACATACACATACATGTCAATTGGTGGTATCAGTGGCAGACTCAGGCATACCTAATTCACACCCTGTGCATATGATGAAACTGTGCCACCTCCTGCAATCTCTAACATCAGTGCAGGAACAGGTTAACATGTTGCTGATGCACAGGGTGACTACATAGACGTGTAATAATAGTATCATGTTGGTAACAGTACAGTGTGCTGATATGATTGTGTGTATATCCCAGCATGCCTGATGCAGTAACTGTATGACTGTCCTGAATTGTTATCTACACCCATAGTAAGTACCATAGTGTAACAGCTGCACATGTTTGCGTACTGGTGGTAAGGATGTCAACAGATACCCACATACATAGGTAGCACAGGGGAGAAGGCAATGCAAGTAGTGATACGCAATGATGGACATGTACACTAATGGTGGCATGTTGCCCACAACGACTATGCAATGTGGATGTTTGCGCATGTTGATATGTGTACAGTAACAATTTAATTTAAATTAAATTACATTTTAAATAATTTCAGTTTTACCATGGACATCTGAGCTGTGCATTCCTGGGTACATGTTTATAGTGCCTGCATATTTGCACTGTTACCTACTGGAAGTGGTACCCCTTCTTTGTTGTACAATGGACTACTTCCAGCCCTGCTTGCTGTAGCTTTGTTTGCATGCATGTTTGCTTGAGGTTCCCTGGAACACTGATTTCACCTGCAATGCAGATTTACAGAGCTTCTGTGGATTCCTAGTGACATCTGCATAGCTTACTATACGTATGTCAATGTCTCACTTGACAGAATGTCACTGTCTGTCCTGTTCACATGTACATTGCCTGTGACACATTGCATATGACTTACCTGGCATTTGCCCACGTGTGCAGTCATAAATGCCAGCGCTATGAAATCAGAAGCAGTACACCCACACATACTCACCTTCAGTATGTTGTTCCCCATTGGCCCTATGTGTTGGTAATCACCATGGCAATCACACTACTATGGTAGCATGTGCAAAGGTAACTTGTGAATCACCTCTATGGTCCAGTTGTGGAATATGTGAGTCATGTGGCAATGTCACAGCTGCCACATGTATGCAGTCAACCCTCTCCCCTGGCCAGGAACGTACAACACATGTGTGAGATGCAACCACATAGCCAATCTGGGGACTGAGCACTCTGAACCCAGAACTGGCATACCCTGTCAGGTGGCATGACATACTACAGTGACTACAATACCAGTCTGACATAGACCTGCACTGACAGCAATCCAAACACATGAACACACTGGGGCATACTTGGAGCCTCAGAATAGCATCCTGCCTGTGCATCACACACCTCTGCAGCTGGCACACAGGCATACATTATGTCAGAACAGAGCACATGCCACACATGGCACACACATCCTGTGTGCCAAACACTCACAGCCTGTAGGGCTACACAACACACCTGCTACAGATGTGTCAGGTACCTCTCTTGGCTGGTGCAGTGGGGTCCCGCTCAACAGGCTGTACATGGTGAAGGTCACAGTGATATGCCCGTGGGGCACTATGGTCCACCACATAACACATGCATACAGGTCAGTCAGAGGCATGGACACATATGACTCAGTCATTGTCCATGCCACTATGGATGACCTGAGACGTACCTCCCTGGACTACATGATAGGGAACATAGAAGGACTCTCTCAGCATGTGGCACAGGCTGGTATGAGCCTGACCTTGGTTGCCATCATACCCTCACCAGGTATGCTACCACAATATGTAGGAAGGGTGTTCTATGTCTACATTTTGCTCAATCTCCAATGTCATTCATAGGGTATCCAATGGCAGTCAGGGTGTGCTTACATGCTAGGGAAGCCACAATGATTTGCGAGGGGCAGCTTGCACGTGTCACCCATGGGCCATTGTATATTGGCGAAGCCTCTTGATACACACATAGTGCCTTTTGATGCAGGGCTCAGATTATATAGCCACCTCCACGGGTATCACACGGGATAGGACACTAACAGTAATGCTACACAACACCAGCAGTGTACACCGCAAGATGCATGCACTGGACACTGTCCTCAGCATGGTAAACTGCAATATCTGTGCAGTAACAGATTCCTGATTCACGGCTCACAGGTGCAACACATCACTGCCAGGTTATACCTCATACCATGCCTGTCGTCCCCTACACATGTACCACACATGAACAGGGGGGAGGTATCTCAAGGCACCACAGATACACACACCTCCAGGTTGTTGGCACAGCACAAAGCATCAGGGCCTATCCATGTGCAGCTAACAGTGTGTTGGACTGTCTTCTGGTTCATAGCCTGGCACACACAACCCTCCCATACACAGGAAACCCACTTGTCCTCCCTAACAACACTGGGAATATGACGATCTCTACATATGTCTTTATATGTCTGGACTGCATCCAGCTGAACATTGTGTGTGAGCATTACTGTAGCTACAACACACTAGCTGAAAGGTTCCTAGCATGTAGTCACTGAATTGCAGTGGAACAACATGTTACCACTCCCACAACAGGTGGGAACATGCAGCACCTGTTCATCGACTACAGGTAGACTATATGGCCCAGACCAGATGTGTATCCACCGCTGTTAGGATGATACCATATACAACTCACACTGTATATACACATACCGCATGCAGCCCATGCACAGTAAGACACAGTCATAATGTTATGCAGTGCAAATACCATTTATACACTTGAGGCACGTGTCAGACATGGGAACTATATGTGTATGTGGCACACACATACATCATGTGTGCATTGCCATTGCTGGTTTAAGCAATGTCATGCATTGCTATGAACAACAACCCACACATGGGCATTTTATGTGACACAAACACATGTGGCAGTTGTGGGTTACCAAAACATACCTAACTGTGCTTTGACAGTAGTAAGAGACCCAGTAGCGGAGCGCACTATTTGCATTACTGGGCAATTTGCCCTGTTTGGCTGTACTTATAGTGTGGTGACATCACCTGTGTTTACTGGGGGAATATGCAGCATCTGGTGTATTGTAGTAGTTGCCGAAAGGAACTGTTCTCTCACACTTGCAATTACACACACCCTACTATCCCTCCCCCCCACCACACACCACACACCACACACCACACACCACACACACTTGCAGGATTCATACCCCTACCTAACTATGTTATGACACTTGAGAGAGACGCATTAGCGGAGTGCGCTATTCGAATTATTGGGAGGTTCTTCTCCGGCTGTACTTATAGGGTGCTGACATCATCAGTGTTTGGAAAGGGTAATGTGCATCATGTAGTGTGTTCTCCTAATTGCCAAAAAGCACATATTTTTCATACAGAATTGCACACACACAAACTCCCCTCATTCAAACGCACACACTTGCCATTTGCAGGATTTAAACTCCTACCTAACTATGTTATGACACTTCAGAGACACATTAGCAGAGTGCGCTATTTGAATTACTGGAAAGCTTCCCTTCTCCGGCTGTACTTATAGGGTGCTGACATCATCAGTGTTTAGAAAGGGGAATGTGCATCCTGTAGTGTGTTCTCCTAGTTGCCAAAAGGGACATTTCTTTCATACACACTAACCCCCCTCCACACACACTGGGCATTTGCAGGATTCAAACCCCTACCTCACTATGTTCAGACACGCAAGACGGACGCATTAGCGGAGTGCGCTAGTCGCATTACTGGGAGGTATCTCTTCTCCTGCTGTACTTATAGGGTGCTGACATCATCAGTATTTAGAAAGGGGAATGTGCATCCTGTAGTGTGTTTTCCCAGTTGCCAAAAGGGACATTTCCCTCACACAGACTTGCACACACAACAACCCCGCTCACCCACACACACTGAGCATTTGCAGGATTCAAACCCCTACCTATCTATATTATGACACTTGAGGGAGACGCATTAGCAGAGCGCACTATCCTGATTTACTGGGCACCTTTTCTGCACCAGCAGTATTCATAGGGTGCTGACATCATTATTTCTACAGAGGTATTTACTTCTAGTACTACCTGTCAGGTGGGGGATAGCATATATATGCATTTGCAGCCACCTACTTCAGGGTCAGATATGCACATCGCACTGGCAGGTTATGTTCTATACCATGCTTCATGACCACAGGACCTGTAACACACAACACAACCAGTCCAGACCACCCCTCCCACATCCAGGACACACACTTTGCTTCCCTGGGAACAGTGCCAGGATAAGCAGGTGTTCACATACACCATTCCAGTTGTTAATGTCAGGTACAGGCATATTGTGTGTGGGAACTACTCAGGCCTCTGCAACATTACCCTACAGCCACTACAATTTGTGTGTCCATGTGCTACGGCAGGACCACTCACCACAACCACAAGGGGGAATACATATTGCACCTGACCATCTGCAACATGGGTACTCACTGTTCCACACCAGAGGTAGACCACCATTGTTGATATCTGACCATACCCACCTTTCCCTGGACATCCATATCCCATCCACACCCCCAGACAAGGTTGTCACTGCAAACAAACTGTATTTATCAAAAGCAGACTTTACACTTGTGAAGACTGGGGTGGAAGACTTCAAAGGACCCATGCTGGGGGAGTATACAGGCCACTCTGCATAATCCTTGACAATTGCATTCTATGAGCATGTGGAAGGTTTGCATTGATCATGTTATCCCAAATATACCCATGACTGCTCCACAACAGGACACCTGTCAGGTGTACACCAGCCATATATGAGCTGTCCAACAGACAGAGTGAGCTAATACATTGCAGAGCAGTAGCCCACAGAGGGAGGACATCTCTGAACAGTACAGTCACATCACTTCAATCCCTCATAATCATCACGACACAGTGTTGACAGTGAAATTGTCCAGACAATGCAGATAAGGCTCCCCTCAGTCTGTTATTGATGCCCACTTACTGTTAGAGGTCCTCAGCAACCCTCTTCCAGCACACACCAACAACATGGATGTGGCTTAGCAAATTCAAACCCTGGGATCTGCACTGTGTCCCTGCTTGACAGAGGCACAGCACACTAGCCTCACACGGTGCCTTATGTGACCTACTTTACAGTGGCACAGTAGCCTACTGTACTGGGGAGGCAGACGCCAAGCACACTCTGGCTAAGCTGTCATTCCCTAGGGCAAACAGCCTAGTGTTGACCTCTACACCCATATGTTTAATTGTCAGATGCACATTATTTGTTGCTGATAGACTGTTTGCAGGTCTTTATTGCCATAGCATTCCCTGTTTGTATGAACAACTTGTGTATCTGTGGAAGATGTTTGCATATGGGAGGGATCCACTATATCTCATATGTCTCTGTAGTCATTTAACTGTGTGCACTGGGCAGATTGCTGTAATGTGGTTGGTTCCTGGAATAACACGTACAAATACCAGATATGTGTGGCCAACTGCTAAACTGAGATTTGGCCTAAGTGTGTGAGCATGCCCAGTTCAGCCTTCCCATGGCATGTTGTCTGACATATGTCTCATTTATCAAAGTGTGCGAGCATGCCCAGTGTGAGCTTTCCATATGTTGAACTCTGCAGCCCACCACATTTGTGGATGAGTGTGAAATTCAACAATATCTCCCATTTATGGTTGTGTGTTGTGTGTCATGTTGTGTAGTTACTGTCCAACTGCTTTGTGTGTGAACACAACAGGGATTATACTGTGACTGCAGGGTTTGCATGGGATACTTTGCATACAATTATCAACATCCTTTTATACTGACCTAACACTGTAGTACCGTATAGTGTACTGGTTCAGTACTTTCACTGTGGTGGACAGTATCCTGGGCTTTAGTCCTATCACTGCTTTACATTTCCATAGTGAGCACAACAGCCTGGTTAGGGGCCAGTTGTGCACATCTGACCATGCTGCATTATGTTCAGATATGAACTACTTAAACCAGGCTTGTCCAACATTGGTAGTGTATTCCACAACATAGGTGTACATTGGCAAACACTAGCGATGTGCCCTAGGCCATTTCTAATGCTAGTCGGAGAGTGTGTTTGTCCTTCGACACACATTGTAAGTGGAGTTTGCCATGACATATGTCATGGTTAGTATACTGTGCCTCCGTCTACCTGTAACATAACAGTGATACCCAGGGTAAACCTCCGATCTCCCATCCACTCATCAAGATTCCTCTTGAGGAGACTCGATGAGTAACTCTATGGATAACCTGTACTGGGAGTTTACTCATGAGTGGGAGTGGCTTCTGTGTTATGGATCATGCAGTACAGCTTGTCCTATGTATGTCAGTGCTGGGGTTCAGGTCTCTCATGTGAATAGCTCACTGCCATTCAGATTGTACAAGGTGCAGCATGTTCATTGATTCCAGCTTGGACATGGCTTTATACATCAGGCACAGCTTGCCTCTTGGTGGGCAGTATGGCAGTGTGTGGAGCTGCAGTTTGTTTAATCAGGCAACACATGGCATCTGTTCAAGCTCTTTGATATTCCTGGTGAGGTACTGTTGGGGACTTTACAGTTGATGGAGGTGTCTACTGAGGTACATCCCACAGGGGCTATTGTAGTCAATTGTAATGCTGATGAAGGATGACTGCAGAGCCACAATGACCTCCCCTTATCTAGATCTGACAACCTTCATGATTAGGTGGGTATATGGTATGTTTCTGTAAACACTACAGCCACATGTTTGTCCAATGCAGGATATCTATCACCTTGTGTCCCCAGGTCTCTCATTACATGTTAAGTACATAATGGGTTAACACCTATGTGGTGATTGGTGGGCACTTACTGTATATCCACGGGGGTTGACTATACACTTTTCTGCAATTAGCTTGCTGACATGGCTATGGCACCAGTTGTCTGTTTCTATGTGGCCCTTTTGTGGGATGCTTGTGTCAGCTGGAGGGTCAGATATGGTGGCCAGTTTGTAGTCCTCTGCAAACATGTTCAGACACAGTCCTTCCATGTTGGCCTGTACCTATGGGACATATATACCAAATGAGGGAGGTCCCAGGACCAAGCCTTGTGGGCTGCAGTTATATCTGGTTTGTAGTCTGACATAGCTGCAGCATGTCTGACCATGTCAGTTCTGTCCTTGGTCTGGTTTGCAACCCCTCTACTGACATAGGGGTTTATATTTAAGCTGGTGAGCCTATCTATAATGAACACGTGGGGTATTGTATGGAAGCCTTTGCAAGGTCCAGCTATGCTGTGTGGACCACATTGCCCTCATCAATGACCTTAATGACTGTTTCAAATGAGTCAAACATGTTTAAGGGGCAGCATCTGCACTTAAGAAAGCCACAATGGGTAGGGTCTGCTGTCAGTAGGTCCCCAATATCTTTATGTCTGTGGTACATGCTGATCCTTTCCATAGCTGTGCAGACCAAGCTTGTCAGGATTCTGGGGTGGTAGTTTGCAGTATCCATTCAGGCAACACCTTTGTTGGGAAGGACCACTGTTGTTGTACACTGCTCTTTGGGTACATATCCTGTGGTAAGGCTGACATTGAGCAGTAGTGTGATTTGGCATTCCATTCTTCTTGGAGTCCATGTTGGACTCAGCCCAGGACACCATCTCATACCATTGCTGCTGTGTGTTTTGCTTTGTAGATGCTGGCTGTTACCTCAGCATCTGCAATGTCAGGGGGCCAGCAGTCTGCTGGGATAGATATTTTGCATTCTGGGGGTGGGAGGGGGTTGTTTGCACTGCACCTGTCAGGTTGCATGTTGGCAATATGTGTGTGTGTTTGGTATGTTGTTTGTAATATATGAGTGATTCAGAGCATATCCATGAATTCCCAACAAGGTTCCTACCATCAGTTGAGACAGCCTTGTGATTATCCTTAGTGTCCTGTACAATTTGTATTTTCATAGGTTCATAGGTTCATACTAGGCTATCCACCCTAGGGCATTTATAAGCCTAGCCAGAGTGTGTGTGGCTTTCGCCACCCCATGCTATGTGAATATTATGGCCATTTATGATTTACTTTACTGTGCCTCTGTCTGGACGTGACACAGTGAAGACCCCCAGTGTACATCTATGATCATCCATCCACTTGGCAAGATTCCTGTTGAAGAGTGTCAGTGAGGGACTCTGCCTAACATGGAGTGGGATTCTGTTCCAGGGTGTAGGGAGCCTCTGGGTTATGTATCTGTCCCTCCAGCACATCCTATTTCATTATGTGTTGAGGATGACATCTCTCACTCTCACAGCTCCGATGGCTTTGGGTTTTCTGGGGTGGAGCATGTCCATTACTCCTGTGTTGGACATGGCCTTGTACAACAGGCATACAACGCCTCTGTGTAGGCAGTATGTGACTGCATTCAGCTGGGGTGTCTACATCCAGGCAGCATATGACATATATTTGAGACCCTTTATCCTCTTGGTGAGGTACCTTTGAGGTCTTTCTAACTGCTGCAGGTGTCAGGTAAGGTACATCCCAAATGAGGCATTGTACTAGATTATGGGTCTGATAAGAGAACAGTACAGGGGCACAATGACCTCTACTGACATAGATGTGAATCCTTTCATGATATGGTGTCCAATATAGACAGTCTTCCTAGCCAGATTGGCAATGTGAGTGTCACATAACAGGTTACTGTCCACTTGTGTCCCTAGGTCCCTGATTACTCCTTCCATACATAATGGTTTACCACCTATGTGGTAATTTGTGAGTACCTTGTTTGGTATTTGGTGGGACATTCATACTGTCCAGTGTCTTCAGGATGGCTGGGTGGGGTTCCTGTGTGTGAGAGTGTGGTCTGTAGCATGCTACCGACTGTACAGCAGTTTTGCCTACAGTTAGGTGCACATGGGTGGTCTCCGATGCTTCGTGCATTGTCAGTTACCTGGACGTATGGGTGTCTGTGCTGAATATGGATACTCCCCTTCCTTTTGTTTTGATCCAGGTTTTGGGGCCATAACGCATGATATGAGGTATAACCTGGTAGTGCTGGTGTGCTGTCAGGAGGCTTGCAGCAGGTTTCTGTCACTGCACAGACATCGATGTTCTCCATACTGGGGAGGGCCTCAGGAGCATGCATATTGAGGTTTACACATCTGGCATTGGTCAGCATTACCCTTATGTTTCTTACCACTTATGTTTTCTAGGGTGGTGGGTTAGTCTTTTCAGCCTTGCCTACGTAAGACTCTATGGAGGTGGCAAAAGCCTTATCCAATATCCAGGGGTAACAGGTGCAAGCCATCCCTGGAACAGCAGCATGGCTTGTCAAGCATGACATCCCAAGCAGACAGACATTAGATCCTCTTGGAATGACAGCAGTAATTGTGCCACTTGTTAAAGCTGATCATTTTGTGTTTGTACTGTGGCATCATTCTTGGTGAGGGTAGGATGCTGCAAATGGTCAGTGTCATACCGGCCTGGAGTACATACTCAGAAAGCTCATCTATGTCTCTTTTCATGTAGTCCAGGGAGGTACATCTCAGGTCATTCACACCAGCATGGACAATGACTGCATCATATTTCTACTTGCTTTGGGGTGACCTGCGTACTTGTGTTATGTGGCGTATTGTAGCAGCCTACAGGCAGCATACTGTACCCTTTCCCTTGTTCAGTTTGGTGAGCGGGACAGCAGTGTGTCTGACTATGGAGTCACCTATTACAACTGTATCAGGCATGTTGTTTCTCCTTCTGGCCTGTGACTGTTTGGCACACCAGCTTTGTGTACTATGTGTTGCATGTGCTATGTTTGGAGGTTGTGGTTGCTTGGGGGTCTGCTTTGGAGGTCTCTGTTGGTGTGTTGTGTTTGTAATTAGGGCCTCCGGGAATGTTTTTCTGTGTTTATGTCTTTGGTTTGCAGTTGTGATAGGTCTATGTGGGACTGGGTTTGTGGTGTGTGTGGTTACCTTCTCCTCCTGACTAGGTTTGACAGTACTGAGTTGAGGGAGCTCAGCCTCCGGTTTGGATAAATGGTTGCATCTCTCACATATATTTGTATTTCTTGGGGGGAGATGAGGGTTGTCTGTGTACTTGGGGCAGGTATAACATTGCCTCAGGATTCACAGATTCAACTTGTTGTAGCTGGCCTTAGTGGATTGTATGTGTGGACGTATTTTATTGCCATACTACTGATCAGTGATTACTTCCCTTTTTATGTTTGCTCTATCATGTAGTAGCTTCCTCATTCTCTTGCATGGTTTGGTAATGGCTGGAGTCCAGCATGCCAGATGCCTGCGTGTATGGCATTGTGTCTTGTTGTTATTTGTGATTGCATAATCCAAGCATTCCTGGCTGTGTTCATGGAATGCCTGTATAACAGGTTCTGAGGTGTGGCCCATATTTTGCACCTGCACAGGGCCTTTAATGGATTCCACATCAGTTTGGAGGAGTGCAACTTTTGCTTTGCACATGTTTTTCACTGTGGTTTTCTGGCCAGGGACTGTGGTCAGGATATGTATATCAAGTGTGATTACTCCATGGTCTGGTCTTACCAGTGAGGGCTACACTTCTCATCTTGCCATCCAGTACCCATGTTGCTGATTATCACATCCAGTATGCTTACCCCTCTTGTGGGAGTGGTACGTTGTTCCTGGGCATTTTGGTTTATGGATTCTAGGAACTTTTCTCCTACAGTGCTGGAGCTAGTATAATGCTCCCAGTCTATGTCTGGGTATTTTCAGTCACCCAATATAATGTGGTTTGGGGGGCTTGATATATTCATGTATTCCAACATAGGCCAGGTGCAGTTCCTGGTGTTAGGACAGTAGTCTGTAGCAGGCTATAAACTGGGAAGCAGTTTTAGCCACTGTTACTTGACCATGGCTAGTCCATGCTGCTTCTTGTTGTGGTACCAACATGGGGGTGTGGTTATCCTTGACAATTATTGCTAGTCACCCTCCTTTTGTAGCTTGTTCCATGTTTTGAGGCTGTACAGCACAGTATGAGGTGTAACCTGGTAGTGTTAGGGTGCTGTTGTGAGCCTTGACCCAGTTTTCTGTTACAGGACAGATATCAACATTCTCCATACCGGGTGGGTTTACACTGCATGCACCTTGCTGTTTAGACTTCTGGCATTGGGTAGCATTACATCTAGGTTCTTATCCCTTGTGATACCTCTGGAGGTGGGTTTGTGTTTTGACCCTTACCTATTCAGGGCACGCTGTGGGTAATGGCAGCCTTTGCCAGTATCCATGTGGCCTGGACTGATAGGTGCACACCACCCCTAGCAGGTGGAGCATCATGTCATTCTCAGCATGTCATCCCAGTCTGGCACACATTGGATCCCCTTGGACTAACTGCAATACTTCAGCCAATTATTGCAATTGATCATCCCATCGTCATATTGTGGCATCATGCTTGGTGAGGGTAGGATGTTAGTCAGGGTCCTCAAGTGTGAATATACTACATGGTGTTACATTACTTAACACATGGCATTCATGCCTCAGGTGGTGCTGCAGGGCTGCCTCTGTCGGATGCACATATTACACTCCCTGTACATGTTTGAGAGCAGGTTATGTCATTTTAGGTATCTATGTTATTATATGAGTGAGTCAGAGAGGGGCATCATTCCCAGGGTTCCTACTGAGCCAGTATATGTGCTATGCGTTGCCTCTTTGCCAAGGCCAGGGCATACTGGGCACGCCTCCTTCTGCCTACTGGGGCAGGCTCAGGTTGTTCCTCCTCCGAGTCACGCTCTGCCTGTGATGGCCTTGGCAATGGTGGGGGCTGTTTGGCCCGGCCCTATGCTGGTCCTGCTGCAGCTGTTTTCACAAGATCATATTATGTAGCATAGCACATACCATGACAATTTGGGTACATGTAGTTGGTGAGTACTGCAAGGCTCCACCAAATGTGTCCAGACACCGGAACCGTGACTTGAGCAGCCCAAACACACGCTCTATTACATTACGTGTTTGTGCGTGTGCCTCATTATGGCGTTCCTGTTCAGGTGTGTGTGCGTTTCTCATGGGTGTCATCAGCCACGGCTCCAGTGCATAACCTGCATCCCCCACTAGGTGTCCATGTGGGATGTCCCCATTGGCAAATGTCTGGTACAGCTGCGTCAAATGCCAGATATGGGAATCATGGTAGCTCCCAGGGCAGCCAGCACACACATTCATTATTATGCCCTGGGCATCACACATGACCTGGCAGTTGATGGAGGGAAGCCCTTGCGGTTAATGTAGGCCCTACCCTCTCACCGGCTGATGCTTTGATGCATATGCGTGCAGTCTATTGCACCCACTACCTCAGGGTATTCCGCTATTTGCTGGAAGAGACGCATACTGCTGGCCAATACCTCATGGGCATTGGGGAAATATACATGATCACCGACATGTGCTGACATGGCATCCAGGAACTGGTGCAGTACCCTGGAGGCTGATGCCTGTGATATCCCCATCATATCACCAGTTGGTCTCTGGAAGGTACCTGTTGCTAGTATTCTTAGGCCAACACATACCTTGGTTTCCACTGGGATAGGTTCCCCTCTGTTGGTTCTGTGTGTGAGGCGTGGCCTGCACAGCTCGACAATTTGCTGCAGGAGGTCTCTGTCCACTCTATAGCGCTCTACTATCTCCAGCTCATGTAACCCATGGTAGGTGACCCTGGGCCTGTACACTCTTCTCCGTCTCCTCACTGTGGGTAGTCTGGCACCATCTGCATTGTCACCACCCTCAGCAAGTCACCTATGTCTCCTTATGATAGCTATGGCAGCCCCTAGCATTTCTGCTCTGAGTTCAGCTTTTTCAGTTTTCACTTCTAATAGCTTACTCCTGTCTTGCAGTGTCTCTTGAGAGAAACATCTTGCACTGCTGTTTGCAGAGTTTTAAGTGCTTGGCTGAGCTACTATTCTGCCTGTGTAATTGCCTGCTTCTAATTGTTTTCACCTGCTAGCTCCAGCAGTATTCCCTGTTAGCTTCCTACTAATTCTGTTGCTTCCTTTTTCCTTTCTGTTTCCTCAGGGGGGAGCAATGCGCATACCAGCAGAAACACGCTCACAGTGGCTTACATGCACGCACCCATGCTTACACGGTTCAGAATCTGCTTATTCGGGTTAAAACGCGCACACCAGCGCAAACAGTCTTAGAAGTCTGCCAACATGCTCCCATATGCTCAGTCTGCCTTACACGCTCGCACACTGCCATACCCGCGCCTCATGGCGTGCACACGTGCGCATGCACGCCCAGCAAGAAACTTTGGTGTAAGCAACAGTGTACACCTTTCATTTCTTGACTTTCCCATGCTTATCTTGTGGCACTCCTCTTTCCATGATATGTGTCTGACATCTGTCATGTAACACTGACCTCCAATGAACTGCATTTCTTTCTACTATTCCCCCTGTGATGTCACCTATCTCCTACTCTATTCCTCCCCTTATGTATCTCTTACACTACTCAGAATGTGCTCATTTGCTATGTGACAGTGGAATTCAGTATCCTAACACTCATTTACATCAGATTGCCTACTAATGCTTAGTTACATCTCTTAGACTCAGCTTCCCCCCTTAGCAACCACTAAACGGTGGCCATGTTGTTTTTGGTCTGCTGGTCCCTGTATTGTAAATCCATGTATTGCATAAAATCCACATCTGTGGGTTTATAACCTTCATTTTTATGTTTTATACAGCGCAACCCGTTTGCGTGGGGCTGCGCTGCGTTTAAACATCGGCGATCGCCAAAAAAAATAAAAATTATTTTTCATATTTGCATCGGGGTACCTTGCCAATGGCCACATATTTGGCCATTGGCATGCTGCCTGACACATATGCACCCTTTATTTGGAGCTGACATGGCTCCATTGTGATTTTTGCAGAAACGTACTCAGTTGTAAACTGAGTACATTTCTGCAGCTAAAACGGTTCTTACACGGGCTGCTTTCTGCTTCGTGGATCGCTACTCTACCTCATTTGCATGCCTTTTTGCTGCAAGTGAGGTATTTAGCATATCCACGCCCAGTCCATGTAAGAGACGTTTTAGCTGGTCTCTTACACGGAGTTTCGGGCTGTTCCTGGATCGCGAGGCTTGCATGGAGTCTTACACATCTCTTACACTCCGTGCAAGCCTTCGTGAATCCTGCCCATCACTTTTCACATACTATACATTAAAAAATATTGAAAACTCTACCTGAGCCAGACAATAAAATGGTGAACAGTGATACTATCAGCTCCAGTTCCTCAGTTTGTTTCCATGCCAGAATTTCTCTTGCGTTTCTCTTGCATACTGATAATGGTCCAGGAACCGACACAACCAACCACAGCACAGGAAATTCCATGTAGAAATTTTCCAGATGTCATCCAGTTTCAATCCTGTACACAGTATTCATTCACTGCTTGACACAGAATAAGGCTCTTGTAACAGTCACTTAGAAACAGGATAAATCTATGTTAAATCCAGTAAAGTAATATACAGACTTTACTGCTCAGTAAACTTTACCAAGAAGGTGTCTAGTGGAACAACTATATCATGCAATTCCTTTATCAGATAGTAAAGTGACATCTGAGTAAGTCTCCACTCCCAAGTTGTCTTAAACATAGCAATCTGTTTTTGGTCAGAGACACAATCATAATCTTTTGTATTATGACCATGAAGACAAAAATGATGTTGGCAAAACATGTATATAGATCCCAGAGTCATGCTGTCATATTCTCTGTTAACCTTTGTTTCATACTGGCAATAAGCTGGCCTACACTAAACATTGTGTTGCCATCCCTGATGATAGCACATTGAAATCCATGAGCAGGATAGGTTTCTCTGACGTAAAATGTTGCTACCTTGCTGCTCCTACTTCTTCTACTGTTCTGTGGTGGTTATACGCCCTTTTTGTACTGATTTTGGCCTGTTCTATGGTGGTTATACGCCTTTTTCGTACTGATTTTGGCTTAACCCACCAAACTATAACTGGCCAATAAACCTACTCACACTCCAGAAAAGTAAGCATTTGAGAGTGCTCATACGTATATTATACTAATAAAACAAATATTAATTCTTCCCTTATGATATTTTAATGTGTTTCACTGAATATTATTTCTAAACATATCTCTTGACTGACCAGATTTTTGTCCCATATTTTAGGTCTATTGCTCATAAAATTTGTGATTTTCTGGCAAATCTTGGAGGCTTGATGTCACTTAATAATAGCATACATTTGAGTTTCAGACTTCATGTAGTTCAGAAAATGCATGGTAACATAAATGCTGTTATTCTAGAAACTTTATATGTTTATAAGATCGATATTTAAAGAGTGTCCCTAATCCCCCCCCCCCCATTATTTTAGGCTTTGTCCAGATTTCTGGTGCTAAGAGGTTAAGAGGTATGCTTCTGAACCAATGAAATGAGTTTTTATTTCTTCTCTCTGCACTAGTTGTTACCCTACATTTCCCCGAATAAACTTTACCTTGGCAGGGTTGTCTAAATACTGTGCATATGCATGAATTCCTAGGCCACTATATATTATTGCCTTTGCTGGTGCCCAGCTCATATTTAATCTAACAAATATTCTAATTTATCTCTGTTTAAACTCTACACTTGCAACAAGATTGCACATAGAGATTTGCATGCTTTACATACATGCACTTCTATTACATTACTATTAAATGCCATCAACATCCACAAATAATATATAACAAGAGTTGAGCCCAGTCTGTAAAATAAAAACATTTTAAGCCTAAATATTTTTAAAAAAATGGTTCAGTTTTGCAAGATGCTAGTCATCTGGGGTGGGTACAGAAACTACACATGCTTTCCCTATACAACAGAAATACTTTCAAACACGCAAACATTAAACTTTAATGTTGCAAAACCAATATGCTCTTTAGAATGTTAATGTTACATTTTTTTGTATGAACGAGGAGTCCTTTTGCAACTAAACCTCTGCACAAAGGCGAAATTTTGCTGAATATGAAGCTCTGGGAATATTGTTGATGAAAAGTGATAATAACGGATCATTATGTAGAACTTGTAGCAGATGATTTGGAGACAAGACAGAGGACTAGTGAGATACACAAATGCTCCATTTATTTGATAGCTTTTCAAACTGCAGTTGTCTAATATGATTCAATCCATAACTGGGAACACATTTAGAATAATGTTGCATAAACCTCTGAGAAAAATGTACTTCATTCTGCAAACATGGGTTCTGTTAAGCTACCGCATTTCATATTTTCAAGGATGCTGTTGGTGACATACAGAACACTAATACTTCAATGCTTCCTTTCATTGCTTTTTTATAGATTAGCAAAAACACATGACTGGTTTGCATGTATTGCAAAATGTGTTGCAAAGAGATTTGTAAGTCTTGTGCATCTGTTATGGTGTTACTGTTCAGAACTTAGAAATAATTCGGTTGCACGTGGATTCACTTGCAAGCTTATGATGATACTTCCAAGTAAGTGGGTATTAGTGATTATCTCTAGTGCTTCTTTGGCAAAGTTATCTTTTTTGTGTGGTTGATTTAATTCTGTATTTGTGTCTAAGCCCACAGTATGCTTGGCAGTTTGTTTCAGGATTTGTCTGCTCTATCTATCTATCTATCTATCTATCTATCTATCTATCTATCTATCTATCTATCTATCTATCTATCTATCCATCTATCTATATCTTTTTCAAGCTTATCTTTCTTTAAGTCATTATTAATTTGTCGACCAACATGGTGGTTATGATGTTTTGTGTAAGATACATTTTTATTTTAGAGGAGCAAGAGTACATTTATGAGATACTGCTAAGCGATATTCACATCTGCTTCTTCTATAACGGAAGACTAGTGATAGTTAAACCATACAGCAGTTTTAGCTGGCTAAATACTATAAGCTAACAGAAGGTAAGATATGGTCTAGTACGGGAACTGTAGCTGGCTGTGAAAGTTGATACAATAAGAGTATGGTCACATAACAGATAAGAAAGAACAGATGTAGTTAGGGATTTCAGTGGTGAGATTCTGAGCAGATAGTCTAATAGTGATTTATTTCCTCTATATATATATATATATATATATATATATATATATATATATATATATATATATATATATTGCCTTGTTTGTTCATTAATAATCTGGGAAAAGTTGTGATTTATGAATGCTTCATTAATCACAGGATGATCATACTATCAGAGGGTCACAGGGAATGGTAAAACCATATAAGATGATCCAATGGAATACATGTTCTAGTATAAATATATTACAGATAATAATATATTACTGATAGCATTCATTTTGTGCATTTGTTTATTTATTTATTGGCATTTGTTTACCAAGAAAGTCCAACTTAGCAGTGTCTTTTTTCAATGGAGGCCAGAGGACAAAATCTCTATTGTATAGATATCGTGCAGAATTTGCAGTTTCATCATTTGCAGGCAGTTTCATCCATGAGCAACAGTTCCATTTCTCAGACATCTTTGACAACAGTTTCATCATTTACAATCAGTTTCGATTAAAAATAACAGTCACATGGGTTTTATATATATATATATATATATATATATATATATATATATATATATTTTTTTTTTTTTTTTAAGATGAAGAGTTGGAACAGTCCAAAAAATGAAGGAAGGGAGGAGGCACAAGGAAAATAAAAGAGCTGCATACCTCTCAACCTCTTGGAGCAAGACATCTGGACAGAGCCATAAATAAAAGTGAGACAAAGGCACAACGATAGGGACAATGTTTAAATATTGCTCTTACAAACTTAAAAAGTTGATAGAATAACATGTTTTGCATTAGCATGAATTTTCTGAAGGGTATGAAGGCTAAAACTAAAATGTCTGTCATTATTTTCTAACTTCAATCTTTAATTATTTGCTACTAATTTGCCAGAAAACCCCAAATTTGTGAAAAAAACGGATCACAGATGAGTCAAAAATCTGGACATTCTGCAAACATCTGTACAGTTGAGAGGTATGAAGGGATGAGATGATAGAGAAGGCTATAGTTGTGATAATAGTATACTGAGTTTTGGCACAAATTCATATAGTTATATTAGTACCTGTTTAACCATAAGTGGTGCAGATGCAGATCCGTATAGGTATCAAATGTTGCTTCAATTACCATTTAAAGTCTTTCAGGTTGCAGACTATTCATAAGAAGAGGGGGTGGAATTCTAGCTACTAGCAATGCAGTGTGAATACAGGGATTATCCTGCTTTGATGTTAGGTTTAGTTATAGAGAGCAATGATTTGTCAGCAGAGCAAAAAGGTCTCTTAGTGATGTAAGGCTGCATGATAAAGTGAAGAGATGTGAATTTTTCAGGGGTGTGTAGTAGTTTGAAAGCTATAATTAATTGTGAGTACAATACAGAATTATTTAATTCAAGCCAGTTTAGTTGTTTTAGAGAGAGGCAGTATGTGAAATATATTATTGGTTGGTTGCAAATTTGACTACTTTATTGGACCATTGTTGTAGTTTGGCTGATAGAAAGGAGATGGGATTGGTTAGGATAGGGAAGGTGTATAATAGAGTAGGGAGCAGGGAGTAAAAACAAAATTTTAGGTTTTGTTTACTAGAGTCAATAAGGTAGGGTTTTATTCTGTAGAGGCAGCCTAGCTTTTGGTATTTCTTCTTTATGGCTTGCTAAAAGTGGAGATCAAATTTTAGCTGGTCATCTATAATCACACTTAGAAGTTTGATGTGTGATACCAGTTCTGTATTGGTCTTGTTAGATGAGAAGGAGTTAGGGATGAACAGTACTAGTTTTTTTTTTTTTTTTTTTTTGTATTCAGGAAAAGTTGTGAATTGACAAGCCAAGCTTCTATGGAGGAGAAGGATTTCTGAATGATTGTTTGAATCATGGGAAGTGTCCTATCAGCACATATTAGGGTGGAGTCATTGGCATATTGTACTGCGGTGGCCTCTTTGGCTGCTGTACTCAGGTTGTTGATAAATACGTTAAACAGTAGTCATCCTCAGATGGAGCCTTGTTGGATTCCAACAGGTATAAGAAGGAAAGAGGAGAAATCATCTTGCCATTTCACTGGTTGTGATCTATTAGTGAGGCAACTAAGAAACCAGTTAAGTGAGAAGGGTGAGCGCCCACAGGAAAAGAGTTTAGTTAGGCAAACCTGATGAATTGACTGTGTTGCATGCTGTGGACAGAGCCAGGAAAAAGGGCTGAGGTTAGGAGACCTGAATTTCTACTGTGATTTACTATATTGGTCAACCTTAGAAGAGCAGAGGTTGTACTGTGACTGAGTCTGAAGTCAGGCTGTGAGGGAGAGAGGAGGTTATGAGAAGTGATATATGCAGTAAGTTGAGAATGAAAACATCTTCTAAAGATTTGGGATCAAGGTGAGAGTATGGTGATTGGTCTATAGTTTATGAACTCAGATGACGAGCCACCTTTATCGAGATGTATTATGCAGGATTTTTTCCATAAGGGGGGGAACATATTTTTCTTGGATGAAGTGGTTTATTAGAATTGAGACAACATATGCAAGGCTATCTGCAGTGTGTTTGATGTATTCCAATGGAAGATGGTCAGGGGCAGTGGTTGTTGCCCTAAGATGATGTTCTTATACAATAAGGAGACCAACAAAACCACACTATAAACTTGAAGGTCAAGGCAGACCAGTGGTTCAGCTATAGGGAAATATACTACAACAGTTTACAGACATAGATGTACAAAGACATCAATTAAATATAGAACAGGACAGATAATAGGAAAAAATAAAGAATCCAAACCACATGGAGAGGACAACTCACCTGATGGTTTTGGCAGAAAGGATATTTTTTAAATAAATAAATAAATAACAATATGTAGAAAGAGTAATGCAGTTATGTCATGGTGTTCCCTTAATTGTCATTCTTAAATTAAAGAGTTAGATGGAAACTGTTCCTTGCAGTCACCATTATTCTCATTAAATAATATACCCACTGCATTCTATCTTATGGATCTATAGCTATACCTACATATATGCTGGAAACATAAATTGAAGTGTGTGGTATGTGTGTGTGTGTGTGTGTGTGTTTGTGTGTGTGTGTGTGTGTGTGTGTGTGTGTGTGTGTGTGTGTGTGTGTGTGTGTGTGTGTGTGTGTGTGTGTGTGTGTGTGTGTGTGTGTGTGTGTCTGTGTTTCTATGTGTATGTCTGAGTATGTGTGGATGCGTTTGTGTATGTAAGATTGACACGTTGCTCACATGAATGTTCGTCCACCATAAATGTACAGTATACTACCTGTGACAGCAAGTGAACTAGTGATATGCTACAAAAAATGTATAGGTGTTTGTGATGCAGTAAAATTTAAGCAGTGCATAAGAAATGCTAACATCATCACTGGCAAAATAAAAAAAAAAAGACCATGATTCAAAAATGTTATTGCCAGTGGTAAATCCTTTTTACCTCTGGCTGTAACTATTTTTGATTCTGAGACAGACCTACAGGCATGCTTATGTCAAAGATTTTCAGCATCCCTGTGGATTGTTTTTCTGGCATCCAGCAAATGCTAATAAAACATTCTGAGGGAGTGGTGCATGATTATTACTTAGCAAAATGAAAAAAAGGCTTCCACCACAATGAAAAGTTCACTGAGAAATTCTGTTAAAATGTAGGCTTTAATAAAATGAAGAAATAAAAAGCACAAATTGTGCTGTTCAAGTTGTAGGTCAAACAGGATAAGCGCTTTCAGTTAAAAAACATTCATCAGATCCTAGTGTGTAGACCTGACTTACTGCTGTTAAATAAAGATCCTTAATTGTTCAACCAATCACATACAGCAATCAGATGCATGCCTTCCTTAAGCCTCCATTTCGTGGAGGAGACATTGTCAACAAAACTGAAAAGGAAGAAAGCAAATGGATCATGAACCTCAGAGCTAATTTATTTCCAGGGCTCAACAGAGTAGTTCCTTTTAAACCTATTTTGAAAGAGAGAAGCCTAATTAAGAACAGCACAATTTGTGCTTTTTATTTCTTCATTTTATTAAAGCCTACATTTTAACAGAATTTCTCAGTGAACTTTTCGTTGTGGTGGAAGCATTTTTTTCATTTTACTATTTTTTTTTTCATTTTACTATTTTTGCCTATTAAGGCATCCTCTGGAGGTGTTTTTGGTTTGGTTGTTTGTGCATGATTATTACTTAGGTGTTCTCCCCCAAAAATGCCTGCAGTCAGTGGTTGACACAGCCAAATGATTCTTAGAACCATTTGGCTGTGTAAATCACTACTACAAGCCACAGTAATTAAACTGGCCAAAAGTTCACATTCATCCATTACATCAATGAGAGAGACTGAGTTAGATGTAAGTACCAGGGAGTTTCGTGGACAGGTAATGGTATGGAGGGCGATGCACACACATGTATGTATGTGGCTGCACATATGAATGTATACTACAGAGGTATGAGTGGTATTGTGTGTGTGTGTGTGTGTGTGTGTGTGTGTGTGTGTGTGTGTGTGTGTGTGTGTGTGTGTGTGTGTGTGTGTGTGTGAGTGTGTGTATAACTCTTCGGTCATAGTAGGGGGATTAGTTATGGGATACGTAGGGTAGACGTGTGTGCATGTGTTTCAGGGTGAATGGGTGAATATGTCCCTGAGAACAATTGGGTGGGTGTGTTTCTGCTCAATATACAGTGAATGCATATGTGTGTGTGTGTGTGTGTGTGTGTGTGTGTGTGTGTGTGTGTGTGTGGGGTGATTGTCACTCTAAACTTACCTTGGCTAATGAGCAAATACGGCATTACTAGGTTGAGAGACACAAGACACCAGGGCCTGTTAAATTTAACTAAGTCATTTCAAAGGTTAGTAGAACAACATGTTTTGCGTTACAAAAGATATATAGGAAGAGTACTAGACATCGGGAACACTCCTAAGATATACTTTACTCCACTTTCAAAGCTAACATCACATGGGTTTTGAAGCACACAGCATCTTAGGAATGTAAAGATGTATGCAGCTCTACTGTCTGCCATTATTGGCTGTAATGGTCTGTGACTTATAAGTGCCATGCTCCAGACTTCCAGACAAAGCTGGAGGGAACCGCTAGACCACACCAGGAATTCGTCCTATATATTACTGTAATCCACTTAAAGAGTTAATAGAATACCAGGCCTTTTCTCAGAATGCATTTTCTGAGAAATAAGTAGAATGAAACTTCAATGTTTGACATTATTGACTGCTATCATTTGTGATGTATGAGGAATAGGGGAAACATATTAAAAATGTTTTCACCTACATTTGGTTGACTAGGTAACAGAGAACAAATTACTTTCCACAGCACAGCCTGGATTTAGACCAGGCCAAATCACAGAAACAACATTGCTAACTTTTATAAACTGTGCTCATGAAGTACCAAATAAAGATGAAATGATTACATCCCTATTTCTAGCCTTGTCCATTGCATTCTGTAGAGTTTCACATCCCATATTGTTTTCTAGACTCAAGGAAATGGGCTTCACAAACAGTACAGTAAATTGGTTTAAATGTTGGGCAGGATTCACGAAGGCTTGCACGGAGTGTAAGAGACGTGCAGCACTCCATGCAAGCCTCACAATCCAGGAACAGCCCTAAACTCCGTGTAAGAGACCAGCTAAAACGTCTCTTACACGGACAGGGCGTGGACATGCTAAATACCTCACTTGCAGCCGAAAGGTATGCAAATGAGGTATATTAGCGATCCACAAAGCAGAAACCAGTTCGTGTAAGAGACGTTTTAGCTGCAGAAATGTACTCAGTTGACAACTGAGTACGTTTCTGCAAATTCCACAACGGAGCCATGTCAGCTCCAAATAAAGGGTGCATATGTCTCAGGCAGCATGCCAATGGCCAAATATGTGGCCATTGGCAAGGTAACCTGATGCAAAAATATTAAAAATATAATTTTTTTTTTTGGCAATCGCCGATGTTTAAACCCAGCGCAGCCCCGCGAAAATGGGCTGCGCTGTATAAAACCATAAAAAAGAAGGTTATAAACCCACAAATGTGGGTTTCATGCAATACATGGAGTGACAATGCAGGGAGCAGCAGACCAAAAACAACATGGCCACCGTGTAGTGGTTGCTAAGGGGGGAAGCTGAGTCTAAGACATGTAACTAAGCATTAGTAGGCAATCTCATGTAAATGAGGGTTAGGATACTGAATCTCACAGTAACATAGCAAATGAGCACAGTCTGAGTAGTGTAAGAGATACATAAGGGGGAGGAATAGAGTAGGAGATAGGTGACATCACAGGGGGGAATGGTAGAAAGAAATGCAGTTCATTGGAGGTCAGTGTAACATGACAGATGACAGACACAGATCATGGAAAGAGGTGTGCCACTAGATAAGTCAGGGAAAGTCAAGAAATGGAAGGTGTACACTGTTACTTACACCAAAGTTTCTTGCTGGGCATGCATGGCACGTGTGCGCGCCATGAAGCGTGAGTAGGACAGTGTGCACGCGTGTAAGGCAGACTGAGCATGTGGGAGCATGTTGGGAGATGTTTAACACAGTTTGTGCTGGTGTGCGCGCGTGTAGGGCAGGCTGAGCATGTTGGAGGCTGTTGGCAGACGTGTAAAAGTGTTTGCGCGGGTGTGCGCGCGTTTTAACCCGAATAAGCAGATTCTGAACCGTGTGCACTCGTGTAAGCCACTGTAAGCGTGTTTCTGCTGGTATGCATGTTGCTCCCCCCTGAGGAAACAGAAAGGAAAAAGGAAGCAACAGAATTAATAGGAAGCTAGCAGGGATAACTGCTGAAGCTAGCAGGTGAAAACAATTAGAAGCAGGCAATTACACAGGCAGAATAGTAGCCCAGCCCAGCACTTAAAACTCTGCAAACAGTAGTGCAGGATGTTTCTCTTAAGAGACACTGCAAGACAGGAGTAAGCTAATAGAAGTGAAAACTGAAAAGCTTCACTCAGAGCAGAAATGTTAGGGCTGCCATAGCTGTCATAATGAGACATAGGCGACTTGCTGAGGGTGGTGACAATGCAGATGGTGCCAGACAACCCACAGTGAGGAGACGGAGAAGAGTGTACAGGCCCAGGGTCACCTACCACGGGTTACATGAGCTGGAGATAGTAGAGCGCTATAGAGTGGACAGAGAGCTCCTGCAGCAAATTGTTGAACTGTGCAGGCCACGCCTCACACACAGAACCAACAGAGGGGAACCCATCCCAGTGGAAACCAAGGTATGTGTTGGCCTAAGAATACTAGCAACAGGTACCTTCCAGAGACCAACTGGTGATATGATGGGGATATCACAGGCATCAGCCTCCAGGGTACTGCACCAGTTCCTGGATGCCATGTCAGCACATGTAGGTGATCATGTATATTTCCCCAATGCCCGTGAGGTATTGGCCAGCAATATGCGTCTCTTCCAGCAAATAGAGGAATACCCTGAGGTAGTGGGTGCAATAGACTGCACGCACATACGCATCAAAGCACCAGCTGGTGAGCGGGGCAGGGCCTACATTAACCGCAAGGGATGCCCCTCCATCAACTGCCAGGTCGTGTGTGATGCCCAGGGCATAATAATGAATGTGTGTGCTGGCTGCCCTGGGAGTTACCAAGATTCCCACATCTGGCATTTGACGTAGCTGTACCAGACATTTGCCAATGGGGACATCCCACACGGACACCTAGTGGGGGATGCAGGTTATGCACTGGAGCCGTGGCTGATGACACCCATCAGAAATGCACACACACCTGAACAGGAACGCCATAATGAGGCACATGCACAAACACGTAATGTAATAGAGTGTGTGTTTGGGCTGCTCAAGTCACGGTTCTGGTGTCTGGACACATCTGGTGGAGCCTTGCAGTACACACCAACTACATGTACCCAAATTGTCATGGTATGTGCTATGCTACATAATATGATCTTGCGAAAACAGCTGCAGCAGGACCAGCATAGGGCTGGGCCAAACAGCCCCCCACCATTGCCAAGGCCATCACAGGCAGAGCGTGACTCGGAGGAGGAACAACCTGAGCCTGCCCCAGTAGGCAGAAGGAGGCGTGCCCAGTATGCCCTGGCCTTGGCAAAGAGGCAACGCATAGCATATACACTGGCTCAGTAGGAACCCTGGGAAGGATACTCCCTCTGACTCACTCAAATAATAACATGGATGCCTAAAATGACATGACCTGCTCACAAACATGTACAGGGAAGTGTAATATGCACATCCGACAGAGGCAGCCCTGCAGCACCACCTTAGGCATGAATGCCATGTGTTAAGTAATGTAACACCATGTACTATATGCACACCTGAGCACCCTGACTAACATCCACCCTCACCAAGCATGAAGCCACAAAATGATGATGGGATGATCAAGTGCAATAACTGGCTGAAGTAATGCAGTTAGTCAAAGGGGAGCCAATGTGTTTCAGGCTGGGAAGACATGCGCAGCATGACATGATGCACCACCTGCTAGGGATGGCATGCACCTATCATGCCATGCCCCATGGATACTGGCAAAGGCTGTCAGTACCCACAGCATGCCCTGAATAGGTAAGTCTCAAAACACAAACCCACCTTCATAGGTACCACAAGGGATAGGAACCTAGATGTAATGCTACCCAATGCCAGAAGTCTAAACAGCAAGATGTGTGCAGTGTAAACGCACACAGTATGGAGAATATAGATACCAGTCCTGTAATAGAGAACTGGGTCAAGGCTCACATCAGCACCCTAACACTACCAGGTCACACCTCATACTGTGCTGTACAGCCACAAAACATGGAACAAGCTACAAAAGGAGGGTGACTAGCAATAAATGTCAAGGATAACCAATTCCCATGTTGGTACCACAACAAGAAGCAGCATGGATTGGCCATGGTCAAATACCAATGGCTAAAACTGCCTCCCAGTATATAGCCTGCTGCAGACTACTGTCCTAATACCAGGAACTGCACCTGGCCTATGTTGGAATACATGAATATATCTAGCCCCCCAAACCACATTATATTGCTTGACTGAAAATACCCAGACATGCACCAGGAGCATTATACTAGCACCAGCACAGTAGGAGAAAAGTTCCCAGAATTCATAAACCAAAATGCCCAGGAACAATGTACCACTCCCACAAGAGGGGTAAGCATACTGGATGTGATAATCAGCAACATTTGTACTGGATGGCAAGATGAGAAGTGTATCCCTCACCGGTAAGACCAGACCATAGAGTAATCACACTGGATATACACATCCCGACCCCAGTCCCTGGCCAGAATACCACAGTGAAAAACATGTGTAAAGCATAGGTTGCAGCCCTCCAAACTGATGTTGAATCCACGAAAGGCCCTGTGCAAGTGCAGAATATGGGACACACCACAGAACATGTTATACAGGCATTCCATGAACACAGCCAGGAATGCTTGGAGTATGCAATCACAAATAACAACAAGACACAATGCCATACACGCAGACATCTGGCATGCTGGACTCCAGCCATTACCAAACCATGCAAGAGAATGAGGAAGCTACCACATGATAGAGCAAACATAAAAAGGGAAGTAATCACTGACCAGTAGTATGGCAATAACATATGTCCACACATACAATCCACTAAGTCCAGCCACAACAAGTAGAATCTGTGAATCTAGAGGCAATGTGACACCTGTCCCAAGTACACAGACAACCACAACACCCCCCAATAAATACAAATATATGTGATAGATGCAACCATGTATCCAAACCAGAGGTTGAGCTCTGCCAACTCAGTACTGTCAAAACTAGTCAAGAGGAGAAGGTAACCACATACACCACATACCCAGTCCCACATAGACCTACCACAACTGTAAACCAAACACATAAACACAGAAAAATATTCCTGGAGGCCTTAATTACAAACACACCACACCAACAGAAGCCTCCAAAGCAGATCACAAGCAACCACAACCTCCAAACATAGCACATGCAACGAATAGTACACAAAGCTGGTGTGCCAAACAGTCACAGGCCAGAAGGAGAAACAACATGCCTGATACAGTTGTAATAGGTGTCTGTATAGGCAGACACACTGCTGTCCCACTCACCAGACTGAACAAGGGAAAGGGTAGAGTAAGCTGCCTGTAGGCTGCCACAAAATGCCACATAACACAAGTACGCAGGTCACCCCAAAGCAAGCAGAAATATGATGCACTCAATGTCCATGCTAGTGTGAATGACCTGAGATGTACCTCCCTGATCAACATGAAAAGAGACATGGATGATCCCTCTGAGTATGTACCCCAGGCCGGTATGACACTGGCTGTGTGCAGCATCCAACCCTCACCAAGAATGATGCCACAGTACAAACACAGAATGATCATGTTTAACAGCTGGCACAGTTACAGCTGTCAGACCAAGAGGGTCTAATGTCTGTCTGCTTGAGATGTCAAGCATGACAAGCCATGCTGCTGTTCCAGGGATGGCTTGCACCTGTTACCCCTGTGCGTCTGGATACTGGATAAGGCCTTTGCCACCTCCATAGAGCCGTATGTAGGCAAGGCCAAATAGACTACCCACCACCTTAGAAAACATAAGTGGTAGGAATCATAAGGGTAATGCTGACCAATGCCAGATGTGTAAACTGCAATATGCATGCCCCTGAGGCACTTCCCATTATGGAGAACATCGATGTCTGTGCAGTGACAGAAGCCTGCTGCAAGCCTAGTGATAGCACACCAGCACTACTAGGTTGTACCACATACCATGTGTTATGGCCCCAACACCTGCACCAAAACATCAAAGGAGGGGGAGTATCCATATGCAGCACAGACTCCCATATGGCCAGGTAACTGACAATGCACAACGCAGCGGAGACCACCCATGTGCACCTAAGTGTAGTCCAAACTGCTGTACAGTCTGTAGCATGCGACAGACCACATTCTCACACACAAGAACTCCACCCAGACATCCTGATGACACTGGACAGTATGAATGTCCCACCAAATACCAGACAAGGTACACACAAATTACCACATAGGTGGCAAACCATTATGTATGCAAGGAGTAATCAGGGACCTAGGGACACAAGTCGACAGTAATCTGTCATGTGACACTCACAATGCCAATGTGGCTAGGAAGATTGTCGATATTGGACACCGTATCATGAAAGGATTCACATCTACATCAACAGAGGTCACTGTGCCACTGTACTGTTCCCTTATCAGACCCATAATCTAGTACAATGACTCATATGGGATGTACCGTACGTGACACCTGCAGCGGTTCGGAAGACCTCATAGTTACCCCACCAACAGGATAAAGGGTGTGAAATATATGTCATATGCTGGCTGGCTGTAGACACCACAGCTGAATGCAGTCACAGACTGCCTACACAGCGGCATTGTATGTCTGTTGTACAAGGCCATGTCCAACACAGGAGTAATGGACATGCTCCACCACAGGAAATCAAAGCCATTGGAGCTGTGAGAGTGACAGATGTCAGCCTCAACACATAATGAAATAAGATGTGCTGGAGGGACAGATACATAACCCAGAGGCTCCCCACACCCAGAAACAGGATCCCAATCTATGTTAGGCAGAGCCCCTCACTGACACACCTCAACAGGAATATTGCCAAGTGGATGGATGATTGTACATTTATACTGGGGGTCTTCACTGTGTCACGACCAGACAGAGGCACAGTGAAGAAATTCATAAATGGCCATAATAGAACATAGCAAGGGGTGGCGAAAGACACACACACACACTCTGGCTAGGGTTACTAATGCCCTAGGGTGTATAGCCTAGTATGAACCCATGAACCTATGAAGATACAAAATGTACAGGACACTAAGGATAATCACAAGGCTTACCCAACTGATGGTAGGAACTATGTTGGGCATCCACAGATATGCTCCAAATCACACAGATATTACAAACAACATACCAAACACACACACATATTGCTAACATACAACCTGTCAGGTGCAGTGCAAACAACCCCCCCCAGAGTGCAAAATATCTATCCCATCAGACTGCTGGTCCCCTGACATTGCAGATGCTGAGGTAACAGCCATCATCTGCAAAGCAGAACACACAGCAGCAAAGGTATGTGATGGTGTCCTGGGCTGAGGCCAACATGGACTTCAAGAATAATGGAATGCCAAATCACACTACTGCCCAATGTCAGACTTACCACAGGATATGTACCCAAAGAGCAGTGTACAACAACAGTGGTCCATCACAACAAAGGTGTTGCCTGAATGGATACTGCAAACTACCACCCCAGGATCCTGACAAGCTTGTTCTGCACAGCTATGGAAAGGATCAGTGTGTACCGCAGACAGAAGGCTATTGTGGACCTACTGATACTGGATCCTACACAGTGTGGCTGTCGTAACTGCAGATCCTGCCGCTAAACATGTTTGACCCATTTGAAGCAGTCATTAAGATCATTGATGAGGGCAATGTGGTCCACACAGCGTAGCTGGACTGTGCACATGCTTCTAGACAACACCGTACGAGTTCAGTATGGATATGTTCACCAGCTTAAATATATACCCCTATGTCAGTAGAGGGGTTGCAAACCAGACCAAGGACAGAACTGACATGGTCAGACATGCCGCATCCATGTCAGACTACAAAGCAGATATGAGTGGCATCCCACAAGGCCTGGTCTTGGCCACCCCCTCCCGTTCTGTATATATGTCCCATTGGTATAGGCCAACATGGAGGGACTGTGACTGAACATGTATGCAGAGGAGTACAAACAGCCCACTATATCCGACCCCCAGCTGACACAAGCAACCCACAAAAGGGCCACCTACAAACAGACAACTGGAGCCATAGCCATGTCAGCAAGCTAATTGCAGAACTGTGTATAGACAACCACCGTGGATATACAGGAAGTGCCCACAAATTACCACACAGGTGTTAACCCATGACGTACCTAACATGTAATGTGAGACCTGGGTACAAAAGGTGATAGATATCCTGCACTGGACAAACATGTGTCTGTAGTGTTCGCAGAAACATATACTATATACCCACCTAAACATGAAGGTTGGCAGATGTAGATAAGGGGAAGTCACTGTGGCTCTGCAGTCATCCTCCATCAGCGTCACAATTGACTACAATAGCCCCTGTGGGATATACCGCAGCAGACACCTCCATCAACTGAAAAGTCCACAACAGTACCCCACCAGGAGTAGCAAAGAGCATGAACAGATGCCATGTATTGCCTGAGTAAACAAACTGCAGCCCCACACTCTGCCATACTGCCCAGCTACAGGCAAGCTGTGCCTGATGTATGAAGCCATGTCCAACCTGGAATCAATGAACATGCTGCACCTTGTACAATCTGAATGGCAGTGAGCTATGCACATGAGAGACCTGAACCCCAGCACTGACATACATAGGACAAGCTGTACAGAATGATCCATAACACAGAAGGCACCCCCACTCTTCAGTAAACTCCTGGTACAGGTCAGCCAGAGAGTCACTTATCGACACCCCTCAAGAGGAATCCTGATGAGTGGAAGGGAGATGGTAGGCTAACCCTGGGTATCACTGTTATGTCAGAGGTAGACGGAGGCACATTATACTAACCATGACATATGTCATGGCAAACTCCAGTTACAATGTGTGTCGAAGGACAAACACACCCTGTGACTAGCATCAGAAATGGCCTAGGGAACATCGCTAGTGTTTTCCATTGTCCACCCATGTTGTGGAATACACTAGCAATGTTGGACGAGCCTGGTGTAGGTAGTCCATATCTGAACATAATGCAACATGGTCATATGTGCACAACTGGCCCCTACACAGTCTATTGTGCTCACTATGAAGATGTCAAGCAGTCATAGGACTAAAGCCCAGGATACTGTCCACCACAGTGAAAGTACTGAACCAGTACACTATACGGTACTACAGTGTTAGGTCATTATGAAAGTATATTGAGAACTGTCTGCAAAGTATCACATGCAATCCCTGCAGGCACAGTATAATCCCTGTTGTGGCAGACACGAAGCAGTTGGCCAGTTAGTACACAACATGACACCCAACACACAACCATAAACATGAGATATTGTTGAAGTTCACACACACCCAAATATGTGGTGGACTTCAGAGTGCAACATATTTAAAGCTCACACTGGGCATGCTCGCACACTTTGATAAATGAGGCATATGTCAGACAACATGCCATGGAAAGGCTGAACTGGGCATGCTCACACACTTAGGCCATATCTCCGTTTAGCAGTTGGCCACACATATCTGGTATTTGTACGTGTCAGTCCAGGAACCAACCACAACACAGCAATCTGCCCAGTGCACACAGTAAATGACTACAGAGACATAAGTGATATAGTGGATCGCCGTCATATGCAAACATCTTCCACAGATACACAAGTTGGTCATAGGAACAGGGAATGCTATGGCAATAAAGACCTGCAAACAGTAGAATGGCACAAAAAATATTGTGCATCCGACAATTGAACATATGGGTGTAGAGGTCAATACTAGGCTTGTTGCCCTAGGGAATGACAGCTCAGCCAGAGTGTGCTTGGGATCTGCATCCCCAGTACAGTAGACTACTGTGCCACTGTAAAGTAGGTCACAGAAGGCAACATGTGAGGCTAGTGAGCTGTGCCTCTGTCAAGCTGGGGCACCGTGGAGGTCCCAGGGATTGAATGTGCTAAGCCACAGCCATGTTGTCGGTGTGTGCTGGGAGAGGGTTGCTGAGGATCTCTGACAGTAGGTGTCCATCAATAACAGACTGAGGGGAGCCCTATCTGCATTCTCTGGACAATTCCACTGTCAACACTGTGTTGTAATGATTATGTGTGAATGAAGTGCCGTGCCAGAACTGTTCACAGATGTCCTCCCTCTGTGGGCTACAGCTCTGCAATGTATTAGCTCACTCTGTCTGTTGTATGGCGCATATATGGCTGGTGTACAGCTGACAGGTGTCTTATTGTGGAGCAGTCATGGGTATATGTGGGATAGCATGATCAATGCAAACCAAACACATGCTCATAGAATGCAATTGTCAAGGATTATGCTGAGTGGCCAGTATAGTCCCCCAGCATGGGTCCTCTGAAGTCGTCCACCCCAGTCTTCCCAAGTGTAGAGTTTGCTTGTGCTAAATACAGTTCGTGTGCAGTGACAACCTTGCCTGGGGGTGGAGATGGGATATGGATGTCCAGGGAAAGGTGGGTATGGTCAGATATCAACAATGGTGGTCTACCTCTGGTGTGGAACAGTGAGTACCCACGTTGCAGATGGACAGGTGCAATATGTATTCCCCCATGTGGCTGTGGTGTGTGGTTCTGCCATAGCACATGGACCCACAAATTGTAGTGGCTGTAGGGTAAAGTGGTAGAGGCCTGAGTAGTTCTCACACACAATATGCCTGTACCTGATGTTAACAACTGGAATGGTGTATGTGAACACCTGCATATCCCGGCACTGTTCCCAGGGAAGCTAAGTGTGTGTCCTGGATATGGGTGTGGTGTTCTGGACTGGTTGTGTTGTGTGTTACAGGTCCTGTGGTCACAAAGCATGGTATAGAACATAACCTGCCAGTGCGATGTGCATATCTGACCCTGACGTAGGTGGCTGCAAATGCATATATATGCTATCCCCCACCTGACAGGTAGTACTACATGTACATACCTCTGTAGAAATAAAGATGTCAGCACCCTATAAATACTGCAGGTGCAGAGCAGATGCCCAGTAATTGGGATAGTGCGCTCTGCTAATGCGTCTCCCTCACGTGTCATAATGTAGTTAGGTAGGGGTTTGAATCCTGCAAATGCTCAGGGTGAGTGGGGTTTGTGTGTGTGAAAGGCTGTGAGAGGGAAATGTCCCTTTTGGCAACTGGGAAAACACACTACAGGATGCACATTCCCCTTTCTAAACACTGATGATGTCAGCACCCTATAAGTACAGCAGGAGAAGAGAATCCTCCCAGTAATGCGAATAGCGCACTCCGCTAATGCGTCCATCTCGAGTGTCATAACATAGTTAGGTAGGGGTTTAAATCCTGTAAATGCTCAGTGTGTGTGGAGGGGGTTAGTGTGTGTTCAAGACTGTATGAAAGAAATATCCCTTTTGCCATCTAGGAGAACACACTACAGGATGCACATTCCCCTTTCTAAACACTGATGATGTCAGCACCCTATAAGTACAGCAGGAGAAGAAAAGCCTCCCAGTAATGCAAATAGCGTGTTCTGCTAATGCTTCCATCTCGAGTGTCATAACATAGTTAGGTAGTGGTTTGAATCCTGCAAATAGCAAGTGTGTGTGTTTGGATGAGGGGGGTTAGTGTGTGTGCAATTTTGTGGGAGGGAAATGTCCCTTTTGGCAACTGGGAGAACACACTACAGGATGCACATTCCCCTTTCTAAACACAGATGATGTCAGCACCCTATAAGTATAGCAGGAGAAGAAACACCTCCCAATAATGTGAATAGCGCACTCTGCTAATGCGTCCGTCTCGAGTGTCATAACATAGTTAGGTAGTGGTTTGAATTCTGCAAATGGTATGTGTGTGTGTTTGGATGAGGGGGGTTAGTGTGTGTGCAATTTTGTGTGAGGGAAATGTCCCTTTTGGCAACTGGGAGAACACACTACAGGATGCACATTCCCCTTTCTAAACACAGATGATGTCAGTACCCTATAAGTACAGCAGGAGAAGGGAAGCCTCCCAGTAATACAAATAGCGCACTCTGCTAATGCATCCGTCTCGAGTGTCATAACATAGTTAGGTAGTGGTTTGAATCCTGCAAATGGCAAGTGTGTGTGTTTGGATGAGGGGGGTTAGTGTGTGTGCAATTTTGTGTGAGGGAAATGTACCTTTTGGCAACTGGGAGAACACACTAAAGGATGCACATTCCCCTTTCTAAACACAGATGATGTCAGCACCCTATAAGTACAGCAGGAGAAGGGAAACCTCCCAGTAATGCGAATAGCATGCTCTACTAATGTGTCCATCTCGAGTGTCATAACATAGTTAGGTAGGGGTTTGAATCCTGCAAATGCTCAGTGTGTGTGGAGGGGGCTAGTGTTTGTACAAGTCTGTATGAAGGAACTATCCCTTTTGGCAACTAGGAGAACACATGACAGGATGCACATTCCCTTTTCTAAACACTAATGATGTCAGCACCCTATAAGTACAGCAGGAGAAGGGAAACCTTCCAGTAATTTGAATAGCGCACTCTGCTAATGCGTCTCTCCCGAGTGTCATAATTTAGTTAGGTAGGAGTTTGAAACCTGTAAATGGCATGTTTGGATGTGGGGACTCTGTGTGTGTGCAATTCTGTATGAAAAACATGTGCTTTTTTGAGATCACACTACATGATGCACATTACCCTTTCCAAACAGTGATGATGACAGCACCCTATACATACAGCTGGAGAAGAGACATCTGCCAGTACTCAGAATAGTGCAACCTGCTACAGCGTCACTCTCAAGTGCCATAACATATTTCGGTAGGGGTTTAAAATCTGCAAGTGGCAAGTGTGTGTGTGCTTAGATGTGGGGAGTTTGTGTGTGTGCATTTCCGTATGAAAAACATGTTAGTTTTGGCAATCAGGAGATCACACTACCTGATGCACATTACCCTTTCAAAATACTGATGATGTCAGCACCCTATAAGTACAGCCAGAGAAAAGGAACTATCTAGTAATCCGAATAGTGCGCTTCGCTAATGCGTCTCTCTCATGTGTCGTGACTTAGTTAGGTAGGGGTATGAATCCTGCAAATGGTGAGTGTGCATGTGTGTGTGTGTGGGGGGGTAGTAGAGTGTGTGTAAATGCAAGTGTGAGAGAACAGATCCTTTTGGCAAATACTACAATACACCAGATGCTGCATATTCCCCCAGTAAACACAGGGGATGTCACCACACTATCAGCACAGACAAACAGGGCTAGTTGGCCAGTAATGCCAATAGTGCGCTCTGCTACTGGGTCTATTACCATTGTCAGAGTACAGATAGGTATGTTTTGGTAACCCACAACTGCCACGTGTGGTTGTGTCACACATTATGACCTTGTTTGGGTCTTTGTACATAACAATGCATGCCATTGCCTAAACCAGCAATGGCATTGCACACATGATGTATGTGTGTGACCCATACACATAAATACCTGTGACCTGCAGTAGTTACCATGTCTGACACATGCCTCGAGTGGATAAATGGTATTTGCAATGTATACCAATATGATTGTGTCTTACTGTGCAGGGGCCGCACGTGGTATGTGTCTATACAGTGTGGGTGTATATGGTAAAATACCTACAGCAGGGGATACACATCTGGTCTGGGCCATATAGTCTACATGTAGTCGATGTACAGGTGCTGCATGTTCCCACCTGTTGTGGGAGTGGTAACATGACATTCCACTGCAATTCAGTGACCATATGCTGTGAACCCTTCAACTAGTGTGTTGTAGCTACAGTAATGCTCATGCACAATGTTTGGCTGGATGCAGTCCAGCCATATAAAGACAGTTCTTGAGACTGTCATATTGCCAGTGTTGTTATGGAGGATAGGTGGTCTTCCTGTGTATGGGAGGGTTGTGTGTGCCAGGCTATGAACCAGATGGCAGTCCGACACACTGTTAGCTGCACATGATTAGGCCCTGATGCTTTGTGCTGTGCCAACAACCTGGAGGTGTGTGTATCTGTGGTGCCTTGGGATACCACCCCCCTGTCCATGTGTGTTACATGTGTAGGGGACGACAGGCATGGTATGGGGCATAACCTGTCAGTGATGGGTAACACCTGTGAGCCATGAATCAGGACTCTGGTACTGCACAGACATTGCAGTTCACCGTGCTGAGGACAGTGTCCAGTGCATGCATCTTGCGGTGTACACTGCTGGTGTTGTGTAGCAGCACTGTTAGTGTCCTAACCTGTGTGATACCCGCGGAGGTGGCTATGTAATCCGTGTCCTGCAGCATACAGCAGTATGTGTGTATCAAGGAGCTTTGCCAATATACATCGGGCCATGGGTGTCACGTGCAAGATGACCCTTGCACATCATTGTGGCTTCCCTAGCATGTAAGCACACGTTGACAGCCAGCGGATACCCTATGAATGACATTGGAGACTGAGCAGAATGTAGACATACAACACCCTTCCTACATATAGTGGTAGCATACCTGGTGAGGGTATGTTGGCAACCAAGATCAGGCTCATACTGGCCCGTGCCACATGCTGAGAGATCCATTCTATGTTCCCTATCATGTAGTCCAGGGAGGTATGTCTCAGGGCAGCCATAGTGGCATGGTCAATGAGTGAGTCATATGTGTCCATGCCTCTGACTGACCTGTATGCATGTGTTCTGTGGTGGACCATAGTGCCCCTGAGGCATATCACTGTGACCTTCACCAAGTACAGCCTGTTGAGTGGGACCCCAGTGCAGCACCCAAGACAGGTACCTGACATGTCTGTAGCAGGTGTGTTGTGTAGCCCTACAGGCTGTGAGTGTGTGGCACACGGGATGTGTGTGCCATGTGTGGCATGTGCTCTGTTCCAACGGAACATATGCTTGTGTGCCAGCTGCGGAGGTGTGTGATGCTCAGGCAGGATGCTATTCTGAGTCCCCACGTATGCCCCAGTGTGTTCAGCATGCTGTCAGTGCGTGTCTATGTCTGACTTGTATTGTAGTCACTGTAATATGACATGCCACCTGACAGGGTATGGCATTACTGGGTTCAGAGAGCTCAGTCCCCAGATTGGCTGTGTGGTGGCATCCCACACATGTGTTGTACGTTCCTGGCCAAGGGTGATGGCTGACTGCATACATGTGGCAGCTGTGACATTGCCACATGACTCACATAAACCACAACTGGACCACAGAGGTGATTCACAGGTTACCTTTGCACATGCTACCCTAGTAGTGTGATTGCCGTGGTGAGTACCAACACATAGGGCCAATGGGGAACAACATACTGAAGGTGTGTATGTGTGGGTGTACTGCTACTGTTTCATAGCACTGGCATATATGACTGCACACATGGGTAAATGCCAGGTAAGACATGTGCAATGTGTCACAGGCAACGTACATGCGAACAGGACAGACAGTGACATTCTGTCATGTGTAAACTTGACATACATATCGTACGCTATGCAGATGTCACTAGGAGTCCACAGAAGCACTGTAACTCTGCATTGCAGGTGGAAGCAGTGTTCCAGGGAACCCCAAGCGAACATGCATGCAAACAAAGCTACAGTAAGCAGGGCTGGAAGTAGTGCATTGTACAACAAAGAAGGGGTAACACTAACAGTTAGTAACAATGCAAATATGTAGGCACTATCAACATGTACCCAGGAATACACAGCGCAGATGCCCATGGTAAAAATGATATTATGTCATAGTTAATTGTGATTTGGATTACATTGGTACTGCACACATATCAACATGCGCAAACATCCACATTGCATAGTCATTGTGGGCAACTTGACACCATTACTGTACATGTCCACCATTGCATATCACTACTTGCATTAGCTTCCCCCCTGTGCTACCCATGTATGCGGCTACTTGTTGACATCCTTACCACCGGCATGCAATTATGTGCAGCTGTTACACTTTGGTACGTACTATGGGTGCAGATGACAATTCAGGATATTCATACGGTTACTGCATCAGGCATGCTGGGATATACACACAGTCATATCAGCACACTGTACTGTTACCAACATGATACTACTAATACACTTCTATGTAGTCACCCTGTGCATCAGCAACATGTTTACCTGTTCCCGCAATGATGTTGGAGATTGCAGGAGGTGGCACATTGTCATCATATGCACAGGGTGTGAATTAGGTATGCCTGAGTCTGCTACTGATACCACCAATTGACATGTGTGTGTATGTGTGTTGGTGAGGGGCAGCAGTACAGGGTGGGGCACTGTTGGTGCAGTGTGTGCGTGTATGTGGTCGCCCTAGGTGTTAACATTTTGCAGGTGTGTATGCACGCACACAGTTCCACCTCATGGCTGCCATATACAGGGGTGTGTGGACAGCCACAGACTGCACCTGGCAGGTCATACAGATCAGTGTCTGTGGGCACGGACACGGTACCTGTGCCTGGCAGGGGTGCTACGGGCCGTATCCAGTACTAAGCCAGACTGGGTACTGTCATCAGAAGTGGGAGTGTGTTGATGGGACACAGGTCCCTGTTGGGACTGTCCAGAGCCATGTGCACGTGGTCTCCTGGGGCGTTCCGATGACAGCACAGATCCAGCATTGCTGGGGTTGCTGCTGGCACTATGGGGGCATGCGCGGGCCTGTTGTTGTCCGCGCCGACTGCCAGCTGCTGCTGTTGCTGGCATACGGCCATGTCGACGCCGCAAACGCCCACCATTGCCCTGGCTCATGGACATTTGGTTGTGGAACTGCTGTAATATGTCCCCACAACGTCTGTCTATGACATTGGTGAAATTACGGATAGCATCCGCGATGTCACGCATACTGTCAGTCATGGCTGTGCGACATGCTCTCAGCTCCCTCAGACCCTGTCTGGTATACCTTTCCATACGCGACTGTGCCTGCATGACAGCCTGAAACATAGCTGAGGTTGACAGACCTCTTTGGGCACATCTGCCAGAGGCAGTATGCCCACGGATGCTCCCACGAGAACCCATGGGCAACTCTCTGTGTGGTACCATCGCAGGACCCTGCCCATGGCTGCTGTGTGGGGATGCATGTGCCACAGGTACCACATTACCCTGGTCAATGCCCACTGTATCCTGTCCATCACCTAGGGACAATGGTGACAAAGGATGTACTGGCAGGATGACTGTGCGCAATGATGGGGTTGACAGCTGTGTACTGTCAATTGGCTGACCAATGGCGGACCCTGACACACCTTCCTGTACCATTACACAGATATCATCATTACCAGTACCTGTGGCACCAGATTCAGGTTCCCTGCTGCAGGACACCAGAGCAGCACCAGAACCTGTGGGAGGAAGACAGGAAACACAGTTTACAGTGTCCATACATTGTTACCAGTGATGCACTTATGCACACATGCACACATGCACACATGGACACATGCACACATGGACACAGGCACACATGCAGACATGGACACAGGCACACATGCAGACATGCACAAGTGGACACATGCACACAGGCACACATGCACACATGCACACAGGCACACATGCACACATGCAGACATGCACACGTGGACACATGCACACGTGGACACATGCACACATGCACACATGGACACATGCACACATGCACACGTGGTCACATGCACACATGGACACATGCACAAATGCACATGTGGACACAGGCACACATGCACACATGCACACGTGGACACAGGCACACATGCACACATGCACACGTGGACACAGGCACACCTGCACACATGCACACATGCACACATGGGCACAGGCACACCTGCACACATGCACACCCCGCAGTATACACACAGAGCACTACTAAGTTACACTAGTGTTACTAGCACTATCAGGACTATTATAGGTATTGTTAAACACACTCACCAGCATGGATGGCCTGCCTTGCTGTAACCCCGGAGGGACCTGCAGAAATGATGAGATTAATGTCAGTGGGCACAACTGTGCCATTGATACTGCATATGATACAGTGCAGTAGTACACCAGTTGCCTTTCACACGTCAGCTGCTGATATTGCCAGTATCACACATGCACAATTACATACCATGATGACAGATACATACCACGGACACACCTTACACATGCATAAACTACCAGTGTACAGAACAGTCAAGTGTACATATGGCATATTACCTGCATGCTCCATGTCGTGCTGCTGTGTGGATCCAGCCTCCATCATGATGCAGGTGTACTGCTGTTGCTGTTCCTGGGCTGGAGCCACAACACTTAGGAGTAACCCCTCCCGTCTGGTGAGGGGGGATGTGTGACCACCCCACCTCCTGTGGCAACCTGTTGCCTGTGGATATCCGACGCACGCTGACGGACACTTCTGATTAAATCACTGCAGTGATGTCGTACCTGCTCATATGTCCTATTATGCGTGCCAATGTCATTTACCCTATGGACAAGGTCTTGCCACAGTGCAGCCCTCTCCTGCTGATTCTGACTGGTGCGGAAAAACAGTATGTCATACTCCTGCACCAGGCTCTGGTGTATCTCCCCATCTTCCACTGCAGAGTAGGCGGGATTACGCTGATGCGCCATCTCCCTGGAAGAGAACACAAACAGGATATCAGCAGACTATGTCAGCAATATATGGCACACATACTATACATGATACTCATGTGTAGTGATATACTACTACTCCCATATGTTGCATGTGTGTGTGTCGTGGTGGATATACAAGTACATGGCCAGATATCAGTGCTCAGCCAACACCTGTGCAACAATACCTGCCACATTCCACACAACATAGTAGCATGCCCCATCGGTCAGCACACACTGACAGGTCCAATGCACAACCTCACTCTGGGGGTTCATCCCAAGGTACTGTATGTGGGATGCCATCCACTAGTGTGATGTGGACACAAGTTACTCGGCCTGGATATGCATATCCCACCACCACCACCAGCACAGTAGACTACTTTGATATGTATGTGATTAGACAGTTATTCACTTGTTAGGACTGAGATGGTATCCATGCAGCACACTGGGCCAGTGGAAGCCACAACCCACACTGCTTACCCCTTTGCAAATGCTTACCATGGACATGCCACAGATTGCATGGAACTTGCACACACATTTCTAACCCAGACCCTATGCACAAAGGTTAGGCATCCTGTCCGGTGGACCCCAGACAGAGGCAGATTGTATAACAATAGCAGGAGGCTACTGCAGGACAGAGCAGATTCACATTAAGGGAAGGCATCTGTAGTCAGCACTAGTACTATGCTACGGTCTCTCATAACAATGGCCATGACCTACTCTGGGAGGGAAATGGCCACAAACACTATGGATAACCACAAGGCCTTCTTCAGTTATGTTACACATATGGACCAAATGCCTCAGATATGCTCTGCATTAATACACACCTATTTAACATTCACCAAACACACAGATATTGGCAACATTCTTGCAGACAGGTTCGATGCATGTATCCCCCCTCCTTCTCCCCCACCAGTTGAAATACTTATCACAGCTGTATGTAACCTCCCTATCATCTCACATGTCCAGGTGAGGGCCGCCCTCAGCAAAGCAGAACTCACAGCATCACTGTGACCTGCTGGTATCCCTGGATGTGTGCTACATGCACTCCAAGAGGACATACAACCGCATATAAGACTGATAATTACTCTTGGCCGTACTACAGGATATGTACATGGACACTGGCATACAGCAACAGTGGTCCCACACCACTAAGGAGGCACCTCTACTGACCCTGGGAACTACCACATCATATGCATAACCGGCCTGGTCTGCTAAGCTATGGAATTATTCAGTATGGGATGCATATGCAGTGATATCGGGTACCTGCAGACACTTGTTCCCAGCCAGTTTGCCTTTGTGATGGGCTGATCCTGCCTTTTGAACCTGGATGACCTTTTAAAGCAGTCACTACAGCCATTGCTGAGGGCAACGAACAGACAACTGCTGCCAGGATCATGGCCTAACACTGATTGACATGTAATGTATAGTCATCCCCTTTTGGTGTAACTACGTACACACAACATATCACATGGACATACCTATAGATACAGACCTATGACACATTTGGAGGGTTCACAGTATGCAGACTATTAACCTGCTACTTTGCATTACCTGTGTTTGTCGCCGCTAGTTGCATTACCACTGCTTCAGCTTCCTGCTGCTACTGTCACTGCTGACAGCTTAGAGTCACAGTGTGTAGCGTGTTTTTTTTTTTTTTCTCTCTGTCTCGGTTTGTCTCTCTCCCTCTGTCTGCTTCCAGACAGTGCAATGAATGTATCGCATGTGTGGAGTGTTAGTACAGGATACTTTTGCAGGTATCTGCATAGGTCCATGTGATGGCCTCTGCACCAATTGTAAGCCAGCATTTGCTAATTGCATGCAGCCAGTTGTGTACTGATTGCAGTTCTCACTGTGATTTCAGGACAGTGCTATAAAAGGGTATGTGAGATAGGCGTTGCCCTTTCAGATTGTAAGGGTGGGGACCATGCTGGCATGCTGTGGACACTGTTCTGTGAGTGTAAAGGTTAGTATCTCTCTCATGATTCAGGCTGTGTTGTAGATTCACATTTTTCCATTCCTCACTCCTGTTCCCTGTAGTATGTGTGTATGCACAATGACACCTACAGCTATATATAGATATATATTTATATCTATATATATATATATATATATATATATATATATATGTAAATATACATACATTTATATATGTACATTAACTGACATTATTACCTACAAGCTACCAACTAGCATGGCTGTTTCTGTTCACACACTACTATTATGGGAATCCAGTAGTTTTCACAGTAATTCTAAATGACATGCTTTGTGTACTACACATCCTATATTCCCTTTACATTCATCCCTACTATTACATGTTATATTTATTTTAGCACAATGTTCTTGTATAAGAGTCATGGCTTAGTGGTAGGTCATACAGACTACTGTTTCCTGGGTTCGGAACTAACAGTGGGATTTTATTTTGCTTTTGAACTAACTACAGGACCTGTCAATCAAAGTGACTAAGGCACTTTTAAGCAGTTGTAACCGGGTTAGCGCTGGTTTGCGCGGAGCTCACGCATGTGCACTGGCGGTTAGCTCCGCGCACACACCCGCCACAACCGCTTAACAGTGCTTACTCTGGTGCACACCCGCGCTATTTTCTTTGAAAGAAATGAAAATGGGGAGACAGGAAAGTGGTGAAAAAGGGGTCACAAAGAGGGTAAGACAGTAGGGAAACAAGCTTGGGATGTGCAGGAGGGATGTAGGTAAGGCCCATAGCTGCCCATTTCTTCATCAGCAACAGCTGTGCATATGTATGTAATTTGGTGTGACATTTGAAACCTTCCACCCCTGAGAGAGGTGTCAGGACAACAATAATACTTGTTGTACAGCCAATTGTAATTGATAGTTTCCATGTCCAGCAGACATGTGTGCGGAATGGGCAGCTATGTATGGGGCGTAATTTTTTTGTGGGTACAGAGTGCCCTTTTTTATTTATTTATTTTTTCAGGTGAGAGTGGTATGTCAGGTGAAGGAAGTCGGTATAGCTGGGGAGGTAGGTTGGGTAGGTAAACAGACAAGACAAACAAGACGCATACAGGGGCGGTGTATGACATGTGTGGGGGGGTTACACAATTGACGGAGACGGAGGTTTGGATATCCAGAGCCCATGAGCCCACAGATGGCAACAGTGGAACTGATATCCCCACCCATAGGCAGTTGCCACTGTTCCTTCACTGCCCAGGATGGGGCTGTGCTGGGGGTTGTGTAGGCCGGGCAACAGGCATGCCCGTAAGTTGTGCCACCTGTGCCTCAAGCTGGCGTAGGGGCTCGAGAACAGAGTCCCGGATCTCCCTACGCACCACAGTCCGGACGCTACGGAGGGTGAGTGGTGGTTCTCCTCCGGCCACACTTGCAGGGGGGGGCGATCCCCATCCCCTGCAGCGCTTCCACCCGCAGGTGGCACAGGGCCACCGGAGGAGGGTCCAGACTGGGCACTAGTGCCAGGTGCACTCACCAGCTGAGGTGGGAGAGGTGGGTCCGCTGGAACCCGCCTTCCCTGTTGTCCTATGTTTTGCATTATGTCATGACAGTTTGGGTTAGTGACATATAATACCATTCACAATTAGTTGTAACAGCATGCATTAGTATTCCCATTAACCAAACACCCAGATATTCACACCATTGAACAGCGAGCATAACACATGCATAATTTGAACAGCAATACACAGTCCAACAACATGCAGGGTTGATTGATGGCAACAGGCCATCAGGTTTGGATGTATGAACAGGGCAGATGCATCAACAGACATGCAAATATATATGACCCAACAGGACAAATGTCCAGGGGTGTTAATTGTGATTGCACATAGCATTTTCACGTGGAATGGGTTATATGTGGTTATAGGGTGGGGTGAAGAAAATAATATTAACACCTTCGAATACCAATACATATGCTGTACATTTCTAATAACTGCACATATATAGACACTACTGTTCTAACTACAGTTTTCTATATGATAACTATTTCAACTTGGTGATAGGACTGTTACTGCAACATCAATATACATTTTATTGTTCTTCATACACACTAATATCTAGCTTTGTTCAGCTACATCATCCTGCTACATTTGCTTTATATAGCTATAGTCAAGTGTGGATGTTTGGTATATCAGACAATCATAATATCTGCATATTGCAGACTGAGAGCAACATATCCAGATTTTGGGATACACATTCCAGATGCAGCAACACTTTGAGCAGATTTCGCTGTTTGGTTTTGATTCTCACATGCGTTTCATTCTGTACTGACTGAAGTATACTTAATTCAGGGGTTATTACTACTGTATTGCTGGATTCATGGCACTTTCTCACACTCTCTCACTTGTTTTCATTTTACTATTCAGGATGGTACTTACTTCTAGGCTTTATTGACATGTTTTACCTGTAGTTATTGCAATCCTTTCCAGCAGTCTCACTTCTGTCATGTTTCAGTATTTCAACAGGGATATATTTCACACATGTGATTTCATCATCTTCTGCAGCTATACTTTTCAGCCTGCTGCAGGTTGTGTACTATTTTCTTACAGGTGGGGCATTTTTATTTCAGAATTTATGTCAGACATTTTCATTTTTCTGTTTGGATTACAGACTGCAACACACTTTTGTAATCAAGCAATACTTGCAAACACTTTCACACTGTTACTTGCACATTTTATTACTTAGTGACTACACTGCACTCTTTTGCTGACTGTCATATTTTTATATTTCTTTACAGTTACTGGTAGTGGATTACTGACCTGCCTGGTGGCGCAACCACACCAGCCTATCGCCATAGGCTCTGCGGTTCGCAGAACGGACATCTGCAGCTGTAATATAAATGAAGTAATATTGGAATACACATCTCCATAATATCAGCTAGTTTAATTTCTTACATACATAATTAAATGTAACTTACTCAGTAGTGGGGCATTGGGCATTTGCCGGGCCTCCTGGATCCAAAGGTTCAATTGGTCCTGCTTGCGTCTCTTCAGGTCCGCATGGCGGTGATGGACCTACTCACCAGTCCTTGGAATGCCTGTGGCACTGGTGAGATCATGAGCCAACCGGTCCCACGCCTCAGCCCTATATGCTCACCACAGGACCTGGCCCTGCATGAGTTGGGCCTCATGATTGTGGACTAGGAGCCAGACCATGTACCTGGACTCCTCAATGCCCCACCTCAGTGCTCGAACTACCCTCACCTACTACTGTCATTCTGGCTGCAAGTCAGTTCTACAATCGTTTATGCTGTGTATTCCTGCCTATGGGGCTTATATAGTCCGTTTTTCCCGCACATATCTGTGATTGGCCAATTTGAAATTGTATCAACTTCACTAAACCTGCATTGTCATGCTCCAGTTTGTATTCATTCCTATATATTAGTTATTTTTGCATTTATAGGTACTGCTGTCATGGCTTAGTAGTTCAGTACCTTGACTATGGTGTATAGTATCCTGGGTTCGAACCTGGCCACTACTTTTTATTTTTTATGACTGTCTAGACAAGCTGAGGGGTGTGTCTGTGTAAAGGCTGTTTTAATACGGCTTGCTCAACGTTGCCCGTCGGTTAGCGTGTTTGCGTGGTGCGCAGCTCCGCGCAAACAGGGTACGCTGGTTTAAGCCTCATTTGACTATCAGCACGCATATTACGCTCAGCTCAGTTAGGGGCACATAGATTTAGCGTGTTAAACCACTGCTCAGCTACGGGCACTCATTTTGCACCAGTTAAACTACTGCTCACCTACGGGCAGATGCACTCACCCTGTTAAACTGTAGCTCAGCTATGGGCACATCTGGCATTTTTTATTGTTTTGTTACCTCACATTTCTTCCATATAAATGGGCTATTTCATTACATTTTACATAAAATGTGATTTTATGTGTACATATTTGTCAGGGACTTGTTTCGTGCTTATTTTGCTAAAAATAAAAATTGGTGTTGTGGGGGCTCGAACCATGAATGCCTACTCTTCAGCCAACATCTCTACTGCTACGCTATTGCTTCTTGGCTTACTTTGCATATTTAGTTCTTATATGCTTTCCCACTGACTGCTAACTGTAGCTGCACTACGGGCACGCCCGCGCAAACGAGCGCACTCATGGTTAAACATCTTTACAATTTGAAAAAAAATGATGAGATGTTCATTTGTACATTTTATGTTCGTAGTCTGTGGGGGCATGTGTTGTGTTGTGTTTATTCACATTTCCATGGACTCTGTCGTGGGTGTTTACTTTGGGCACTTTTACTCTTCTGGGGGCGTGTCCGCTTACAGGGCTCGGCCTACGGACACGCCCCCTACTGTCTTACATGGACCGTGTTAGCCTTAGGTGTGATTCAGCATGCTCTCATGAATATGCAGAGCATGCTGACATCACTCCGTTTAACTGCAGCCTCCGTGTATGAGTTATAACTCTTACACGGAGGCTTCGTGAATCCTGCCCGTTATCTTAGTCACCAAATACTGTATATACACTGGACAGATGAGCTGTTATCTCCTTCAGAAAACAACTTCAGGGCGTGCCACAAAGTTCAACAATATCTTTATAAATGTGTGCCACAAAGTTCAACAATATCTTTATAAATAAAATGCATACAACAGCTTATCCCAGTGAACACAATCAAATATGCAGATGATTCCAACGATGTCAGCCTCTTCAGTCAACTCCAAGGTGGTTGTTACAAAAGTAAAAATTAATGCCTTCAGCAGTTTAAGCTACTCCTAAATCCAATGAAAACTAAGGTAATGGTATTTTCACCTTCAGATCAGAAACTAAAAACCATCATGATTAAAAAATACTATCAACCAAGAATATTAGAATTTAGCTAGTACAAAACACAAAACTGCTGGGTATAATAACTGACCCCAGATTAAGATTTGATCAGCATATGCAATATACTGTACAAAAAAAAACAGCCATAAATTAGGACTTTTTCACAATGTCTAACCTTTTCTATCAAACCATTCACATAAGACCATAGTTCAAACCTATCTTCTCGCTAGTCTCCTGTAAGACTAACCCACTTGCCTTGTTCTTTAACTAGTTTGAATTACCTTTCTATTAGCCTACACTTGCATTAACACTGCAAATAATATTCTCTGCATCCCAGACAGATTTATTTATTTATTTACATGTGTTTACCGGGAAAGCCCGACTGGACCAGAAGCCCATTTTCAGCAGAGGCCCAGGGATAAAAGCTCCACAGAAATATAAGCAAAATGCAATGATTAGATAGTACAATAGTATACATACAGTAAGATGCAGAATACACATTATCTAGTTAGTCTATGCAAAATAGTATTCAGTACAGTTTTCTAGCAGATACAGGTTCAAAAAGAAAAACACACAAGCATTTCAGTAAAGATCACTGTGAGAAAAATAAAATTAGTACATGTGTACATATTAAATAATAGTTATGATCAAATGAGATTTCCTATATATATATATATATATATATATATATATATATATATATATATATATATATATATATATATATATATATATATATTGTTTTTTTCAGTAGTAATAAACACTGAGAAGGGGAGAAAATGGTGTACGGAGTGGATAGTGTGTTGAGAGAGTTATAGATATCTTGTCAGTAAGGTTTGCCACCAGCCACTTATTAAACTGGGACTCACCTCACAATGTATTACATTCACTGAACTAATAGTGTTTACTCAAAAAGCTAAAAAAACATAATAGTGACTGACTATACTCTGTGTATGCTACAAAACTGTGGAAATCTTTCCCAATAAAACTCAGAAATATCTCATCTCATCTGCACAGAAAAAAAACACATTGAAATTATATCTGTCAAGAAAATGGTCTTATATTTCTAACACCCCCGTTACTAAGCCCCATCCTAGTACAATCTTCTCTCATCTACATTTTAAAATCTTAATGAAGTCATACCTATCCATAAAGAACCCTGCTCTTGTACTACCAACATTAATAAGTCCTTATGCAGATAAATCAAGTAAATATCATAATCTCCTCACACTTTCTCAACTGCTTGCACATCTTAAGTGAATTACTTGTTGCATAACACAGACCTTGTGGTGCAACGGTAGCACTTCATATCTAGTTCATAAGGCTGCATGCTAAAATTATGTTAGGGTCAACTTGTTGGGGATGGTATAACAGCTGAGATGTTTACCTTATATATGCAAGGTACAAAGTTTAAATCTCACCTTTGGAAATAAAATTGGCTGGGCTTAAAATGGGCCACAAGGCCAGTTAGTCTAGTACTTACCTATGGATACCTATGCATATTCCTCATCTGTTGTCTGCCTACTAAAATTTCCATGTGACTTTATGCCTAAACTGCAAAATAATGCTGAATGTATATCTGATATGTGTGTCTTTAATATGCTGTAAATACTGTATAGTGGACTTAACATAGAGGTCAGCTGCTAAATGATATGTTACCCACTGTTATGGGGCATATTTTGTTAGGTCAAGCAGAATGGCCATGACAAAGTATTTAATGTGGAGATTTTCTCCTCAGGCCAAGTCAAAATGTCTTAGTAATTAAAGGATACTAAATAAATAAATAAGAAATAAGAACAGATAAGAGGCATGGTGTGTGTGTGTGTGTGTGTGTGTGTGTGTGTGTGTGTGTGTGTGTGTGTGTGTGTGTGTGTGTGTGTGTGCCAGAATGTGCACATGTGTGTGAGAGTGAATGAGGGAGCACCTGTATCAATGCAGTATAAGAGACACTGGCAATGATTACTATGAGAGCAACTAAAAAGAGTTTGTTAGTGCGTATGATAATAACTAAGTAATTCAGAAACATGCAGATTAGTTGATAATTATGTCTTTTCTCATTGTGGCTAGTGTCTATCTGAATCACTGCTTTCCATGATGGCTCTAAAAGGCCTTTTTTGCCACAGCCTTACTACTCACAGCCTGGTTTGTTTATTAATCTTAACCAATATATAAAGAAGAGATCTAGCAGATAGTGGCAAAAGCAGTGTAACACAACCACATAACAGAGTTACATTTATGTTAAAAAATATTTTAATTTGTTCATTCCAACATTGGAGCAGCATATTTTTATGGGACAGTACAGACACTCAAGTCCCAAGCAGTCAAAAAACACTGACTTGAATCCAGGGACTCAAGCATCTTGTAGCTTGTGCAGGCTGTTGCTAGTGCTTCAGCTTGAATATGAGTTTGGGGAAGCAGCCATGGAGAGGAGAAGAAAGGAGATTTTAATCTTAGAATATGGGAAGGGGGGTTTAGAGTTAGTAAGAAGGAGGGAGATTTTAGGGTTAAGGAGCAGTCAAGGAATTTAGGTTTAGGCATGGGGGGTTGGAGATTTTGTCTTAGGGAAATGATCAGTAACTTTAGGATTAGAGAAGGGGGACTGACGGTTTAGGGTAAAGGAGCAAGGGCTTGTGTTAGGAGCTAGGAAAGAATTTTAGTGTTAGAGTTTAGGTTCTAGTAGTGCTATATAGTTTTACAGGCATGGATGTGGGGAAAACTATGCTGAGATGGGAGTCCGGGCTAATGAGAATTCAAGTACTGGATATTTTGAGGAAGTACAGTAAGCATGTGTGTCACAAGCTACTAGCATGTGAGCAGCTGTAGCAGGCCCTATTTTTACTGATGGGCATTTTCTGTCCTCTACATGTTAATTAACTTCACTGATATCCCCTGTCTGTGTCTATAAAGTCCGTAGTAGTGTCCTTCATTTTTACTAGACTACTTGAAATAGTTCACCTCTTTTTCACTTTTCTGTGGTTTGCATACTATAGCTGGTAATGATCACATCTCTGTTTGTAGGACTACTGGATATTTTATTTTATGGTGCTGTGCTTTGCTGCTTTTAAATGCTGGGAAGGAGGGGGCAGGCAATTATTTACCTAGTTTTCAAACTTTTACCAAATAATTAGTTTGTAAACAGAATTGCACTATTCTGTATTGATAGTTTGGTTTTATAAGATTTGTTTATCAGCTTTAATAGTATCAGGCATGAAGAAGTCAACAAATCCGTGAACTGTGTTATTTCAAGGTTAACACAGTTCACTTTTTATGTAACTACCAGCATTGCATTTTGCAGTAAAGGTGTTTCAGTCTAATAAATATTCAATGAAATAGCACCTGTCTCACAGCCATTGATGAAATAGTCATCGGCCTAATCATATGACTCCACTGGGCAAGAGTCTTCCATTTTGTTAATATTCCTTTTATTATGCTTTTTATCTAGAGTAAGAAGAACCATGAATTAATGTTTTATAAAAGTGTAATCCAGCTATTAATTTCCCTTCACTCCTGTGGCCTTCTATCTTTCCTTTAAGCAAAATAATATCATGTATCAATAATTTCAAATACCATTCATTTAAAAAAATAGGGTGACATCAAAAATTCCTTCTTTCCACAGTATGATTTTGATTACATATATTCCAGGATACAGTGGTAGCTGACTCTTAGAGACATGAATAATACTCACACTACTTTTCTCCTAACTACCCTACTGTTACAGGAGCATTCAACAGGGACATCCATGTGTGGGTGTGCATGTGTGTGTGTGTGTGTGTGTGTGTGTGTGTGTGTGTGTGTGTGTGTGTGTGTGTGCGCGCGCGCGCAAATATATCCTTTACCATATTAATGCAGACCACTGTGTACCTCTTGTGGGCTCTCCGTGTGTGTGTGTGTGCGTGTGAGTGTGTGTGTGTGTGTGTGTGTGTGTGTGTGTGTGTGCGCGTGCATGTTTGTGCATGTGTGTGCGTGTGTGCATGTGTGCGTGTGCGTGTGTGCATGTGTGTGTGTGTGTGAGACACTACTAATATATTCTTTATCATATTAATGCAGACCACTGTGTACCTCTTGTGGGCTGTGTGTGCGTGTGTGTGTATGTGTGTGTGTGTGTGGTCGGTGTGCATGTGCGTGTGTGTGCATGTGTGTGTGTGTGTGTGTGTGTGTGTGTGTGTGTGTGTGTGTGTGTGTGTGTGTGTGTGTGTGTGAGGGAGAGACTGCTAATACATCCTTTTCCATATTAATGCAGAACACTGTGTACCTCTTGTGGGCTGTGTGTGTGTGTGTGTGTGTGTGTGTGTGTGTGTGTGTGTGTGTGTGTGTGTGTGTGTGTGTGTGTGTGACTGCTAATATATCATTCACCATATTAATGCACAACACTGTGTACCTCTTGCGGGCTTTCTCTCATGAGAAATTGGAGTTTCTGTGCTGCCATAAAATGGTTCAAGATGTTCAAATGAGGTTGCCTCTTATCTTTTCAATGATATGTATTTTGTCTTTCAGAATGGAAGACTGTCCATGAAAGTCACAGGTTTGTATTATTTTTCACCTTATGTGTGCTGAGGCTTGTTTCTACCTTTATCTATGAATTGCTATCTTCTGTAGAAGTGCACCAGTGATATATGAAACAGATATATTCTGCTACATATCACTGGAGTACCGTGCATGTCTGCTCATACATGCACATTGTGTGTGTGTACATACTTTGCATATCTATGTGCCATTAGGGTGCACTGCATATAATTTGTAATCCCATGTTGTGCAAGAATGTTATGCTGATATCTTGTTTTCCTATACATTCAATAAAATGGCTGCTGATGCAAGTGTACCATGTATAGTACCTGTCTGGTGTGCAAAGGAGAACACAGTTCTGCTCTCTCTCTTGCACATCCAGTTCTGGGAGTGGTTGATGGCAATATACACAGGTCCTTTAAGGAAAGTGGATACCTGGATGCACTGCTGATGGTACTTTGCTGAGTGAGGAAAGTCAATCTGTATGTTTTTTATGTCTGACTTGTGATAGAGCTACTGTCTGTTTTATCTGCTCCATTTTGTTTTCTGTTTGAAGAAATCTGAGTGGCCTGATGTTTTTGTTCTATGTGAAAGATAGACACGTACATTATGTAGGCTGTACATTTTACATTTTTTTCATTGTTTAAGATGTCTCTTGAGTGATACTTAAATACTCAGTGAAGTTCTGTGCCTTTGCCTTTTTCTAAAAAGATTTCAAGTCTGCATAATTTTAAGCACTGCTGATGATTCCCTGCTGGGTGAGGAAAGTAAACCCATTTTTTTGTGTGTGATTTGCTGATAAAGCTCCTTTTATCAGCAGCATTTTGCTTTCTGTTTTAAGAAATCTGCTTGGCCTGGTGTTCTATATGGGAGATAGACACTTAAATTATCTAAGCTGCACATTTCACGTGTGATAGACACTTAAATTATCTAAGATGCACATTTCATATGTTTTTTTCATTGGTTAAACTGTCTCTTGAATGATACTTAAATACACAGTGAAGTTCTGAGGCTTTATCTTTTGTAAAATGATTTCATGCCTACATAATCTGAATCACTGCTGGCGATTCCCTGCTGATCTTTCCTACCCACCCTTTCATTGGTGTAAGTTGTTGTATAAATATATAAATGCTTTAATAAAATAAATAAAATCAGGTAAGTGCTTTTGCAATGTATTTGCTTCTTCAGACCATAAAATACACATTCATACAAACCATTTAAAAACAACCATTTAACCAATCAAGATGAAAATATTAGTCATGTGATATGAATCAGTGATTTAGACCTCTTCCTTTTAAAGCAGGTTTTAGAGAAATAGCACTGTTTAACCCTGGAGACACATCTGCTCTAAAATCTAGGTTCCATTTCAGCTCCAAAAATTCAGTTTCATTACGGACATCACATTCTCTGATGTTAATATTAAATTGCTGCAGGACTAAAAACTCAAATTTGCAACTGTCATCTAAATCTAACACATGCCTAGGTAGTGCATTAGTAGGTTTTCCATTCCTTATATCACCAACATGCTCCTGTATGCACTCCCTAAGGGTATGATTAGTCTTCCCTATGTAGAACATTTCACATGCTATGCATTGTGCCATATAAACAAGATTACCACTATTACAAGCTGCATAAAAATGAAAACTGATGTCTTTAAAGGTCCTAGGATGAATAATAGAAGTAGTCGACCACCAAATATATCTACATGCCTTACAAGACCTACAGGCATAAGTGCCTTGATGTTCAGATTGTATCCTAGAGGGCCTAGATTGTTTATAACATAGGCGTTGTTTTAAAGTTTTATTATTCCTAAGGACAAACTGTGGAGTATCACCAATAAATTTGCTTATATTATCGTCCGTCATTAAAACTGGCCAATTCTTTTTCATAATATCACATACAAAGTTAATATTGCTGAATAAGTTATGACCATTCTGTTTCTATCAAACTTATTGGTTAGCAGTAGATTAGTATGTTGTATCTCAAGTTTCTTAGAAAAATATGGGATAACTCCTTTCATATTTACTTCTTCTATGGCCCGCTCTATTACTCCTATACTATATCCTCTTCGCAGTAGTTCAATGCATAAAGTGTCTAAGGCTCTGCTCAAAGATGAAGCATCAATATGTAAACGCACTAGTCTAAAAACTTTGTTCTTAACCACATTTCTAACAGTGTGTCTGGGATGCATATTTTTCTTGTAGGGTTTCCTGTGCATACTAATTGATGTTTGTTTGTCTTTTCCAGATTAGGGGTCACCACAGCAGAACTCTGGTCCGCTAATGAATGGCAGTAGATTTTCATGGTGCCGAGTTGCCAGCCCGATGCCCAACCTTCAGTGAAGGCATGCCCATTCACACATGTCTTTCAGAGGCCACTTGACCATGGGGAGGGCATGCAGACTCCACACAGAAGGCACTCCAGCCAAGAATCGAACAGGAGAACCTCTTGCCGTGAGGCAACAACGCTACCACTGTACCACCGCGGCTTGATCCTGTACATACTAGTTGATAATGTACCTAAATCATTAATGTCAATCGTTATGTCCAAAAAATTCAATGCTTGTCACAGAGCTATGCATAGTAAAACTAAGACAAGAAGTTGTGTTCTGTAAATAATCAACAAACTGATATAAAATATGGGAGGGCCCTTGCTAAACAAAAAGATGTCATCTACAAAGGGTCTGTAGAACTTCACATAATTGTCAAATAAAATGTTAGAAAAAAACAGACTGTTTTTCCCACTGAGCTAGAACTAGGTTGGCATATGAGTTAGCACACGCTGTTCCCTTAGCCACCCCTAATTTCTGCAAAAAATAGTCAGTTTCAAATGGAAAAATGTTATTTTCCAAGATCATCTGTAATAAAGCACAAGTATGTTCTATTTTAGAATTCGTAAATGTTGTCTCAGATACAAGGAATAGCCTGATATTGTCAACTCCCAAGTTGTGTCTGGGAGAGGGTGGCTGACAGAACCACTATAAATCCATGTGGAAAAGCAGTTGAAGCAGCCCCTAGACTTGGTTGTAAGTATCCTGAAGGATTTGTTTGTGTGGTCCAATAAGTCCAATAGCTTGGTGGGTGTTATTCTTGTAACTCTAGATATAAATTCTTTGTTCACAGTCATCCCCAATGACTTAGGTTTTGACAATATCAGGATGTTTGGTCACTGCACCAGACGAAAAGTGCTTTACTTCATTTTCTCAGTGTGGCATTGTATTTTTTTTTGTTCTCTTGTCTATTAAATGGCTGAATATCTGAAGATTCCAGAGTTTTGACGTGCTTTATCCCACATTTTTTTAATTTTTTTTTGTTTTTCTACAGTTTGTGGTGTTGGTTTGAAATTTTATCTCATTCAATATAATTATAAGACCAGATACTGCATCAAGCTCAGAAATGCTTAAGAATTTTTCAAAAACAAATTACCTCCTACTAAGTGATGGTATAAGAAGTGTCAAAGCCCCAGCAAATGCAGATAACACAGACTGCTATGCAGAGGTTTACACCAATGCCCTGTATAACCACTTAAGCAGTTGTATAGAATTGGCTGTACCTGGCCAGATAAATTCCAGGTCTTGCAAAAGAAAAAAGCCATTCTGGAGGACTCCCAATATAAAAAGGCTAAACAACAAGAGAAAAAAACTAATGTTCAAGAACAAGAGAGCACTGGCTCAGCAGAAGAAGAAATCCCTCTCTAGCCTAAGCAAACAAATCAGAGACCTTGTTGAATCCTCCAAAGCTAATTATGAAATAATACTATCATCCCTAGCCAAGGATAGTTACAATGTATTCTTTAACTATGTCCAGAATCTAAAAGGGAATACCCAGCTATGCATGGAACTGGTTGTGGTTGGCACCACCCATACTCAATGGGAGGTAATAGCCAACTTGTTAATTAACAGATTTGCAGCAAACTTCACCTCCTTTCCCATCTAGTCATCTGCCAAAATTTACCTGCCACCATTCCTCAGCCTATTATCTCAAGAGAGCAGGTCATCTCAGCTTTCTCCAAGGCCAAACTACATGGAATCAATGGGACCAGATGACAACATCCCAGGTTGCCTTTTAAACAACTTAAAACATGACCTAGCAGACTCACTTGGATCTGTGTTTAACCACAACCTGCAAACTGACTATGATCCGGTGGAATGGTGGATAGCAGCAGTAATCCCTCTGCACAAAGGGGGACCATCAACTGACCCTGGGAATTATAGGCCCATAAGCTAGACTAGCCTCATCTACAAGGACATGGAAAGAATCATTATGGACATCATTAACAAGGACATAGGTAATCTCCAAACTCTGGACCCAACCTGGTTCAAATTAATTAAAGGCAGATCATGCCTGTTAAACCTGATAGACTTCTTCAAGAAATTCACCAAGGCCCTGGACAGGGGAAAGACAGTGCATACTGCCTATATTGATCTATCCAAGGCATTTGATACAGTACCCCACTCAGGTATTCTAGAGAAACTCTCCCAGTCGAGAATTATCCCCAACATTACCAGATGGGTAGCTAACTGGCAAACCAACAGGACACATACTGTCAAAGTGGGTGACTTCACCTCTAACAAAAGGCCAGTCACCAGGGGTGTACCACAGGGTTCTGTGCTGGGCCCCTTACTGTTTGGAATTAATTTCTCAGAAGTCCAGGCACACTTGGACGGTCTGTGGCTGACCAAGTTCACTGATGATTGGAAATTGAGAGCAATCACTAAGTCCACCAATGATGTTAATATGCTGCAGATAGGGTTAACATAGACAAATGATTGGTGCCAAGGCCACAGATTAAAACTAAATGTAAAAAAAAAGCATTATTATTTCCTTTGTGAAAGCTGACATCTCTACTGTGCTAGCAACTATCTTCTGACAGAACAGAGGACATTCCAGGGTGGCTGATGTGAGTGACTTTCAGTATGTTGTGTGTGGTGTAAGTGACAGGTGTTGTAGTATTATATTGTTTTCTAGGACAGGCTACAGAGCTGTGATTGTGGGGCACATTAGACACAATTTCATGTTTCTGCTTCACTGCATATAGGTTGTTAGTGTAGTTGTTTCTGTTTCAGTGCACCTAACAACACTAATGGAGCTGCCTTTGCAAATTGCTGTGATAGTATATACTGCTATCCAGCCACATGAGAACCAGACTGATTGTTGCATTTTTAAACATGAATATGCTGTTTTAGTTCTGGGTTAGGTTGTGGGAATAATTTTAGGCATTTTCTTATGTGTTCATGAATGTGAAGCTGAATTGCTGTACTGTCATTTGCAGTCTGGTGTCAGTTATGCGATTGCTTCCATATATCTTTTGTCTTTCAGTACAGCAGAGCACACAGAGAATGTAGTCAGTGTCCACAACTGTTAGCAGAGATTACAGATATAGTGAGGTCTGTAGCATTCTATATACTCTTCTGGCTTATATCTGTTGCAGGACACATGAGATCTCTTCATTAAGTCAAGTTTCCCATTTTTGTCTCCCTTGTACAATTCACCTTGGTTAACTGGAGCCACAGGCATGTCATTTGTGATCTACTTAAATCCCAGTCAAGGCTGTGGCTATGTCTGGTGAGCAGGGAAACAGTGCCTCATCTCGGGAGGGTTCAGCACCATCCCTGGCAAGTAGCCCATCCCACTCAGCAGCTCTGGTTGCACTGAAGTTGGATCATATACTTGACCAGGCACTAACCCAATAGGTTACTACACACCAACGCCATCAGGCCACTAAAATGGATTCTACCTATGCATCACCTCCTGGTTCCTTGTAAAGTTAAAGGACTATGCTGCAGTGGGCAGGTTACCTGTAACTTATTCTATCACCAGTTATTTGTCCACTCTTTATTTGTCTGCATTTGCCTCATGGGTATACTCTTGTGTGTCCACATATGTCTCTGTCTGTGATCTTTTATATGTGTGTTTGTATGACCCCACTGTTGGCCCTCACCTTTCACTCTTTCTCAGTTGCTCCTTTTATTGAACCCCTCTTCTTTCTCTTTTATATAAAATAGAGTCCTTTCACCTCAAAGAAAGAAAAAAAAATACCGTACCTTTGCACAAAAATACTTTATCTTACCGTGTTCCTGCTTTGTTTCTCTGCCTACAACATCCCTTCTTTTTTCCCATATTTTTCTTTCCAACCCTTTTAATGAAACAATAAGATGTCTTCTTCTTCATGTTCTTACATATTTTGCAATTAGACCACATTTTCCCTTCTTTGTAGACTCTCAGTGTTGTTGTCTGTTTTATTTATAATGTTTTTTCTCTGCCTCATCTAATTCCTTGAAGTACAGCAGTCTGCCTACTGACACTATCCTACTTTTTTATTTATGTTTATTTATCACTGCTGTATTGTCTGTATATACTGCACTGACGCAATGCCACATTGCTGCACTGTTCTATGAAAACAGCCCTTAGGTAAAGTGGTAGCACAACACATATATGAAAAACACAGGAATAAAAAGTAGTAATGCATTTTAAGAATAATAACGGAATGGATTGCTTTACTAAAAGTGTAAGTTATTAAGAGAGAGGAACAATACCTGACTACAGTGGAGACGATACAATTTGGAAATGAAAATAATAAACTACTTTAACTTACAGAACAATTTTTGGTTTAAACTTTCACACTAACAGCCACCTTATTGTTAAGGTGAGAAAAATCACTTGATAATCATTTAACAAATGATGGTGCTGGTGTAATTAATAAAGGTAATAGCAGTTTGGATACTGAGATCATTTTTAAAGAAGTTAACAATAATAGTGCCCCAGAACCTGTTATTAAAAAGCTTTAAACAGATGGCAATTAAATGTGATGAGTAAAGAATTGTCTAAGTAGTATAAGCACATAGCAAGAGCGACAGTTACACTATATGGTAGGATTATAAAATTCATCTGTAAGATAAAAGATAAAGACATTCCAGAAATCTGTAGACACTTTCTCTAATTAACTGTGATTATAAAAAATAAAGGCAGAGATGTTACAAAAGAGGCTTAAGATTCAAATTAAAAGTTATACAGTTAAAAAGCTGGTAGGTTGGCTACTAGAAAATATATTTCAAGTTATCTCATTAAGAATAAAGGGATTCAATAGACTGTATCAGCCACACAAATCAGATGAGCAGCTTTGAGCTATTAATATTATAAAAGCCTAAAATGAATTAAAGCAAAAGGGTTTAGATCAAATGAATGAGTTGTTTATTTTGGGTTCTATTTTTATGAACTTGATTAGAGATGTATACAAAAACATCTATATCAGAACTAGTATGAACTGACATATTGGGCAACATATATCTTTATTGAGAACAATAGCAGATTATAATAGGTGCAATTTGGGTGTCTGCCTGGGACCCATGAGCAGGGCTCATAGCCAGTGGCTGAACAAAACAGTAACTGGTAATACTGGCTTTTTTTTTACATTTCAATGCATCCCACTGAAATTATTTGTAGATCGGTATGCTCATGAATGCAGAATATACCGGGGTGACTTATACTGCCTATATGCGTCACATCAGCAAGCAGCTGCTCATAGTATTATTACACGTATATATTTTTTTTACTTTCATAATGCTCTGCTATAGTGGTGGACTGGAATAACCTTATGCAGACAAATGTTTTGGTCCTAGTAACCATAAATAATTTATTTTTATTTATTAAATTATTAAATGATTAACTGTGGTAAAGACTATAGCACTGATCCTATTCACATACTGATTTCCAGACTTTGAAGCCAGGTGAAAATATACTTTTTGTTTTGTTCCTAATTTTGTAGAAGGTCCTGATTTTTTTTTCATCTTTTTTTTTTCTGATGGATCACTGAGGTTTGCAGTCATTCAGAAATGCCAGGCATTAGAAATTCTTGTTGTTCAGAAAATGCATGTTGATGCAAAATCTGTTGTTCTCTTAATCACCCAACATATAACCTGAACCACACATACATACACTTGTGTTCTTTTGGATTGACCTTTCTGATTTAAGACCATTCAAACTGTTGTTATTATAATACACCAATGGCCATACGCATCAGTTACAGTTTTTTGACTGTGTAAATTTCAAAATATCAGAATTTGTTAAAAAATGGCCACAGTAAAAAAACACAAACTTTTTTCAGTCTTTACCCTTCTAATAGTAGTAGCTGTGAATAGAGAAATGACTAAAGCCAAAAGTTATGATTTACTGTTTCAGTGACCTCTTCCTGAATATGGATTGGTATGATAAGAACTTTGCACAACCTTACTGTCTTCCTCTGTTGTTTTTAACTAAACATTTATTTTATAGCTCTCTAATACTTTCCTCTGTTCAGCAGTAAAATGATGAAGCTGATTTGCATGTTTATTTCAAGATTAATACTACCTTAATAGGCCTATAAAGGACATGGGAAATTTGAATAAGTTGTGTCCTTTCTAAAGACTTTGGACATGTTTCCACTGCACCATTTTACCTTACTGAGAATCTAATTCTAACTTAACCTGCATGATGTTTCAAAATATTGGTTGAAATTAGAAGCTCAGATCTTAATAAAGCAAATGTAAAGACTTTAATGTAAAAATATGTATGGATTGTGGTCTGCTGTAAAATCTGACTTTCCTATTATTAAGTTTTTTTTTACATCTGTGATGAATAAAAGGGTTTGTAGAGGCCAACACTGCACCACTACCACCCAAATATGTACATACAAGTGTTTGGGACTTACCACCAACATATGTACATAAATCGGTGACTGGATTTATGTGCCTACAGCAAAGGTACACTACTGCCTTAGGTCATGACCAACACCAGTCTCACCCAAAACTCTTTACACTGTCAGCTTCAGAACAAGGCTATAATTGCCATCTCCCTATGATTTCACTTATCTTAGTCTTAAACCAGTCCCTTCTAGTGCCAACTTATCAACAATTACTAAGATTTATTTTGTATACATATAGACAATCACAATATTTCTCAGGTGGGATACTGATACTTATCCAATGGCAGAACCCCTTATTTGAATTCACAGTATACTACCACCAGCCATTTCCAAAGCCTCAGTTACTGTCCACTCTTTTAATGAGCCAACCAGTATTGTGGTATGATAGCTGTTGGCCAGTCTCTCTCATTAAGAGTGGATAGCAGCAGTCATATGAGTACTGTGAATATATCTTTCACTAAAAAGAAGAAATTGACCAGAATCTTTATTAAATGAATGAATAAATGAAAATAAAATATTTTCATACAGAATATTCTTCTTCTGGATTTTTCCTGGTTACAGGTTGCCACAGTGGATCACTGGTCTGCTCATGATTGGTAGTGGAGTTTTTGCAGTGTTGAGTTGCCAGTTCAGTGCTCAACCTTCCAGAAAAGGCACACACATGCACCTAGGGCCAATTTAGAGTGTCCAATCCACCTACAGCATGTCTTTCGGAGGAAACCGGAGCACCTGGAGGAAACCCACGTGACCACAGGGAGGACATACAGACTCCACACAGAAGGCACCCCAGCCGAGAATCGAACCAGAGAGCCTCTTGCTGTGAGGTGGCAATGCTTACTGCTGCACCACCACGGCCACCCTTTATACAGAATATTCTAATGATAGAAAATCCATCTGTAATTGTTATGTTTAAGTATTGTGGTTGACAGTTGAAAACTCTAGATAAAAATAATGCCTAAGAAGCCTTTAATTTAGGCATCTTGATTTAATTTTATCTCCAATTACAGTAATCAAAGTCCAACTAGTAGTCCCAGAAAACACAGAAAGGACAGCAGTGACTTTGATGTGGTACACATCAAAGATGTTATACATATTTCAAAAGCAAATAAAATTTGTCTTTTTTTTTGAAAAAAAAAAGGTACAATATGCTTAAAATTTTCTGTTCCTTCATTATTTAATGCAGCTAATGAAGAAAGAAGTGAGTAAACAACCTTAAACAATGTGATGTTATTAACAAAAAGCACTTTGAGATTCTACATTATGATTAAATGAGCACTTCCTTTCTTCTTTCCTGTACCTCATTCAAATTTCTTCTACCGTTTCACCTTCTTTCAGTACGAATTCTATATATGATGCTTGATTAAATGTATTTACTCATACCTAGGCTTGGTGTCTGTTAATCAAAGTGCCTCTGGGTTATGAATCTGTCCCTCCAGCATGTCCTATTTATTTCAGTGCTGAGGTTCCAGTCTCTCGAGCGTGTAGCTCGATGGGATTTGGATTTTTTGAGGTGCAGCATGCCCCTTAATTTCGGGTTGGACATGGCTTTATACGTCAGGCACAGATCGCCTCTAAGCAGGCGGTATGCCACTGAGTAGAGCTGGAGTTTCTTTAACTGGGCAGCATATGGCATCTGTTTGAGCCCTTTGATCCTCTTGGTGAGGTACTTCACTCTGGAATAAAATCCCAGTCCAGGTTAGGCAGAGTCCCTGGTTGACTCTCTTCAAGAAGAATCTTGATGAGTGGATGGGGGATCGTAGGTTTACCCCGGGTATTACTTCTGTGTCACTGTTAGACAGAGGCACTACTAACCTCGAAAAAGGGCATAGCAAAATTAATTTAAAATGGATGGCGAAAGCCAAACACACTCTGGCTAGGCTTATAAATGCCCTAGGGCAGATAGCCTAGTATGAACCTATGAACCTATGAACCTATGAATGCGTTATTAACTATTTCAGCTTTAGTGCTCTAAAATGTGCATATTATGTATGGTCAATATTATCTTTTATTTGTATCGGTCATTTTGTGTAACACCATCCTGGGTTGAGCCTGAAAATGGTACATCTAGATCACTAGTCATTTGTAGTTAGCAAATGTAAAATAAAATAAAAAGGAAAGAAAATCAAATTAAAAACTATTTAATTTTTTAAATCCAAGACAACATGTATCAATGGGCATGTGTTGAAACATGACTTTCATTTCAAAACAAAAATATTTGTATATTTCAGTAGCTATGTATATTGCAGAACTGTTTCCTTTGAATAATTTGAGTGTGTTCATGATTGTTTACTCACAGCTTTCTTCAGTTGCTATAATACATCAACGTGGAACAGAAGTTTCAGAACATTTTGTATCTTGTTTTAAAAGGAATGACTCATTCCATTTGTATTTTAAAATGTTTCTAACCTCTGAACCACTGCTATCCTTTTATTTCTGTTTTGTCTATAATTAGTTTGACTTAGAAAGCTACATCAAGTGTCTTGATTATAGACTTTTTGGATCTTATTTACATCCATCTATCCATAAGTATTTACAAAACAACAACTACAGATGCAGTTATAGTTTTTTGAAATAATTGTATTTTCTTTCTTCATACAACTGAAATACTGTTCTATATACATAATCAGATTATTTTTAAAAGTAAAGAGATTTTTTTTGTTCATTTGGTAAAGATTTTGACAATGTTTTGATTTCCTTGTGAATGATATCCTCACAGCTTTGTTGTGACTGCTGCTATCCACTGTTTTGAAAAGAGACAGTGTTTGGAAATCAGTTATCACAAAAAATATTCTTTCATTGAAAGAGCGTTTTGTAACTGAGGTCTTGGTATCAGATTAGCAGTTTGGTTGGTGGAATACAGAGAAAGGGTACTGTCACAGGACAGGTATCAGTAGGCCTAGGTAAGAAATAGAGTGAGTTTTTGTATGAATGATAGTTTGGCTGTCTCAGTTACTTTTGGTAAGTTCACTCTAAAAAACTTTGGTCTCTGACTGATATGAGTGAAATCCTGGGGTCCCTATTAGATAAATGAAAAATTAAAATCTTGAATGGCTGACAATTTGAAAATGCCGTTGTTCGAAATCGCTATTGTGAGATTGCAGTTTATGTTGGTGTGAATGACCTGAGATGTACCTCCTGGACTACATGAAAAGAGACATGGAAGAGCTCTCTGATCATGTAGCCCAGGCAGGTATGACCCTGACCTTGAGTATCATCCTGCCCTCACCAAGAATGATACCTCAGTATAAAGAAAAAATGATCAATTTCAACAATTGGCTAAGCTTCTGGTGTCATTCAAAGGGGATCCAGTGTCTGTCCGCCTGGGACGACATGCTCAACAAGCCACGTTACTTCGCAAGAGATGGCTTGCACCTGTCACTCCTAGGCTTTCGAATACTGGCCAAGGCTCTTGCTGCCCCCATAGTGTCTTTTTTAGGCAAGGCTCAAAAGTCAAACCCAGCTCCATAAACAGCACAAATAAAAAAATGAGGGTTATGCTACTCAATGCCAGGAGTTTAAATCTCAAAATGCATGTGCTCGAAGCAGTCTTCAGTATGGAGAACGTCGACATCTGTGCAGTAACTGAAACCTGGTTCAAGGCTCCAGAGAGCACTCCAGCACTACCGGGCTACAACTCATACCAGAGATTTTGGCCACAGAACACGGACCAAAACACAAAAGGAAGGAGTGTATCCATATTCATCAAGGATACCTACACCTCCAGGTTAGTGGCACAGCATGATACCTCTGAGATCATCCATGTGCAATGAACATCAGGCAAATCTGCAGTGCAAATTGTGGCCTGCAACAGATCACCCTCCATGACCCAGAACCACCACTCTGCCTTTCTGGAGACACTGGAAAACATGAAGGTCCAACCGAACACCCTGATATTGGGCAATTTCAATTACCCTACCATTAACTGGGAAAACTACTTGAGTACAAACTCCCAGGCTCAGCGCTTCCTGGAATTTATCAACTCAAATGCCCTGGATCAGCTGGTAACCTCCCCTACCAGAGGTGAAAACATATTGGACCTGGTCATCACAAACATGGGCGACCGGTGTTCCGCACCAGAGGTCAACCTGTCACTGATTAGATCAGACCATAAACTAATCACTCTGGATGTCCACACCCCACCACCACCCCCAACCAAGGAAACCATAGTGAAAAACATTTCTAAAACAAACTTCACCTTACTTAAGACAGAAGTGGTAAGTTTCACAGCCCCCACGCTAAAGGATAACTCTGCCCAAGATGCAGAATTCTTTACAAATGCACTCTATGAGCACCTACAAGGATGCATGGATCGTGCCATCCTTAGCAAAACCAAGACTCACTCCCCTAACAGAAGGAAACCAGTCTGGTGGACCCCTGCCATAAACAGGTTATACAATAAAAGGAGGAAACTAGTTCAGAGAAAAAGCAAATCCCAAGAAGGAAAGACATCCCTGATCAGTATCAGTAAGAAACTAAGGTTCCTCATAAAATCATCCAAGGCTAACTTCGAAAGAAAAAATAGCCAAGGATTCGAAAGATAACCACAAAGCCTTCTTTAGCTATGTCAAGAATCTAAGTGGCAACGCGCAGATATGCTCTGAGCTAGTGCAGAAAATAGCACAAAATATACTGAACCTACTGATATTGCCAACATCCTGGCAGATAGATTCAGTGCAAACTTCACCCCCCCCATCACCTCCAAAAGGGCCCATCACAATACCGGAAAAGTGTAGTGTCCCAGAAATCACAGGCACACAGGTGAAAACAGCCCTTTCAAATGCCAAAAACATAGCGTCAGTGGGGTGAGATGGTGTCCCAGGATGTGTCTTGCACGAACTACAGAACGAACTAACCCCCGCCTAAGTATGCTGTTCAACCTCAGCCTCTCCACAGGCTATGTGCCCATAGAATGGCACACAAGCAATGGTTATTCCGCTCCACAAAGGAGGGGCCACAACTGACCCTGGTAACTTTCACCCCATAAGCCTGACTAGCCTGGTCTGCAAGGCTATCGAAAGATAACATCATCATGGAACTCATTAACAAAGACATTGGGAACCTCCAAACACTTGACCCGACCCAGTTCGGCTTTGTTAAGGGCAGATCATGCCTACTAAACCTGGTTGACTTCTTTGAGACAGTCACCAAGGCCATAGACGAGGGAAAGGTGGCTCACACAGCCTACCTTGAACTCGCCAAGGCGTTCAACACCATTCCTCACTCAGGTATTATAGAAAAACTCACCAGCCTGAACATAAACCTCTACATCACAAGATGGGTTGCCAACTGGCTTACAGACAAAACTCACGCGATAAGAATAGCAGGCTCCAGGTCTGACTCTAAACCAGTCACAAGTGGTGTCCCACAAGGCTTGGTCCTGGGACCCCTACTGTTCAGAATATACTTCTCAGAAATACAGGGAGGACTATGGCTAACCATGTTCGCCAGTGACTGCAAACTGGGAGCCATAATTGATTCTCTGGCTGACACGGGCATCCTCCAAAAAGGCCTTACTGAGACGGACACCTGGTGTCAAAGTCATGGCCCCATGCTAAATGCCAAAAAATGCATAGTCATCCCATTTGGGAAAAACAAAACACCCACGAATTACCACATAGGTGGCAGCCCCCTTAATACAGAAGAGGTAATAAGAGATCTGAGGACCCAGGTAGATAGTAATCTCTCCTTTGACAATCATATTGTCAAAGTAGTTAGGAAATCCTTCTATGTGGCCCAACTAATTACTAAAGGGTTCGCATCTAGAAATAAAGAGGTTATAGTGCTCCTCTACTCGTCACTCATCAGACCCATCATAAAGTACAATGCCCCATTTGGGATGTACCTCACAAGACACTTCCAACAGCTGGAAAGACCACAAAAGTACCTCACCAAGAGGATTACTGGCCTCAAACATATGTCCTATGCAAAACGACTGAAAAAACTCTGGCTGTACTCAGTGGCATATCCTTACTCAGAGGTGATCTCTGCCTGACTTACAAAGCCATGTCCAACTCAGAATTGATGGACATGCTCCACCTAAAGAAATCCAAGTCACTGTGAGCCACGTGCTCTAGTGAGCTAAACCTTGCCACAACAATAAATAGAACATACTGGAGGGATAGATTCCTGTCACAGAGACTCACCATGCTTTGGAACAAAATTTCTAACTACATTACGCAGAGCCCCTCACTAACACTCTTCAAGAGAAACCTTGACGAGTGGATGGGTAACAGAAAATATACCCTCGGGATCACTTCATTGGCTCTGCTTGACAGAGGCTCAGTTAATTAATCATTGGGGCGGCAAAAGCCGACACACTCTGGCTTGGCTTATAAATGCCCTTGGGCAGATAGCCTAGTACCTACCTATGAACCTATGAAGATCAGAAAATTTGCCCTTTCCTCACTGTAGTTTGATCTCGGAGTTGGTATATATAATTAGCAGGGGGTGTGAGGGGTGCAGCCCCCCACAATACCTATTTTGAATAACGGCATTTTTGTCTTTTCAGCCATTCGAGATTTTAAGTTTTCATTTATCTAATAGGGAACCGAATCCTGGGATGTCAGATATTATAATCCTGTTCTGGAGATGACAATGTACAGTTTATATGGCTGCGATAAAATCATTTAGATTTTGAATATGTATTCATCTGGAACTGCATTACATGTTTATGTACTGCCCAGTTAGGGCTGATATAAACCCATCTTCTCTCTCCAAAACACTTTACAATCCTTTGTCATTTTTTGGTGAATGGCATTAATAAAGTTATATAAAAAAATAGTTTAATGTCCATAAAACAGTACTAATGATACAATATACATTTCATGCATGAAATAAGAGTTGACAGGAATGAAGAGTTTCTTCTCATGTTCACTAAGGTGACATTCATATTTTGGCTGTTTTAGCTCCTTCTAATCAAAAATATGCAAATCCCTTGAAGTATAGATTTACCTATGTTACTGTCTTTATACCAAGACTAATCTTTTTGCAATTCATAGTAATGATGTTCCCTGGATAGTACCCCTGTGCAAAATATGAGCTTAACCATTACTTCAGCTACATTTACTTTTAATGTAACATTTCAAATTACACTATTATAAAAATGCAATAATGTGTTCACAACATATAAATGAAGCATGCTATTGTAAATTAATATTACTCTTGAAAAATTTATTATAAGACTTTCTACTTTAAAGATCAAAGTTTCTTTTCCTTCCCAATTTTAATATGCATAATATCTCTGAAAAAGATATATATTTTAATTCACGCAGAATGTTCTTGCCATTATACCACTGTTCATCCTCTTCTTTGACTTTGAAAACAATGTAGTCTTCTCTTTTCAGAAGTCCTAAGTTCAAAGAAGGGGCATAGAATGAAAAGGAATTATTTGTTCCAACAGAATCCTTCTTAAACTACAGACAGTGACTTTATTATTTGAACAAAAAAGAAAAGAAAAGAAAAATATAGTTGATTTTTTTAGCTTTTTTAATGTACTCATGATATGAAAGAAAGTGGATATTGCTAAAAATTAGGTTTATTAATTTAAAACTATTGCATTTACTTCCTTGTCAACATTTTAGTAATTTACTTCTGATATAATCCATAACTGTATTAGATTCACAACTGAACAGTATTACTAAATTGATTATTTGTGCTGAAATCTATGTGACCTGTTTAACACAGTTAACAAGTATTCTTTCTTCCTGTTTTTCTTTCCTTCTTTCTTTCTTTCTCCCTTTCTTTTTTCCAATTCTTTGTCTCTTCATCCTTTCTTCCATGCTTTCAACACCCTTCCTGATTAGCAAGCCCTTTTGAGTTATTATAATGTTATTATTGTGGTCCTACCCTTTTGTAAAGTGAAGCAACTAACTTCATAACAAGAAGAAAACATCAGTCAAATATGCATCAAAAGGCAGAGCATGAGTTATTAATGCAAACATTTGCTATAATAAGCATTGTCCTATGTAAAATTCAGTACTAAGGGACACACACATACACATGCACGCGCACACACACACACACACACACACACACACACACACACACACACACACACACACACACACACACACACACACAAACACACACGTACACCCACATACACAGCCACACCCACACACACATGCACACACGCACACACACACACACACACACACACACACACACACACACACACACACACACACACACACACACACACACACAGACAAACAGAGACAAATGCCTAAGTAGATACATATTTAGAGATCAGATGATTTAGAGGTCAGATGATCAGATGAAAGAGGCACATGATACATAAGAAAGTTCAAACATACAAACCTTGTTTTATTTTATCAATGTAGAATGCATCACATGACATGACATAGCATGTGCCAGATAAATCACTGCCTTTGAGTTACTATGACAATGGCCAGGCAGGAGAGGGTTCTATCACAGTTGTGCACCAAATACAGAAGTTTTGCAAATAAATCTATAATGGGCACAGCATTCATATTTACTCATACTACCAATCAATTCTTTCAATACAGTTCTTAATGTTCCGACCTCTACTGAAAACAATGATCATAGGTTTATAGATTCATAGCTATGTACTAAATTAACAACCACTGAGACCTTTATAAACCCTGTCATGCAACCCAAATGTATAACATGGGCTATTTCACCTTAGAGGATGTTTAAGGGGTGCATGTTAGTTATGGCATGATTTAACTGATGCCTCAGTCTATCAGTGGCATAGGTGTCAAACCAGAGGAGAATTTCTGAGTTCCCATCCACTAGTACAGGATACATTTGTACAGGGGTAGGGAAGGAGTGTGTTTCATAAAGATGGTGAGCCTACACATTCTATTTAAATTACAAGCAAAGTTTAAATTCCTGGATCTAGTAGTGCTGATGCTGTTTGTTTTGTGGATATGCAAAAGGTCATGCAGGGTGGGATCCAAGGATGGCTTGTATAACAGGCACAAATCGCCTCTTAGCAGTCTGTAGGAAACTGAGTATAAGGATAGGGCCTTGAAGCAATCTGCATAGGGTATAGTGTTTGGTTACTATATAGATTGGTTGGATTGTTATTTACAATGCTTCTAATATTCTGGCACAGGGCTATGGTAGAACCATTTCTTCTATATTATTAAAATATAAGGTTGTTTAATAAATAAGATATATGTGCACAACAATGACATTGATAATAAAAATATTAATAATGCTTTATGTAAATATGCTATTGGCTGTAATAATTTCAAGAAGTGTTTGTTTTTTATTATTGACAGAATTGCAGCCAATCATATTAGTGGCACATGACAATTCTTTTTAGAGTATAAAGAATTTTGTGGCAACTTTTTCTTAATATTACAGTACATCAAGGAATTATATGTTCTTCGGTAAGTACTAGGCAATCAGTCTTCAAGCCTTTTAAAACATGACTAGAAAAAAAGCCTATTCAAAATTTCTCTCTACAGGAGGGCAAGACAAGATAGACTAGGAAAGAATTTGAAGCTGCCCATCCAATTATCTAGATTTACCTTGAAGGAGGCAAGGGTGTTACTCTGCTTGACATGCAGAGTAAGTTTGTTTCAGAAGTGAGAGGTATGCTGGGATAGGAATGTTTCACACCAGCATGTCTTATTTATTTGCTGATGAAGGTTTAGTTCCCTTAACCAAGCATTAGATGTACCATAGGTTCTGTGACAGAATAGGGAGCAAATAGTGTTGAAAATTTCATTGTATGAAAGACTAGACATTGATCTCTGCAGAGGAGTTTATAAGAGACTTGAATACTGAGAAAGGGGTACCAGTGTCTCCTGATAAGTAAGATTTTTGAGGCCACTGATCTGAGGTCTCTCTAGCTGTATGATATGTTAAGATAGATACATGACAAAGGTGCATTATATTAAACAATGGGTCTGATAAGGTAATAGTAAAGGGGAATTAAGACTTCTTTGGATCTAACGGAGATGCCTTTGAAAATTAGATGGGTCAGACAAAAGACTTTCTAAACTACTGTGGAGACATGATGGTCAAATGACAAGGAATTATCAAGAAGAATACCCAGATCCCTTACAACAGTGTCTGATTGTAGAGGGATGTTTCTCCTATACAGTAAGTCAAACTGATTTGTTTACCAAAACAAATTATGCTACACTCTTTGAGACAGTTGTTCTTGCACCAATTATTAACATGGTCTAAACTGTGTTGGAGCAATTTCAGTTGAAGATCGAATAAAAACACCCAGTTGACAGTCACCTGCAAACTTAGTTAAGCATTGGCTGAAGCACTGGCCAGAATCTCTGAGAAATATATGCCAAATAGGAGAGGGCCCAAAACTGAGACCTGTGGCACACCACTGGTAACTGTTTGCTTTAAGAAATGGCACTTACTACTCTAACAACATGGGTTCTGTCTGACAACCAGATAGCTATCCATCATACAGTATAAAGATTTATATTGAGATTTACAAGTCATCAATAATGTTTATATGGGAAATAGTCTCAAAGGCCTTGGCCAGGTCTAGATATGATGTATGTACTGCATAACTACTATTCATTGCTTCTGGTACTTTTTTAAACAAATTAATGAGGTTAAAGAGGCAGGACCTTCCTTTTATAAAGCCAGATCGATGAGGGTCCAGAGTAAAGAGATTTTCAATGTCCAGTTTAATGAAGTGTGGGATAATGTGTGTCATAGTTTGACATATGAGGCTAGGGAAGATAATGAGTCTATAATTACTAGGGTCTATGGTTGAGCCACCCTTGTGCAATGACATTTTAGTGGCTGTTTTCAAGACTTCAGGACTATAACCACTGAAGAGGCTTAAATCAAAGAGTTTAAGTAGAGGTTCGGAAAGGCTATATTTGCTGCTAGCAATCAGGTAGCCTGGTATGTTGCGTGGGCCCATGAATGAAATATTCCTAGTTTTTAAAAGGGCTGAGATAACTTGTTCCATAGTAATTAAAGAGGGATGGCTGGGATTGTGGAACCTGTGGGATATCTATAACTGTGGATGGAGTAAAATTTAAACTAAATTTGTTAGCTAGGATATTACCTATTTCCTTTGGGTCATGGAGTGTAATATTAATGTGGACTTGCTCCAAATGTGGATTTCCAGTTATTTTTGGTTTTATTTGCTATTTTGCATTCATACTCAACTATGAGCATCTGAGTGGCTCCCTTAAGCCCTTTAAGTTTGATTAAGTGTCCTCTTAATGTAGGTATAAGTATTAAACAGTTTATTTCTCCTGTTATATAATTTATTTGTATGGATATTTCACCACAGGGGTTTGTTTTTAAAAATTTCATCAAATTTGTTGCAGATATGGACAGTTGTATCAATGCAACTATTTAAGTTGCTGCAAAAGTCAGAGGCATAGGTAACAGCATTAGCAATAGGATCCTTCAGAGGAGGATCAGAGGAGAATTTATTTAAGTTAACAAGTAACTTAAGAAACTTTTGACAAGTCCCTAAACGTAGAACTATTTATAGGGGCAGTACCAACAGTTTAAAAGGAAAAGGTAACTAAACTATGGTCAGATTTAACAAGACACGATGGTACTTATGGGGCTGTGCAAGAAGTGGCCATATTTGTGAGGACTAATTCCAGGATATTAGGACCCCTAGTAGAATGGTTAACTATCTGTGAAAGAGAGTGAGTATTTATAATGTCAAGGAAGTACTGGGCATGTAGAATATTGTCAGTACCGGTCAGCCAGTATATTGATGGATAGTTGAAGTTCCCCAATAGAAAGGTATTGGGTTTAATGAAAATTTCAGCTTATGTGTTAAGACAGCTATAATGCCATAAGGGAAAATAGGGGATGTACTGTAAGTTGCTATGAAGTGGTAATTGGTCTTGTATAGAACAATTTGGACTTCTAGTTCACAGGTGTCTCAAAGAATCAGTCAGGAGGTGATGACATCCTTGCCAAATACTGATACTCATCCACAATTGCCAGTGAGTCAAAAGATGTGATAGACATTATACATAGGAAGTGGAGAACTGCTTTCATTGTTCTGTAACTTCACATATGTGAATGTGCTCAAGCTACAGGAGAACCTCAGGTTTGGTTTTTTTTTATTTATTTATTTTTTGTTGTTGTTAAGACACCTGGCATTGAGCTGAGCCACATTAAAATTAAAGTTTACTAGGCTGGAATATTTATCAGAGGGCCTATTCCTAAAAAGGCACTATGGGGATAGCAATGTCTTTAGCCAGAATGAGAAAGCCTTGTTAAGAGAGGTGAAAGCCATCTCGTTACTGTTCTTATTTTTTTAACTGCCTCTGGTCCTGATTTATGAGGGTGTTTTGATTCCCCATTTAGTCTTCCCTTCTCCTCAATCACTCCTCCCAGTTACTTGAAGCTATTAATCACAAATTTTCTTTCTTTTTTTTATTTTCAGCTTCTTTTGATTTTACCCATTTGCTACCATGACAACTGTCTTGTCTGTGCTCAGATTCATCCCATATACATTCAGTTTTGCATTCCATCCCACTGTCATTTGCTGATCTTCTTCTGAGTTGTCTTGTAATGTCACATCATATGCAAACAGTAGCTTTTTTATATGTCCTCTCTGACCTGTTTGCTAATGTAGTCCATCAGCAGTATGAATAGCAGTGGCATCAAAGCTGAACCCTGATGCTCCCCCCACTCTCACAGGGAAAACTGTTTGGGTTTGTGTCATTGGGTCCTTGTACACAGCCTCCTCTAATTCTGCCAATGTTTCCAGGATATCAAAACATCTCAGTACTGCCCAAATCATCCTTCCTAGGATCTTGTCACATGATTTCTGCAAGTCTAGGAATGCTGAGTTTGACTCTTTCCACATCACTAGTTTCTCCTTGACTGTCTCATTGCAAACACTGGATCAGTTGTGCTGTATCCTGCAATGTGACAGAAGTTTGAAACCTCTGAACTGCCCACTGTTGTAAATGTCCCCTTTGTTCTTGTACATTGGCACTTGAATGCTTATTCTGAAGTCATCTGGGATACACCTTTATCTCCATACTACTATGAGTACCTTCAGGTGCCATTTCTCACCTAACTCAGCCACCATCTTGATCATATCTGCTGTGACCTCATCTGAGCCTGCTGTTTCCCTGACTTCATTTTCCTTAGTGCTGTTCTTATTTCTTCTAGGGTGGGCTTCTCTTAATTTTCATCATAGGCAGTGTCTGGGGCAGTACAGCTTTTGTGGAGTTTTCTTCATTCAGAAGCTGCTGGAAATACTCCTCCCATCTGTCTTTGATGTCCTATGGACTGCAGAGCAGGTTATTATTAGCATCCCCAATGAAGCATGTCTGATAACTATCTTCTATATCTTTCTTTCTTCACCTTGCAACCTGATAGAGTTTCTTTGCACCATTTTCTGAGTCACTTTCCAGAAACCGGCAGGGTGCCTATGATGCCTTGGTCTTTGCTATTGTGACTGCTTTTTTAGCATCCTCATTAGACACCCAGTATTCCTTCTTATCCTGGACTATTTTCCCAACCTCTCACTTTTTCCTGCACTCCTTGTTTCTTTAGATAACTTCCTGGACTTCTGCGTTCCACCTTCAGCTTTTTCTTATGTACATTATTTATATACTTGCAGTAACTGCAGTAAAACTGAGAGGGCACACTCCTGTGTTATTTATGTTTTCATTCATTTGATTGTAATCAAACTTCTGAGGTGGAGACTCATAGTCATACAAGTGGTTGTAATTGATGATCACTTCTGCCTGTGTTTGTGTTTGTGTGTGAGTATGTGCATGTGTGTGTGTGTGTGTGTGTGTGTGTGTGTGTGTGTGTGTGTGTGTGTGTGTGTGTGTGTACATGTTTGCATAATATGTATGCATGCATGAGTGGAGGACATAGATGCTCTTAAATGCCCCTGGTTTTGAAAAAAAAAAAAAAAGACTCTGATTTTGATCTCTTCTTTGTAACATGAATGTCTTTTTCTGGCAAATCAATGAGGTTTGCAGTCACTAAATAATGACAGACATTTGAGTTTCTGCCTTCAGAAAAGCATGCTAATGCAAAGTCTGTTATCCCAACAACTTAGCAAGTAAGGCTCTCCTTAATATTGGTATTTTTTTGCTTATCATTTAACCTTTCCCCTTGATTCTTGAGCTATGGGGTTGAAAGATAAGTGTGTATGTGAATAAGAGGGCAGGGGCTTAAATCAATCAATTTGGCTTTAATTGCTGGAAACTTGAGCTATTACTGAATACAAGAGACTTGCTCCACTTTCATTTACTCAGTTTGGGAAGTCCTTATTTTGACTTTGTAGAACTAATGTGTACTTGTGTAAAGACAGCTGGAGTACAGCTGTCTGAGTTAGTGGTAGCTGGAGTGACTGTCTGCATCAATTATCAAAAAAAGTAGGAGAAGTTCTTCAGTGCCCTGGCCAAATTCCCCTAGTCAGTATAAATACTACCTCAGGTCTTCTATGAAAAAAGTTCATTGGCCTATTCGGAGTAACAGTACCAAGAATATTTAAGTAAAATAATTAAATAAATGTGTTTGTTATAGCACCTGATCATTGGCACAGGGGCATAGCAAGTAGTGTTGCCATTTCACAATTCTTCATTTTCTGGTCGATTTTCTGGCTGTGATTAATTTTGCCTGGAATCTGAATGTACTCCCTGTCTCTGTGTGGGTTTTATCCTGGTTTATGGGTTTCTTCCCCCAGACTCTTAGGTGTATATTGTATGACCATTTGTGATTTTACTTTCATCACATCTAACACCACAGGAGTATATAGAAGGTAACTTTTTGTTTTTTTTTTTTGTTTTTTTTTTTGGAGGGATAAGGATGCAAGTAACATTCTCAGATAAAAAATTTAGAATTTTACAAGCACATTACGTCAGGTTATCGGAAACTACTATTTTATTAACTTTGAGCATTAAGCTTTAGACAGCTTATTTTTCCTTAAAACAAAAGATAAGCTTGATTTTTTCACTTACTCATGATTTGATTCAGGTCATCACTGGATCGAAGGTTGCAAAGAAAATGCTCTAATATGGACAATGGAGTGTCTACTCCTGTATTGTTTCTGTGGTCTCCAGTCCCTTGTTTTTAGCTTTCAGTTACTTTCTCCACACTTATTTCAGTGGAGTCTTGGCCAGTTAGTATGTGCTAAAACGAATGCGGAAAAAAAAAAACTAAAAAAAGTAAAACAAAGTGTAATCTGTCCAACATACACACTAGCAGCGGTAAAGGGGAATAAAATACTTTCAGACATATGTAACTGCAACATTTTATATGCAGTTTCTGTAAAGATGTTAAAACACATTTTGTGTAGCTATCAATATCATTTCTTTGATAAATGCAAGAATTATATCTTAATTTTCATAGTGTAACTAGATGTCTCACATACTATGTTTGTCTCAGGATTAAGTGGTTGTCAGTATATATAAGACAATTGCTACATTGCCTCAGAATGCTCATGTCCTCCAGGTTGGCTACAGAGATTACAGGAAAGTGCCTATCCATGGATTCAGGTTTTTAACATGGATGTAAACAGGGGAAAAGTTTTGGGACATTTAATTGGACTGGGATGGTAGCACTTGGATGAAGAATGGGTGCTATACTCAGTATAAACTGTGGCTATCCAACAAGGCGATGCTGTTCTGTGCATAACTGGGGAACATTTCAGAGATATTTATTTTAAGGGAAATTTTAACTTAAAGGCACTTGTGTCTATACAAGGCACTGTGAACTGCCACTACACAGAGAGAAGCTTAACATAGAAAATCAGAAAAACAAATTTTATCACAGCAAAACCAACACACCAATTAGGAAAAGATGCAATAAGCTTTTAGCCAGCAGTCCACAAATCAGATAGGATTGCTATACGACATTTCTGCCACAAGAGTGCAGTCAGAAAACCCTCTTAATGCAAAAATGAAGGTGTTAAGAGCTCAAGTCCATGGAAACCACACACTCTTGATGAAACAATCCTGTAAAACTAAAAGGCACAATGCAATTTAGTACTACAGCAGCAGCGGTAGAAACAGTTCAGGTTTAAAACTGTACTAAGGGTAAGAAATGTAACAAATAATGTAGGAATTTTATGAACTGCAGTAAAAATAATCACCAAGTGAAAAGTGTTACTTATTTTTGTTCTTTAACTTCATCTTCATCTTGGCTTTAGATGCAGCACATTCTCAGTAACTCTCAGGCTAAGTTGCCAAACCAAGAGCAGCTCTGAGGAACTGAACACAAACTCACCCAAACATTAGACATTTACAGTATCAAAAAAACAAGTTTTACAACAGCAAGACCTACAGACTATAGAACAGAGCATGTGTATGTAACTTTAAGATGCATTTCCAGATGTAGGCACTTGCATATAAATAGTGAGCACGTGCAGGCAGCAGTGCTATTTTGAGACAACAGCCAGAGTGTTAACATGTACGAGTGTGGTAATCAGTCTTTTTATAGGTTTATTTAAGTTAAAGTTACTAAGCCTCATTCTTGATGTTGAACAAACTAAAGAAAGTTCACTGAAAAACTAGTAATCCCAAGGCAAACACTCCAACAGGCAGCAATGACACCAATGTAGTTCAGTCAATCTTTTATTTAGCACTTTCGTCAGGTAAAATGACTTCTTCAGAATACAACCTCGTTCAAAAGGAGGCAAAGCATTGTTCCCAACAACAGAATGTACGAACCATTACAAAATAAAACTTTTGCTAATAAATTAACACCAAATAAACAACAAGACCAATCCTGAACATAAAATAAGAACTTATTGTGCTCTAACAGAAGCTGCCATGCTTGTTCGGGATCCGGAATGCTAGAATTGTGTGTGTAATTTTATTCTTATTTTATGTTCAGCCAATATGTTTCTTGAATAACTTGACTGATTGTCTTAGATTTACTTATAATTTGTCATACACAGATATAGACTATCTGGATGTCTATGTTGAAAAATTGAATAATACCATGATTAATACAGGGATTTTTCGAAAAACATGTCATAGGAATGCTTTTCTATTTAGATCCAGCATGCATCCTGGCTATATTTTTATAAATCTTGTTAGGGGTCAGGGCATGAGAGCGTCTAGATTAAATCCCTTGTTACTTGGGTTCAAACAGGAATTGACCGGTTTGGAAAAGAAGTTCTTGGACAGAGGTTACACCACTGATGAACTTAACAGACAGTGGTCTGACCTGGTGGACCTTCGATCCACCAGGGCACGACTGTATTTTGGATCACCTTTGGAGTTGGACAACTCCAGTGTGATTAATAGAGTCTGTCAGACTAGAATTCCCTTATTTTATACAAGTGACTTCAAGCAGGTCACCGATTTATTTTATCAACGTTGGTCTATCCTTCTTGTAGATAATGAGATAAGTAATATTGCGGGTAGTCATCCCAGTTTTCAGTATAGGAATCACAAGAATATAAAGAGGCTTTTATGCTTTGATAGGCACACTACAGGGAGGCCAGTATATGGCCACACTGAACCATGTGGGTCTTGCAATTTTTGTATATATGTTGATACATCTGCTGTTTTTTACCTTCCTGACCTGCATAAAGAATTTCGTTTTAAAGGGTGCAATAATTGTATGACTCCACATGTAGTGTATTTGGTCCAGTGTGGAACATGCGGTGCATTTTATGTAGGGAAGACCAATAGACCCTTACATGATAGGATGAGGGAACACCTCTATCACATGAGAAAAGGGTCTTTACATAATGCACTTGCTAAGCATACAGCCGAATATGGGAATACCCACATGTTTAAATTTCAGGTGATTGAAGCCATTACACCGAGTATCAGGGAAGGGGATATCATTACACATACTGAACATAGGGAAACTCGTTGGATTGTCCTTTTACGGGCAGATCGAGGAAGGGGCCTGAATGAGAGGGCCTCTATCAAGCCCATTTTAAAGAAAAGAAGGCTGTGTAAATGATATCTAAATTATATCTATTGAATTTAGTTTCACTTCCCTGATTTGTTTTGATCTAGGTATTTTATGATTTTTGTTTATGTGTATTTTATTTAGTAAGTTTTTATTTATTATTTTTTATTTTAATTCACAGATATTGTGAATATATATATATATATATATATATATATATATATATATATATATATTTTTTGGCACTCATATAATATATGTATCACACATCGTGCATGTATTGTGTTTTTTTATATACATGTGTATATGCATACCTTTATCTAGTTTTGTACACTGTGGCTTTTAATGGCTAATTGATTGATTATTTAATTGAGTAGGACTGCTTTGTATAAATACTAGTCAGGTGTATGGTTATTATTTGGTCTGATGAAGCTCCTATGTGAAAGCGCTTACCTGTGTGTGTTCCTGCAATAAATTGTGGATTTTTTATCGCTTTGGACTGGCTTTATTTCTTGGATTTTTTGGCCTGTGGCTGTGCTTGACTCTGTTGGTATTTCTTCTCAACTATTTTAAAGAAACCTAAGCATACTGCTGCAGTAAGACTACAAAGAATGATGCTCAGATTACAAAAGTATAATTTCAAAGTGGTCTACACAAAAGGCAGACTTTTTTATCTGGTTGATAGCTTATCCAGATTGCCCAGAAATACCACAGAACAGCTTGATACAGAGAATTTTTACTTTGACGACATGAAAGTGCGCAATTTTTTCTACCACAAGACTTGAGCTAAGAGATCATACAAAGACTGATACAAGCTTGCAAAAGCCCAATCACTTCATCACTGTTGGATGGCCATCAAAGCAATCTTGTGTACCACCAGAAGTACAACCTTATTTGACATACAGAGATGATATGCTGATGGAAGACGGTATCATTTTCACTGGTCCAAATGTTATTGTTCCTACTTTCTTACGACATAAATACATTCAGATTTTGCATCGTGGACACCCAGGTTATGATTCAACCAAAAAAAGGGCGATAGGACTAGTATTTTGGCCTTCTCTATCAAAGGAGATCGATAAAGTGCTTTCATCTTGTTCACTATGGAACAGTACTAAACCACATTTGCAAAAAGAGCCAGTTCAGCTAAACCATATTCCTGAACTACCTTGGTCAACAGTAGCCACTGACATATTTGGGTGGAACAATCAACATTACTTAGTGTTGGTAGACTCTTATTCAGACTGGTGTGTTGTGATATCTCTTACCCTTGGAGCTTTCTGCTTGCTTTCCTCTCAATTCTATTTTATTGCATGGCTTGCAGGACTGAATGCAGTATGCAAGGTGCAACCTGGCTAGGGCACTATAGAACCGAAGCATTATCTCATTGCATCTGGACTCTATCTACTTTAAGCTAAATCCCCAGATTTCTTTTTCTCAATGCCATGACTTCCTTGTTCTTTCTTTCTCCTTGCTCCAGATGATGTAATTCAAATATGATTAACATCCCTCATCCTATTCCTGGTCGTTTACCATCATTTCACTTCACTGAGCTAAAATCTGTAACTGAACTGTTGTGGCCGATGTATAGCACTTTGATTTTGCTGGTAATGAACCTGAAATGCCATTTTTCCATGCACTTGTTCTACCTTTTGAGGTCCTTTGTTAGATAAATCCTCCATCCTTCACTGCCACACTAATTCTTTGTGTCATCAGCGAATAGTTTGATCCTGTTCTCTGGTCCCACAAATATTTAATAGGCAAACATGTAGAAGTGTTGTCGACTAAAAACAGACCTCTGGAGTACTCCACTAATAATTTTTCTTATTTATTTATTTACTTCTCGACATTTGATTCCTTACATCAACATTTAATTCCTTAAATGGACACTCACGATAGACCTCTTGGTCTTAACATTCAGTCATGCAGCTCTACAGGTCCTCAGTCTGGGTCTTACCCCAACTTCTCCAATTGTATTATCCACTTCCATATGGAGACCATGACACAATAGAAAATTGCTACTGGTTTCTGCTGTTAAGTTTTCTGTAACCCAATCATAAAACTGCAGTAGGCATTACTGACAGTTCCTTATGGTTGTGTGCCAGTTGTGGTTGCTGATCTAAAGGTGTTTTTCCTCTCAATATACTAATAACCTTCACTCCCAGTTCTTTCTCTGTCTTTCCTTCCAACTGCTATTAATAGGAGACAGGAATATGGCATGGTCTAGAGATATAGAAAATAAGCAAGGCCTGGAGAGTTCTACACCTTGCTGTAAAAGATAACTTGCCCAAGTTTGTAGTTATAGGAAAAATGCCTGGGGATAACAGTAACATTGATGAGGTACTTTTTATATCAATGGATTTCATAGCTTTGAAACGTAAAGGGTAACACTGGTAAAAAGAAGCATACTTATGTAAATATATATACATATATATATATATACATATATATATATATATATATATATATATACATATATATATATATATATATATATATATATATTTACACTCACTTAAATGTTTATGACCAAGGATTGGCAAGAAAAGGATATAGTCGATGTATATTTTATATTGGAAATATAGTCCAAACAGTTGGCGCCCAAGTGCTGAAATCAAACCAAATAACTAGAAATAGCACAGCGTTGCAAGTCCACAGAAACGGTTTATTCACACAGAGACCACAGGTTAAGCACTTTCATCAAACAGTATGACTTCATCAGAACCTGATGAAGTCATACTATTTGATGAAAGCGCTTAACCTGTGGTCTCTGTGTGAATAAACCGTTTCTGTGGACTCGCAATGCTGTGCTATTTCTAGTTATTTCATATTGGAAATATGTTTACTGTTACAAGGAAAGAGGAAAAGGAGGGACAGTGAGCATCTATGGTAACTTGATATAGTTAGAGAAGGTATTATATAAGGTGAAGCAGTGTTCTCAAGGTGGTTTATCTTTTATACCACTTTGTAAGTGAATGGTCATAGCCTCAGAATCTGTTTTCATGTGGGTAAAAAAGTAATGACATTGGAATTTAGAAAGATTTGTAAATATATATGTATATTTTTAATCAATGTTTATTTGAACAAATTATAATGTTTGTTGGACAGAGATGGGATTTGGGAAATAATTTATTAGGTCATCTCCAGTGCTTTTAGCTCACATAAAGACTATTAGAATTATGTAGCTTCAGCTGGGTATAAAATAATTGAACCAAAAATAGCCACTCTAGCTAAGGATAATCACAAGGCATTCTTTAACTATGTCTGGAATTTAAAAGAGAATTACCCAGCTATATGCTGAATTTGTTGTGGATGACCCCACCCATAATCAATCAGAGCTAATAGCCAACCTGCTAGCTGGCAGATTTGGAGCAAACTTCACCCCCTGTCCCCTCCAGTCATCTCCCAAAGTATACCTGCCAACATTCCTCAACTTATTGTCTCAAGAGATCAGGTCATCTTGGTGTTCTCCAAGACCAAAAACACTGCATCAATAGGACCAGACAACATCCCAGTTTCCCTTTTAAACAACTTAAAATGTGACCTAGCAGACACACTTGAATCCATGTTTAACTACAGCCAGTGAGCTGGCTATGTTCCAGCAGAATGGATGACAGCAACAGTAATCCCTCTGCACAAAGGGGGACCATCAACAAACCCTGGGAATTATAGGCCCATAAGCTTGACTAGCCTCATCTGGAAGGCCATAGAAAGAACCATTATGGACCTTATTAACAAGGACATAAGTAATCTCCAAACTCTGGGCCCAAGCCAGTTCAGATTTGTTAAAAATAGATCATGCCTGTTAAATATGGCTGACTTCTTCAAGAAAGTCGCCAAGACCCTGGACAAGGGAAAGACAGTGCATACCACCTATCTGGACTTATCCAAGGCATTTGACACAATCCACCACTCAGGTATTATACCAAACCTCTCCCAATTGGGAGTTAACCCCTACATTACCAGATGGGTATCCAACTGGCTCACTGACAGGACACAAACTGTCAAAGTGGGTGCCTTCACCTCTAGTAAAAGACCAGTCACCAGTGGCATACCACAGGGGCCTGTATTGGGCTCTTTTCTGTTTGAAATTTATTTCTCAGAAGTCCAGGCAAACTAGGATGGCCTATGGCTGATAAAGTTCACTGACAGTTGCAAATTGGGAGCAATCACTGAGTCCCCCAACAATGTTAATTTACTGCAGACTGGCTTAGTGCAGACAAATAATTGATGCCAAAGCTTCAGATTAAAGCTAAATGTAAACAAATGTATCATTGTTCCCTTTGGAAAAGCTGACATCCCTGCTAATTACATTATAGACAACACCCCTGGGTCTAAACCCAGTGATACATGATCTGGGTACTCAGTTTAATAGCAACCTGAACGTTGACCACCCCTTATCCAGAGTAGTAAGGAAATCCTTTTATTTGACACATCTTATAAGTAAAGGCATTGCATCCAGATCTAAGGTAATTGGATTATACTCAGCCATGATCAGACCGATAATACCATACAATGCTCAGACATTGCATCTAGATCTAAGGTAAGTCCATTATACTCTGCCATTATCAGACCAATAATAGAGTACAATGCTCTCGTTTGCATGCACCTCACCAGACACCTGCAACAACTGGAGAAGCCACAGAGGTTTCTCAACAAGAAATTACAGGGTACACAAAACAAGTCTTATGTGGAAAGACTGTCAACCAAGTCACTATATTCTGTCTCCTACAAGTTGCCAAGGGATGCATTGTGCCTGACCCAGTATTGATGGAAATGCTACACATTCTTAAATAAAACTGCATGAGAGTCAGTCACTCCAGGGATCTTAACTTAGCCTCTGACATGAAGAGGTCATGCAAGAGAGATAGCTACATCTCTCAGAGACTGCCACTTCTCTGGAACAGTCTTCTAATTCACATGAAACAGAGCCCCTCCCTGATCCTCTTCAACAGCAACCTAGATCAATGGATGGATGACTGCAAATTCACTCTTGGCATGGCAGCCATGTACCTCTTAGACAGAGGAAATTGGTATTAACTACCATAGACCCTTACGTCTGTGAACTTCACTCACCTAACCACCGACAATTGGGGCAACTCAGGATAAATATGGCTAGATTTCATAGGTTCATAGTTGTGTACTAGGCTAATGGGCCTGGACCCTTTGCAGCCTAGCCTATAGGATTACCCTGGCACCATGCCACCCAACCTTAGTTCCTAGTGCCTCTGTCGAGTAGAGCCACTGGTGTGATCCCTGGGGTGAATTTTCTATTTCCCATCCACTCATCAAGATTTCTCTTGAAGAGGGCCAGTGAGGTGCTCTGCTTGACATGTATGGGAAGTCTATTCCATAGCATTGACAGTCTCTGGGTTATGAATCTGTCCCTCCAGCATGTCCTGTTGATTGTGGTAATGAGGTTGAGGTCTCTGGAGCATGTGGTGTGGATGGATTGAGATTTCTTTAGATGTAACATTTATAACAGAGCTGGGTCAGACATGGCTTTGTAAGTCAAGCAGAGATTGCCTCTCAGTACATCATATGAGACAGAGAATAGTTGGAGTTTTTTGAGTCTGTCCATATAGGACAAGTATTTAAGCCCTTGGATCCTCTTTGTGAGGTACTTTTGCAGTTTATCCAGTTGTTGCAGGTGTCTAGTGAGGTACATGCCAAATGGGGCATTGTACGTGATGATTGGCCTAATGAGGGAAGAGTAGAGGGAGACAATGACCTCTACCTTCCTGGATGCAAAACCCTTAGTAATGAGATGTGCCACATAGAAGGACTTTCTGACCATGGTGGGAATGTGGTGGGCAAAAGAGAGATTGCTGTCAACCTGTGTTCCTAGATCTCTTATAACGCCATCTGTGTTCAGTGGACTACCATCGATGTGGTAATTCAAGAGAACTGGGTTTCTCCCAAGGGGGATGATGACACATTTTTTGGCATTGAGCTTAAGGCCATGGTTCTAACACCAGTCGTTGGTCTCATTGAAGCCTTTCTGTAGGATGTCAACATCACTAAGGGAGTTAATAATAGCTCCCAACTTGAAATCGTCTGCAAACTTTGTCAGCCAGAGTCCCTTCATGTTGGCCTGGACTTCAGAGAAGTAGATACCAAACAGGGGAGTACCTAGGACCAAACCCTGTGGAACTCCACTCATGACTGGTTGACAGTCTGACTTGGAGTCAGCTACTTTAACACTGTGGGTTCTATCTGTGAACCAGTTTGCAAACCACCTAGTGATATAGGAGTTGATGCCTAGCTTAGTGAGTTTTTCTATGATTCCTGAGTGGGGAATGGTATCAAAGGCCTTGGCAAGATCAAGGTAGGCTGTATGAACCACCCTGCATTCATCTATAGCTCTGGTGACTGACTCAAAGAAGCCAACTAAGTCGAGCAGGCAAGATATACCCTTCACAAAACCAAACTGTGTAGGATCCAGAGTTTGGAGATTCCCTATATCCTTGTTTATTAGGTCCATGATGATGCATTCCATAGCTTTGCATATCAGACTCATCAGGCTAATGGGGCAATAGTTCATGGGGTCTGTAGTCACTCCTCCCTTGTGGAGAGGGATAACTGTAGCAGTGCACCATTCGTTAGGGATAAAGGCTGAGATGAGGCTGTGATTGAACAGGACACACAGGTGAGGTGCCAATTCACTCTGTAGTTCATGTAGAACACAGCTGGGGATATTGTCAGGTACCACAAAAGTTATATTCTTGGCCTTAGACAGTGCTGTTTTAACCTGTGCAGCAGTAATACTGGGTGCCTGGCAATCCACTGGTATTGTGATTGGTCCTTTGGGGGGAGAGGGGTAAAGTTGGCACTGAATCTGTCTGCCAGTATATTGCCAATATCTGTTGGCTTGGTATAGAAGGCACCTTTGTACAGTAGCTCAGAGCAAATCTGGGTATTGTCATTGAGATTCTTTACATAACTATAGAAGGCCTTGTGGTTGTCTTTACTATCTGCTGCAATTCTGTTTTCATAGCTAGCTTTAGAGGATTTGATGAGGGATCTCATCCTTTTGTTGAGGCTGATAAGGGAGTTTTTCAGTCTTGGGACTTCACCTTATTCCGCATCAGTTACCTCCTTCTGTTGTAGAGTTTGTTTATGGCAGGGGACCACCAGGTTGGCTTCCTTTTTTTGAAGAGAGCATCTTGGTTCTGTTGGGTATGGTGAGACCCATGCATTTGTGTACGTGTTCATACAGTGCATTGGTGTATGAGTCAGCAGTCATGCAACTATTCTTCATTTGCATGGGTGCTGTAAAGTCAGCCACCTCTATTTTTAGGAGCCCAAAGTTAGCTTTGGAGAAGTTTTTCATGGTGGTTACCTTTGTGGGGGTGGGGGCTGGGAGGGATGTGGATTTCCAAGGTGATTAGTTTGTGTTCGGATCTAACCAGGGAGGAGTTGAGTATTGGTGTAGAGCAATGGTTGCCCATGTTAGTAATGACCAGGTCAAGGATTTTGCTACCTCTAGTGGAGGTAAGAACGAGCTGGACCAGGGCATTGGAATTAATGAATTCCAGAAAGCGTTGGGCAAGTGTATTGGTACATGAGTAGTTTTCCCAGTTAATGGAGGGGTAGTTGAAGTTACCCAGTATGAAAGTGTTAGGTTGGACCCTAATATTCTCCAGGGTGCTTAGGAATATTGAGTGTGAGTCTTGGGACATGGTTGGGGACATATAGCAGGCTACGACCTGAATTGCTGTCTTACCCAATGTTAGCTGCACCTGAAGTATCTCAAATACTTTATGTTGGGCTACCAGTCTGGAGGAGTGCACATCCTTTATGAATATGGAAACACCACCGCCTCTTGAGCTTCAGTCCAAGTTCTAGGGCCAAAAGGTGTGGAAGGAGTTATAGCCTGGTAGTGCAGGGGTGCTTTCTGCTGCCTTGAACCAGGTCTCTTTTACAGCACATATGTCGATGTTCTTCATTTTAAGGAGTGCTTTGAGAGAGAGTGCATTTTGAGATTTAGACTTCTAGCATTGAGCAGCATGACCCTCGGATTGCATTTGTTTGTAGCTGTTATGGTGATAATTTGGTCTTTGGAACACCACCTAAAAAAGGCATTATAGGGGTGGCAAAAGCCTTGGCCAGTATCCGGAAGCCCAGGGGTGACAGATGCAGGCCATCTCTGGCAAAGCATCAAGGTCTGTCAATCATGGGCCATTAGCCTAGTAACCTTCTATGAACCTATGAAGTACATCATTTTGCAGATAGGCTGAGGTATTGTATTATATAAGCACTAAGGCTAGAGGGATTATTGTACATATCACTACCATCTGGAACATAATAATGATGTAAAGAGCTACAGATGAGGTTAAATGTATACTGGCATATAGGATAGAGGGGATTTTTGGAGAAAGACATATGAATATATTACTCTGGAATGTCATCATGCTTACTAGTTCTGTTAAAAGTACTTTAGTATTGAAATACACAAGTAAGTTCGTCCCACATGTAATATATTTAAAAAAACATATTTAAAGGCACAGGTAAATAATAGGGAGAGACAGTTAAGATTAATTTCCTTGATCACAGAAAAAGGGTAAGACAATCTTAATTGTATGAAATTCCTCAATAACAATAGTAGATAATTTGTCTTACCAAAGAAATAGATAGAAGATGATTAAGGTGAAGAGGAGAGTCAGTTAATAACAACAGTAAGTTTATATTTACCTTCAGGGATAAATACAAAGGTGTTATGGAAGATTTGGAAAATATACTGGCCTTCTGTGAAAGTTGTTTCCTCCATCTGAGACAATGGAACCTGACCACTTCACATGCAGAGATACAGATGGGGGGGGGGTTAAGGACATATGGATTACCTAGGGGTAGTACGTTCCTGTTGGGTTAGTATACAATGATGTGTATAGCATGCAAAGTCATCATTAAAGGACTGACAGGTAAAAGATATCTTTACCACTCTTTAGTGCACGAAAGGTTTTCAAGGTTTGATGAGGTCATTATTACTCTATAGAATGTCCATATGACAGGAGCATTACAAACCTTCCAAATGATTATTTCAGATCTTCCAATACAGACTGCAACTCTGAAGCTAGAGGTTAGGGACCATATAAGGATGTATGGATTTAATTCGACAGCTGTTAGGGCTGGAGAGCTGCACAATTGATTGAAAGAGGAATGGCAGGGTTGGGATGAGATACTATTCTATAATAAAAAGGCATTGGCGTAATTGAGATACATGTAAAGGAATTATGCACAAAAGGTTGCAACAGGCAGCCAGGAAATTGGGCAATATTAGTAAAGAAAGACTTGCCATGTGGTTGGACTAGTAAAGAGAATTGCAGTACGAAGACTTGGTAAGGCATAACGAATGGGAAGACTGAGTTAGCCTAGTGAATAAAGCAATTCAAGGGACTGCTGATAAGAAATAAAAGTTTAGAAAAGTAAGACTAAGGTTAATATATTTTCAAAATTCCCCTGCTTAACAGATGTCTTTGGCCATTCCTTTACTGGTCCATCTTAGAGATCATGACTTTAAACATTTGGAATTAGAATTTCAGGGATACTGGAAATAATCGTGATGTTTTATGAAATCTGTATTGTGATACATATAGGGGGTGAGAGTTCAGGAGAGTAATCCAGCCACAACCCCTTTTCCCTCTGTCAAGGAATGTATCCTGTTCAACAGTCAGAATTATGACCCTTGTGGTGATTGGGGGTTGGTATAATAGTTAAGGTGTTTACCTCACAGACACAAGTTACAGGATTTGATTCTCACCTTTGAAAGGGAAATTGGCTATGCTTAAAGTGGTCCACATGGGCCACAATGGCAGCTAGCCTAGTACTTACCTATGAAACTATTAAAATGTGCAAGAAAGGAGAATGGAATATTTTTTTAAAAGCAGGTACAAGGCAAGTCACCAGAGCTGAATGTCCTGACTAAATAATTATATGGGCAGTCTTTAAGTTTCAATGTCCAATAATACATAAGGAGGGCAGATACCTAGTCTCCTCAACTTCATATCACTCCACATCTATTTTAAATGTTCATTACAAATGTTTCATGGAGTTAACATTGAATCGGCTGAAGAAGCTATTACTATAACTAAGCCACCCAGAGCAGTGTAGCTTTTTATCAGGTAGTCAGCCACAAGGCAATGTATATAGGCCATTAATGTTAATGCACCACTCTGAAACCTGGCAGAATCCAATGGTAATAGTATCACCAGCATACCTGTTACCTCTTAGATGAAGAAATCTGGACAAAACCATATAAGTGGCCATAAATAGGGACACTTTTTAAATATCACTCTTAAAAACCTAGAAAGTTGATAGCATAACAGGTTTTGCATCAGCATTAATTTCCTAAAGGGTATGAAGTCTGAAACACAAATATCTGTCATTATTTTATGACTTCAACAATCACTAATTTGCTAGAAAACTACAATTTTATAAAAAAAGAACAAAAATATGAGGCAAAAAATCTGGGCATTCTGCAAAAATATGTACAGTTGAACGTTGTGAACCAGAGACATAGAAAATACCTGATTGGCTGAAATGGAATTTTCTCTTTTGGCTGTTGGGGAGGCTGGGCTTCACTGAGGATTTTATATATATATATATATATATATATATATATATATATATATATATATATATATATATAGATAGATATATTATATATATATATATATATATATATACATTTTAAACAAGAGAAGTCTTTATTGAATTATCACTTATAGCATAGACAATCATACATTTATATAAATGAAAACAAACCATATTGATATAATTTCAGTTGCAAATATTATACTTCACATATAATCCTCTGTACAGTCATTGTCAATCGAACATTACATAATTCATTCCATTCCTGCCTCTCTTAAACCTCATTCTACCTCTAATATGTTATTCTGTATGTATTGTTCCCACAATTCCCATTTTGCTATATAATTTGCCCTGCCCCTTTCTAAGGATTCTACTTCCAGTTCTTTTATCTCGGTTACTCTATTCACTATTTCTAGTATGGTTGGTTTAGACTTTGATTCCCATTTTCTAGTATTTGCTTTTTTTTGGGCAGTCACCAGAATTAAACTCAGCAAAGCCTTACTATGTCTAGGCATTTCTGAATCTCTTTGATAGCTCAAAAAATCATGTCCTTAGTTACACCCCTTTCATCACCCAGTATTTCTGACAGATTCATTTGCAGGGAATTTGTAAAGTCTGCTAACTCATTACACTGCTAAAAAATATGTTCCCAGTTACCTCGTTCTTCCCCATCAATCCTCCATTTGCAATCTTCCTGAAGAAAAGTTATGCAAACGTATGCAAACACTTCCTATAGCTGATATGCAATGCTTTATATGCCCTACTAATTATCCCTTTTTAAACAGCAGCTTCTGTTCTAGATTTTACTAAAAACTCTACCAGTTCTGATCTTTCACTTAGGATCCCCCTATTCCTCTCTCTTTGCCTATACTCTGATATCAGTCCTTGAGAGGAAATGCAGTGTCTAGCCTGCAGTCAAAATGTATTTTTGGCCTTTTCCCATTCTATTACCCTTTCCTTTGTAATTATTTGCTCCCAGTACCTTGGCTCCTTTGCCAGTTTTCTCCAGTAAATTCCAGCCCCCTCTTGCCTATTCTCTGTATCTCCTATTGCTGTAATCTGTATTGGCAGAATCCTCTTTTTCCAGTCCCAGGTTGGCTTAATTCTTTGAATAATTTCTGCTGCTTTATGAATATAATATTGTGTATGGTTATTGTTATTCACCTTAAGGATCTACATCCAAAATCCCAGTCTTTCTTCTTTTCTTGAGCTTCCTCACATTTCAGCATCATCCCTGTCCACTTTCACTTATAGCTTTCTGCTTGTGCTATGTATAGGAACCTTAACTGTATAGCTCGGAAATACACCTTCAAATCAGGTAATCTCAAACCACATTGTTCTATTGGAAGGATCATCTTATCTTACTTGACTCTTGCCCTCTTCCCCATCCAAATAAAATACTTCAACTCTTTATTAACGGCTAGCCATAACTTCTCCTCTGGTTGATACAAATACGCCTGACCTGTGTATAAAGCTAAAAGGACTAAACACAGGTTCAAAGCTTGTATCTTGCTATATATCCATACATCAGAGCTTCCAGTTTCTCAGTTTTTCTATTATCTTTTGTTTAGTCTCTTCCCACATATCTATAGCTGCCATAAGTTTTTCAGAGCAATATATGAGGGCTCTACATCCTGTACTATGTAAAATGGTAGCTGCTTTCCCCTTCACTTTGTTTTGATGATCACGCCAGGCATATCGGCTGCTCCTCTTACTTTTTTCTCTGTATGTAGAAGCACTAGAACAGGCATTGACAAATTCACCAGTACAGGGTTATCAGTGAGAATGTAGGAAATGATGCTGTCCTTTTTTATAGACAACTTGATGGTATACCTAATGAGCATTTATAGACACAGAGAGGTATTGTTTAAAATATTTGAGAAATTTGTGACTTACAATATCTGCTAGGTTTGTCGTTTCGGCTTATCCCAATTAGGGGTCGCCACAGTGTAACTCCGGTCCGCTAATGATTGGCAGTAGATTTTCACAAAGGCCGAGGTGCCAGCCCGACATTCAACCTTAAACGAAGACACGCCCATTTATGCATGTCTTTCAAATGCCCAGCCAACTGCGGGGAGGACATGCAGACTCCACTCAGAAGGCACTCCCCGCACTCCAGCCTGCTAGGTAAATGTGGAAAAAAATTTGAACATTTCAACAATTTTTGACCGTCTAGTGAATTAAAGATGAAATATCTAGGCATGTGGCATTATAATGAAATTAAATATGTGGAAATTAAGGTGGCTTCAACTTTGAGATAAAGTAGCTACAGTTCTTATTCCATGGTGAGGGAGAAAATTAAGTCTGTCACAGGGAGATAGAAAAACCAATTGCTAGAATCTGCCTAGAGCATGCAAGCTTTATAACTGTATGTGTATCCCTGATGAATGGATTTCTTTCAAGCAGGTCTAACAAGTTTGCTGCAGGAGTATGAGTCTGCAGTTTATTTGTCAAAGTGGTAAGGCTAGAGTGTTTTATGAAAATATCACATTGCACTTGTTTCTATGAGATCTTGGTTTGCCACCATTGCAGTTATGTTGGCCAGCTGTGCTGTTAGGCATCTGCTGTAATGATATGGGAATTTATTTTATGAGAGTGAGTCATAAAAAGAAAGGTTTAGCTGTCCTTTGTAAGTGGTAATATTCTGACAATATTTATGGAAATTTCTTAAGCGAATTAGTCATAAAAAGGAAGTGTACCTTTCATTAGTATTTTGTGAAGTAGTTAATAGCAGCACATAGAGACGTGACTCAATATAAAAAGTCAGATCAAGCCCCCAGTAGGCAATGGTGAAACAGAGTGATAGGCAGGAAGGTTTGACTATGGCAACCATAAGAGTTAGCATTAAGAGGAGGAAGAAAATTGATTTATTGAAAAATAATTATGTTGGCAGACTCCTGATGACACCAGTAGAATTTTGACCCCAGTTAAATTATTGGTCCCTTGAGTGGGGGAGCATTGGGCATTTGTTAGAGTTGGCCTTGTCTCCTGTACTTCCTGGCACTGAGCATCTTAGAGAGGAGAGAGAACTGAAGAAACAGTTTATTGGATTTAGTGTTGACGGTAGTTAAAAAGCTATCTTTAGAATGTGGAAAAAATGGCCTTGTGTGTATAGAGAACGTTTCACAATTAATGTGCAGTGTAAATGAAAAAGAAAGTTATAGAAAAGGGAAGCAATACTTTTTGATGAAATGGCTAGCTTGGATGCATTATGTGGAAAAAGACAATAGACTTTATAGAACTGGGGATAAAGAGAAGCAGTCAGACTCCCACATGGTAGCATAAACATTAATAGCTTATTAAAATAAGAGTGATTTAATTTATTGTTTAATTTATATCTTTATGTATGTATGTATGCATGCATGTATGTAAGCATGTATTTCTTTGTTTATTTATTAGTGCAGCTCAAATGAGCCTGTTAACTTTTTTTTTTCATCCATGTGTTGGATTATTAATTCCTAGAGTCTTCCTGTCCACACTTATTTTCTCCTTCACTTATACTTTGCTATAAACATATTCACACTTCTTCATACAGACTAATTTATTACTTAACTCCCCTCTCTCTCTCTCCTTACCTAATATAACTACTAAGCTCTCAATCCCTCTATTATATTTCCTTACCTACACTATAACCCCAATACTGCTATTTTTATACATTAGCACTTCACCTTCCTCATCTTTTAACCTATTCATCACTCCTATATTCTTTATTTTGTATATCCTTATCTTCTCCTTTAACTCACCTTTCCTGTACCCAGCTACACCTGCTAATTGTATATACTCAATTTATATGCCGCATAGTCCATATAAAACCTTAATTTATAGCTGACAATGAAGCTAGTGTAGCTGTCGGTGCAAAATCCCATATAAAGACTCTCTTATCTAGTAGTAATTTCCTTCTGTGAATTTCCTGAAAACAGATGACTGAGAGACCAAGTGCAACTGCTGTGTCTATAGATTCCCTGTCAGTGGATCTCCCCCTAAGGTCAAGAAAAACAAACAAAAAAATTGATGAGGGAGGTGAGTGAGTGTACCTGTATTTCCTCCTCTCTCATATGACCTGTGGCAGATGATCCACTGAGGCACTTATCCAGCATTCAGACAATCCGTAGAATTGTCCAGAGCCTTCTAATGCCTCATTTAGAAGTTACTATAACTTAGGATCCTCTCAAGTATTTACAGACCATTCATTCAGCAGATGGAAGAACCCCATATTATCCCGTCTGAGGGTGAGACACATATACATCAGGTGCTGCTGAGGAAAGACATCAGTGGGTTACTAATGGAAGACAGACCTATGGCTTCAACTTTGAAGACCACACATCTGTACAGTCCAGCAAAGCACACTCAAAAGCAGAAACATTTGTCTGTACCTCCTCCTTCTTTTTCATAACAGGAAAGGCAGAAGGACTGGTTTAACGTTTCTCAAGTATTATTCAAGATCATGCATTCTTTTCACATCTCTTTTCCTACTTCTTCCTCTTCGACTCTTATTAAGAGGAAGTGAGATCCTCCCTCTGAAGAAGAAGAAATTTTGTTACAACTTAACCATGAATGTTTAGATGATGCCTGCCAGATTTCTTCCCCTATAGCATGTAAATCACAGTCCAAGGATATCCTTTCTCAACATTCCCCAAAAGAAGAAATTTCCTTCAAGTGATGCAATTTCAAAAATGAAGGACTTTTTCAAATGGGAGGACAAAGAGATCTCTGATTCTTAAAGAGGTATTATGTATGAACTGTTTAGCTTGGAATCCCCTAAACTTGTGGCTATTTCATCAGTCTCAGGAGCCTTGGAGGATATCTTTTTCTAATACATCTGTATCATCGGATTCCCAAACCCCTGCTTCCAAACATCTCAGATACCTATAAATATCATTATAAGAAACCCTCTGCTAACCCTGACATAATTTCTTTTGATACAGAGGGAGGTATTGGAATGACAAGGGGAGCAGAGCATTTGACATGCTTGTCAAAAAGTTTATACTTCTTCCACCTTAGCTGTCAGAGTCATGAATAACCAAATTCATATATCTAAGTGCCTCTTGTCCATGTCCACTAATATGCAGCAATGTTTTGCTAACCTTCCTAATTCTGAGGTTAAATTCAGTCTTATGGGAATGGTCACGTCAGTATCTCAGGTTACTAAGCATTCAATTAAATGTGCATATATTATAGATGCCATTTCCAGGGCTACAGCTACTAGGACAGTCATGTGAAGAAATATATGGATATGACTTCAAAATTTTCTAGAGGACAGAAAAGTTCAACTGGTAAATGCCCCTCTGGAAAAATATGCTTAAATTGGTATTGGTAATTCCTCTAATGAGATACTCAAAAAACTGGAAGGGGGAGGCAAAATGATGGAAGGAGAAAATCAACTTTTCTTATTTACCATTTATAAATATCAGAGAAATTACCTTGGTAAGACAGGGCCATTTTTATTTTCAAAGTCCTTCAAGTAAGCTCATTCAAATGTTTATAAACAGCAGTTCAAAAATAAATAGAAAGATGATAATAAAAAAATCTGATAGGACCCAAGGATCATCCTTACAATGAAAAGTGTATAACTATCCTTGTCGCTTATCTCTTCCCTTCCTTACACACTCTGGCCTTCCTCAGAACATTGCATCTTCTGCCTCAGGTCATTTTAGAACTACTAGACTAATGGGAAAAGGGTTTTCTCAGGAAAGAAGGCACTTTGAAACCCATTTTAGATCTTTCCAAATTGAACATCTTTTTCAAATTTGAAAATTCAAAATGTTGACAGAGCAAACTTTCTTTCATCTCCTTCTCACTCAAGCATTCCTTGTCACTTTAGGCCAGAATGTTACTTACCTATGTATTTCTATTCAAAACAAAACAAAACAGATCCTTTTTAAAGATCTTTGACTTGGGATTTCATTTTCATTTACATATTTTCCCTTTGATCAGCCAGCCATCTCAAAACTCAACTGCCATGAGTCTTGTTCCAGTGATAGCTCATTGCAAGTTCCAAGATGTATGCATTTTCCCTTAACTAGATGATTGATTGATCTAAGCATTTACCAATCAAGTAACACTGGGAACATTACAGTTCTCTATTAATCTTTTCAGCAAGCTACATTTCATGCTAACTAAAAAATTAAAAAAATAAATAAATAATCATCTGTGTTTCCTACGCATAGGCTAGGTTTTTCTGCAATACCCCCTGGATACCTCTCTGACAGCAATTTTTCTTCCTCAAGAAAAAAAATGCATTCTTACCATTATCACATTCTCAGTCTTTTTCAACCAATAATGTCCACAGAAAGAGAGTTCCTGTCAATTCTAGGGTTTATGGTCTCCCTTATCTTTGTGATTCCACCTGCTAGACGTCAAATGAGAAAGATGTAATGGAGTTTCAAATCAGTTTGGGGGCATGACTCATCTTGTATCTCTCCCAGTCACTATCCTAACCTTTGTGAAAAAAAGAACTCCTTTGGTGGTCTGATCAAGTCCTCTGCAGCCCAGAAGTTCCCTTCTGGCCTACCAACTTCTCTCAGTTGGTGGCCACAGAAGCCTCAGATTTTGCTTCTGTGTTGTTTCTAATCATGTGATAACTCAAGGAGTAAGTGAATCACAGCACAGATTCAATCAGATACATCTGAAAGGAACGATGGCCTTGAGTAACTTCCTGAACACCCTAAATCAGTTTTGGTCTTTAGATCTTTTTGTGGTCATAAATAACACCAAAGTGATATAGTACATTAACTAACAGGTAGGAGCAAAATCATAACCCCTTTGCAGCTTATCCATAATTGTCTGCTGCACAGCAGCACAACACAGATTAACTCTGCAGGCAACTTACTGTAGGACACAGTACCAGACTGGCTGTGCAAAGCAGATGCTACATCCACAGGCAGAGGTGTAGCAAGCTAATCTGGCACAAAGTGACCCACATCCCCTAATTTGCCACCCCATTAACTTTTGATTGAGAAGCAAAAAAAATAAAAAAAAACTTGCTATACTTGTAGTAAGCATCCTGCACCACCTATCACACACAAAAGCACTTCAGACCTGATTGCAAAGGCAGTTATCAACATTCAGAAAAGCTGGTGTGGAAATAAATATGAGTACTGATCTGCATCTGATGAACATGGCCCCTAACCCTTGCTCACAGGATGGCTGTCCGCCTTCACCTAACCCTAGCTATGCTTTAGGCCAAAGGTCTTCCTCCAGATAGGTCACCAATGGGGAATTTTCCAAATAGATATGTTTGTATTTAAATAGAAAATTAAAACAGTTCTTTTCCAGATCACCATGGAGAAAGGCCTACAAACATGCATTTTCACTCCCCTGGTCAAAGAAATTTCTTGTTGCCTTCACCATTTACTCTAATCCCCAAATTCCTTCAAAATATAAGGAAGAACTTACCAAAAATGGTACTTGTGACTATCTTTTGGTACAGATAGCATTGGTTCACCCTTCTCATGCAGTTGGCCAAATGCAATTACCAAGAACTTCCTCACAGAGTGGACTTCCCCACACAAGACAATGGATCTTTGATTCATTCCAACATTCAAGTCTCAGTCTAAATGTGTGTATGATAGGCATTTGATCCCTTTAGGCATATTTTTTTCTGAGGATGTATAGCAGGTGTTGAAGGAAGGCTAGAAAACCTGCTACCAAAAAAATCTTTCTTAGCTAGACGGAACAAATTTTTCTTTTTGGTGCCAAATTAGAGGGCATGACCCATCTCAAGTAGGGGTAACTCATGGTTCTCCAGTACCTTTGTGAATTTCTAAATTCTTGCCTAACACGCACTACAATAAAAGTAAATCTGTTAGTCATTTCAACCTATGTGTCATTGGATTCCCCCAACAATTTAAATTTTTTTTTATATTGGGCCACCAAGAAAAAAGGTAGTTCCTTCATGGCACTTGAGTTTTGATATGGTGAAGGTAACTCCTTCTCCCTTTGAACTTGCAACCAAATTTCCATTAAATGTTTACTTGGAAGACTGCCCAGCTGGTAGTGCTGACATTTGCTAGATGGGCATCTGTATTACAGGCCCTCATGTCTGCTGATTCTTTTTTGAGCTTTCACAAAGACAGGGAGTGTTGTAGAACCAAACTTTCCTTCACATTTAAAGTTGCCTCTAAATTTACTTTTATAGGTTCATAGGGTCATAGGCTCATAGGAGGTTAAAAGGCTAGCAGCCCCAGAGCCAATACAAACCTAGCCATGTTAATCCCGAGTTTCACCAATTGTCCTTGCTTAGAGGTATATAATTCACAGAACGAGTCTATGATCAACACCGACTACCCCTGTCCATAAGGGACATGAGTGCCACCCCCAGGGTTAATTTGCAGTCTCACATCCATTTGTCTAGGTTGCACTTGAATATGGTTAGTAAGGAGCTCTGCTTCGTTTGAATTAGAAGTGTTTTCCAGAGGACCAGAAATCTCTAGGAGATACATCTATCTATCCAGCATTTTCTGTTTATGTCACAGGCTAGGTTAAGAGTGAATGACTCTTGTGCCATTTGACTTTCAGATGGGCACCATTTTTAATAGGGAAGAGTCAGAAACTGCCCTGTAGGCCAGGCACAAGTTGCCTGTCAGCAACCTATAAGATAGAGAGTACAGTAACAGGACTTTCAGTCTATCCACATAAATCATGGTTTGGAGGCCCTGTATTTTCCTTTTGAGAAATCTCTGTGGTCTCTCCAGCTCTTGCAGATGTCTGGTGATGTTTATGGAAAAGGGAGTATTGTATTCTATTAATGGTCTGATGAGGGTTGAGTAGAGGGGAGTATAATATCCTTAATCCTGGATGTGATGCCATTACTTATGGTATGCACAACATAGAAGGCTTTCCTTACCACTGTGGAAACTTGGTGGTCGAAGTTCAGATTGCTATCAAGCTGTGTTCCCAGATCTCACACCACTGGGTTTGAACTTAGGGAGATGCTGCCAATATTGTAATTAGCAGGGAATTCTGCTTTGCCAAAAGGGATAATAATCCATTTTTTGCATTTAGTTTTAGACCATCCCCCGGATTTATGAAGCCCTTTATAGCGTGCAGGATTAGTTTAAGAGCTATTTTTGTCAATATGGCCGACGTGCGATCCAGGAACAAGCTCCCGGGACGTGCATGTGAGCTCTTAGGCTAATCTGCATGGACCAAGCTCCTGTATGCAAATTACACTCATTTGCAAATGAAAACTATGCAAATGAGGGTAATATGAGATCCAGGAAGCTGGCAGCCATCCGTGCAGGACGAGTGCAGTGTGCAGAAATGTATTCAGTTAGTAACCGAGTACAGTTCAGCAATCTACAAAACGGAGCTATGACAGCTCCAAATAAATGCTGCAAATCATTGAGGAAGCATGCCAATGTCCAATTAGAAGGCCATTGGCATTGCAAAATGTAAAAGAAAAAATAAACAACGTTTAATTTTATCTTCGCCAATCTTGCCCGGTTAAGCATAGGGCAGCGACGTGCAAACGGGATCGGGGGGAAATTAATAAAATAAACCTAAAATAAGCATTCTAATAAAAATCAGTATTCTGCCATGCAAGTCAATGGCAGTCAGAAGACAACCTGGCCAGTGCGTAATGGTTGCTAAGTGGGGAATCTCACTGTGGGACATGTAACTATGCATTAGCAGGCAATCCTATGCAAATGAGGGAAGGGTTAGTGAATCCCAGATTTTCATAGTGTGTGAGGCAGGTCCCAAGAGTGTAAGAGTATAAATAGCTGGGTGCAAAACTAGAATATAGGTGACATCATGTGGGGGGGTGTCAGGCATACTGTAAGTGGATTGGAGATCTGTGGCTCGGGATTGCTCCTAGCATAGCCCAGCTAAGCTAGGGGTGTGTCTAAACCTGCCTAGCACTCTTTTCAAAATGTAAGTGAGTGTGCGTTCTGCACATTGGGTTGTACAGGAAGAAAAAGGAAGTTAAACCAGGAAAAAGCAGCTCCGTGTACATTTGAACACTCCCTTTGCTTGGCGCGCACACAGGCCTAAACAGGGAGGCAATGTGAAGGGAAAACAGCAGTAGGAAGGTAATCAAGGAGCCCTAGTTGAGCTGCCAGGTGAAATGTATCAGAATCAGCTAATCACACAGGAAGCAGACCGGCCTAGCCCAGAACACCACTATAAATCAAGAAAACACCTACCCCCCTGGTTTTTACACACTCTACAACACCAGTGTATACAAGCGGAGACATTTGAAAACCAAACCTACAAAATGAGAAGGGCTGCAGCAGGCAACATAGAACAACATGTGCAAGAGGCTGAGGGTGGTGAGGATGTCAATGCTGCCGAACAACCCACAGTGAGGAGACAGAGAAGAGTGTACAGACCCAGGGTAACCTACCAGGGGCTACATGAGGTGGATATAGTGGAGTGCTATAGGGTGGACAGAGACCTCCTACAGCAAACCATTGAGCTGTGCAAGCCACACCTAACACACCACACTGTCCAAGGGGAACCCATCCCAGTGGATACCAAGGTATGTGTAGGTCTAGGTATACTAGCCAAAGGTACCTCCAAAGCTACAACTGGGGATAACATGGGCATCTCACAGGCATCAGCATCCAGAGTATTTCACCAATTCCTGGATGCCATGTCAGCACATGCCAGTGAGCACTTATATTTCCTCAACACACCGGAGGTGTTGAATCGCAATATGCATCTCTTCCACCAAATAGCTAACTAACCTGGGGTAGTGGATGCTATAGACTACATGCACTTATACATCAAAGCACCACCCGGTGAGCAGGGTAAGGCCTACATCGACCGCAGGGGCATCCCCTCCATCAACTGCCAGGTCGTATGTGATGCCCAGGGCATTATCCTGAATGTGTGTGCTGGCTGCCCTGGATGCAAACCCGATTCACATACATGGCGACTGATGCAGCTGTACCACAGATTTGCCAATGTGGACATCCCCTAGGGTCACCTAGTGAGGGATGCTGGGTACCCACTGAAGCCATGGCAGATGACACCCATCAGAAATGCACGCACACCTGAACAACAATGCCATAATGATGCACATACACAGGCCAGACATATAACAGAGCATGTGTTTGGGATGCTCAAGTCACGGTTCCGATGTCTGGACACATCCGGTGGAGCCCTGCAGTATTCACCAGCTACATGTACCCAAATAGTAATGGCATGTGCTATGCTACATGATATGATCCTGCGGAAACAGCTGCAGCAGGAATAGCATGGGGCAGGGCCACACAGCCCCCCACCAATGCCAAGGCCTGTGCAGGTACAGAGTGACTCGGAGGAGGAACAACCTGAGCCTGCTCCAGTAGGCAGAAGGGGGTGTGCCCAGTATGCCCTGGCCTTGGCCAAGAAACAACACATAGCACATATACTGACACAGTAGGGACCCAGGGAATGACACCTCTCTCTGTCTCGCACATACAGTAAAAGGGATGCCAAACATGACACTACCTGTGCTCAACCATGTATAGGGAGTGTACTATGTGCATCTGACATAGGCAGCCCTGCATCACCACCCTCAGTACTGGGACACCCACAAGGTAAGTGACTCACACATGCCAGTCGGGGGGGGGCACATACCCAACAACAGTCACAGCCAGCAGGATACGTGTAGACAAACACAAACAAATGCTGTACTATGGCCTCTGAATGAGCCCCATGGGTAATCCCTACCCCAGCCCTACACAGACAGACTACAGCAGGCCAGCCAGCTGGATGTCAGTTGTGAAGGCTAGGAAGTCAGAAACTAATATGTAGGGAGTGAAAGCTACGATCTGTAGTACACTGGTATGCCTCTAGCCAGCACGACAGGTAAAACTACTGACTGAAATGGTGTACCCAACATACCAGTACAGTCCTAGCAACTGTGTAAAAGTGTAAGATGTGCCCCACCATCCCATGTACACTTATGGTAAGAGTCAGGTGTGCCCCCCACCCCTGTGTAGAAATGTAGAAATTATTTGGTGCCCCCCCCCCGGCTAAGCAGAAGTGTAGCAGCAGTCAGTGCCAAATGTCTGATGTATACCCTGCAGACACAGCATGCTACCTGTCGGTGTACAACACAAAGGTCAGCACCACAGTACAAACCACCTGGACTTGATCCACACATGCAATATAGATGGCCATACTAGACATGCTCACACATTTAGAGGAATGAAGGCAATGTCAGTCAACAACATACTGAAAGCCCATACTGGGCATGTTCACACACTTAAACACAAGAAGGCCATGTCAGAGTGGACTAGACATATCTGGCAGTTGCAGTTCTCAGTGCAGACACATGTCAGCATGCACCACTCCTGCCTTGCATACACAGTGGATAGAAATACAGACATATATGTAAGGACAACACACTATAATAAGCCAAAGGTAGACAGACATATATGTGTTGAAGAGGGTGACCATGACAAGGAGACATCTGGGCCTGTTCCACCCAGCACACAGCCAAAGGGCCCCAAACACATGAGGTGCAGGTGTCACTCACTGCAGATATTAGCCACCAGTATCTGTCAGCATGTCAGCTGTGCAACATGACTGTACAAGGAAGATGTCATCTACTAGCTATATACATGCACCTGTGGCATGTGACCCTGTGTGTACCCGCATGTGGCATGTCAACCCCAACATGGAAGTGTTACGGCCAATGCAAACACCGCCCTCCCCATAGCAGTATCATGACAAGCCTACTGAGGTTATCCAATGTGAAATACACCTTTCAAACCAGAACATACTGTGGAACTGTAAAACTGTACACCAACAACAACAGACCACAACTCCAAATCAGGTGCAAAGTTTTATTGGTTTAGTGCTTTCTTCTCGTGATAGAGACTTCCACAGAACAAACACACAAAGTTAACCCAACCCTTAAATACCCATTAATCAAGTACTTAATTGCATAATAAATCACATGACAATATTAAAGAAGTAAATATACAAAATATACAAATTCAAGTATAAACATTAAATGATTTATGTAAAATATATAAAAATATTAAAAATATTAAAAATAATGACATATTAGGCCATAAACCATAACACAGTGGATTTCCTGTGATTCACCCTCCTCTAGCTGATTGCATGTGGAACAGCTGTGGTAACAATCCTATAGCCAATTGCATGGAAACACATTCCAATACCTAGGAACCTCATGGTGGTGTTGGGCCTTTTCAGTCACTGTGAGCAAGAACTAGATCTGTTGTTTGGCAAACGGCATCCCAGATGGATTGTGTATTCACCTCCAAAAACATACACTGTGGAAACAGGCCAACAAACAGGAGGGGGATGTGCCTGATCTGACTACAGACTGTAAGTGCTGCTATACTGCATTTGGAGTAATGTTGGTTTAATAGTGTTTGGTCTGGATATGCCTGTCGTACATGTAGTAATACCTGCCATGTCAGTTCCATGTATATGAGGAATCCCCTTCTGCAGGGACATCTGCAGAATGGACAGTGTTGTGCCTCTGGTTTTATGTGTTATCCACAGTGCATCCCTCTGTGGAATGCAGACGGTAGTGTGAGGATTGCAGTCTGTAGATGGTGAAGGCCATGACAGTTACTGACTTCATATCCCTCATAGGACATATGTTGCAACAAACTCAGTTACAATGGAAAATATACAAGGTTATCACAGCAACATGTCTATAGTGTATATGTGCTGTCAGCCACACCACTGTCAACGTTTGTACATATGGTGTGCATGAAGTGGTGCATATGTGCCCTATGCCATAAGTAGTGTCATCATATCTGATAACAAGCCAGTGATATATCAGATTGCTACACATGTCATGTACAGTAGGGGTTATATTTCATGACAATAGCTGGACATTCTGTGGATGTTTGTACAGTACTGAGGTCTGTGTAGTTATGGTGAATGTCGGCAGTGTGTCTATTGTTAATATGTACTTTAGCCTGTGTACAGACTGTGGTAGATGTCATTGTCCTACCTCCCCATCTATCAAATGTTACATGCTGCCCCACTGTATGGTACCATTTCGCCGTACACATTTGTAGGGCCATACACACATCCCAAACCACAGACAGCCATCAGTCCAAACTGTGTAGCAGCCCAGTATATGTAGGGACATTCAGTGACTGGCACATATGAGGATGGTGTAGAACAGATAGTCCATATACTGTAATATTATGCTAGCCTACCATATGCGGCTGTGGCTGTGTTCACATTGGTTGTGGTAATGCACTGTCACACAGGTGTATCTTACCCTGTTCTGTGACATGGCTGTTGAGCCTGCTATACAAGCAAGTACATGTGCATTCCCCCATACAAGATGTAGGCCAGTGTTGAGCCAGTCTGCCTGTGGCTTGCACAGTGCATTGTTACATGCCTAGCAGCATAGTGTACTTAACCAGTGGGATGTCATGTGCAGATACTTGCCAGATGTACTGCTGCCAGGCCTCCCTTAAATGTCAGGTATGTCAGACAGACCAGTGGGATGCTGTACAGATGTATGTCAATATCTAGTGGGTAGTATTTGTCCATGGCACCCCTATACCAGCAGTCATTATCTGTCAGGCCAGACAGGAGTGTGTGACTCCAACACCTATGGTGCCAAATGTATACCAGACGTTATGTGTTATACCCATCTACATGGCTGTTTACATCCATATTGTCAGGCTCGGTACACATGGGGTGCACTAAGGGAGTATGTGCATACCTCTGGACTGTACAGGGTGTGTCTGAAGTTCCATATTAAGTGGCCAATATCTCTGCTGCACTCCACAGGGGCATTACATGCTAGCAGCAGTACTTTACAATGATGTCCATAGGATGTCTGTCAGTAGCCAATGGCACATATGTTATAAGCAGATGTCAGTATCCACACACACCATGTCTGTGAAGACAATCCCAATGACAGTAGCGACAGGCTACAATTTACCTGCTATACATACCTGACATCCTCTTGCACTATGACATTGTGCCTGTAGGGGCTGGGGTATGGTTACACTCCATGTCCAGGACATATGGTGGAAATATATTTACACATACCAATCCAGATAGCCATATATATATATATATATATATATATATATATATATATATATATATATATATATATAAATGACATGTGTACTACATTGAATTACCACTGTCATGGCAGGCACCCACTAAAAATCCCTACAGCATGTGGCCATGGTCCATTCACATTTCCTGTGTGACGGACATCCATCCTGTGTGTGGGCATCAGTGATACAGGCAGCAAGTAGCAATACCTCTCACAGGAGAACATGCACAGTCAGAGCGGACAAATTTGTAGGAGGTTCAGGAACTACAGACAGACTGTGGGTAGAGTTGTGTAATGCTCTGCATAGTACTGGTGTTACAGGGTGTGTGTGTATACATACTAGTGTACCTTGGAATGCAGTCTGTCTGCATAGGTCACTACTGTGGGCCTACCTTTTGCTGGGCAGAGGTATCCATATCATGTGATGTCCGTCCACCACACAAGCCCTGTGTCAGATATGACACTGGCAGTGTGTGTGTTGCGTGCTACGGGTACATGGCTGCATCCATGTCTATATCTAACCTCAATTCCCTGGCTAAGTGTATGTTGCAGACTATCCTGTAACACCAGCACCTTGCTTAATGTATGGCAACAGTGTTCCACATATATGCCTGTGTTCCAGCCTCTGTCCCCCAACTACATACCAATCCCTGCACATTTGTCATGCTGTCAGGGGTTGTGGATGTAGTGGGCTGTGAGTATATCACACTGCCATTGCAGCCATTAGTACACTGCTGTAGTATCCCCCGTACATGCACTGGGGCTGGGGCCATATATGTGTGGGCGTCACCTACATAACACATGTGCGCCCTTATGCACTGCAGAGGCCAGTGTATGCAACAGTAGTTTAAGGTCTTGTATTATTGTGTCCAGGTGGGGAGCACCATAAAAGACCTAGGCTGTTACAAAAGTGGGGGTATCAGGGGCGAGCTGCCACAAGGTATGTGGATGTACAGTACCGTATACTCCACCTATATTGCAACTACTAACATGAATTGGGATATTGTAAGCCTACTGCCCCCTGCAAT
>NC_056725.1:1605429292-1605466792 GCF_019279795.1 Protopterus annectens | reverse complement strand
AGCCTGCAATACAATACCAACCTTAGCAGATCCCAAAAGCAGGACCCTACACGACAAGGGTAGTACACGTTAACAGTACTCCATCCCACCTGTAGGATGTAAGGCTGGCATTACTAACATATCATGCAGTACAATCAAGTGACATGTCATGGTTGGGGGATCCCCCTGGGCAGGTGCAGTAAGTAGCTGGGATCCCTCATACAATCCAATAGCCCTACACCTGACAATGGTTTCACCAATGTTGGCAAGGACATTCACAAACCCACCATGTCAGCTGGGAAATACCACCCGGTAGCCAGATGACCATGGTCTGCAGGGACATGGAACATACCATCAATGAACCCATGGCCAATGTCACTGGTAATCTCAACACACAGGACCCTGCCAATGTTGAACTTATCAAAGGCAGAGAATATAACCTGAACCCTGTATACCTCCTCAACCCAATCATGAGACAGGTGTAGATGAGGGATAGGAGGTGCACAATGCCTATGTACATCATAGCAGGCTTTTGTACACCATTCCACTTGTAGGAATGTGTGTAGTTGTTACGGGATCTATCTCCATTTACAGGATATGTTTCCACCAGGACTGCTTGGCATATGCCAACATACCACAGGCACCATCCCATGGGCATATAGTCCTTCACAGGTCATAGATGTGTCAATGCCCTCCTCCACACTGTTGAGGTGTGCAGCACTACTGGGGTTGCTATAACTCACTGGGTGTGGCTGTTGTGGACACAACTGCCTAAATTGCAGTTACTGTTGCATCTATCCCCCCAGATAGCTGTCTGTAATACTGTACAGTGTATGTAATCAGGTTTTTAGTTGTTGTCTGCACCATTCACAGTAGTTGAGCACCTCACACCCTCCTAAGGGCAGGGCTATGCCACCGGCAATGGCACACATATGTTACTTAGGTGAGGATCACAGTGGAGTGGGGTGGGGGACATATTCCCTGCTGTTAGCATGTTCAATGCCATCCACATTGCAGACCACATATATACCACTGTGTGGTTGTGCCTGTGTTGTCTTGGTGGGATTACACGTGCAACAGATGTGTTACCTGCACGGGGACATACCTCCATGTGTACAGTCCTGCACCTGTACTGCATCCTAACCAAAGGCACTGTGTGTTGTACCCAGCCATGGTATGTATAACACCCACTACACTCACTGTTGTCCAGTGTAGAAGGCCTGCTGACACCAGTACACCCATCAGCCTTGTGTCACATGGACAAACACAACACAATCTGAACAGTTACTGGTGACAACAATACAACATTGTTAATTAAAGCTAAGATGTATCATGGCTGCACAGCTACACCTTTCAAGATTTTAGCATTTCACTTTACTGCTGATAACATGCTACACATCATTCCATTGCTATACTGTTGTACAGTCACCCTGTGCATCAGAACCATGTTAGCCTGTCCCTGCATCGATGTTACAGATGTCAGGCAGTGGCACAGGTATCATCATATGCACAGGGTGTGTTGTTGGTTTGCCAGAGGCCTAGGCTGAGCCATACAATTGACAACATGTGTGTGTGTGTGTGTGTGTGTGTGTGTGTGTGTGTGTGTGTGTGTGTGTGTGTGTAAGGGGGTTGAGTATTGTTATGGGCCACTGGTGATGTCATGTGTGCAGGTATGTGGTTGCCCTAGGTTCATTGTTTATGTGTGTGTGTCAGCATGCACGCAGTTACTCCATGTGGCTGCCCTATACAGGAAATTGTGGGACAGCTGCAGACTGTACCTGACAGGGTTTGCAGTTCACCATCTCTGGCCACAGACATGGGACCTGTGCCTGGCAGGGGTGCTACAGGCAGTATCAGGTACAGATCCAGACCGAGTACTGTCCCCTGAGTTTGACAGACATCCACGGGATCCAGGTCCCTCCTGGGACTGGCCAGGGCCATGTGCACATGGTCTGCTCTTATGGGTTGTGGACACCCCCCCCACAGTGCTGGGGCTGGTACTGCCACTACAGGAGCAGCTGTGACTGTTTGGACATCCACAGTGACCTCCAGCTGCTGATGTTGCTGGCATATGTCCATGTGGCCCTCGCAACCTTCTGGCTCTGTCCTGATGCATGGACATGACATTTTGGAGTTTTAATGTCTCACCCCACCATCTATCCATGACTTCAGTGAAATTACGGATGGCACCCACTAGGTCATGGATACTGTCCGTTACAGAGGTATGATGAGCCCTCTGCACCCTTAGACCCTGCCTGGTATACCGTTCCATTCATGGCTGTGCCTGCATAACAGTCTAGAACATGCATGTGGTTGAAATAGGGGTTGCACATCTGCCAGGTGCTTGATGTCCAGCAGTGCCCCTACGAGCACCCCTGCACATCTGCCTATGTGATACCCTGCCAGACATCTGGCTATGGCTGCTATGTCCTGACACATGTGCCACAGATACCACACTGTCCTGGCCCATGCCAACCGTAGGCTGTCCCTCAGCTAGGGCCAATGGTGATGAGGTGTGTAGAGGCAGTGTGACTGTGTGCGTGAATGGTGTGGATACATGTGGGTTGTCAATTGGTGGCCCAGCTGCATCCCCTGATGACCCTACCTGTGCCTCAACACACCTATCTTCATGGTCACTGTCTGTATCAGTAACATCAGCTTCCCTGCAGGGGGGACCCAGCCCCACCTCGTCACCTGTGAGGGGAAAACAGGGAACAGACTGTAAGACCTGTACAACACTGCTAAACAGTAAATACATACACATACACACACACACACACACACACACACACACACACACACACACACACACACACACACACACACACACACACTCACACACACACACACACACACACACACACACACGCACACACACACACACACATGTGCAGACATGGCCACACACACAAACATACACACATGCAGTCGACATACATGGCAACCCATACACTACACCAGGCAGCACCTACAAACAGCTCCCGCAACCCCATAACACACACAATAGCAGGTGATGGTGCAATACACTATCACACACATACCTGTGAATACACACATGTCAGCATGCAGGACATGTGAGGCTGAACAGCATGTAGTGCAACTGCAGTCAATCCCCATTACCAGTATTATACATGGCTGTGATGCATGGCTTCTGTCTGTAGGTGATGGCCCTCCCACTGGAACCCACAGCACCCATGTCCACAGCATTACTGCTCAACCATTCAGCACCCTGGAATGTACTGTGCACCATACCTCATGGGTGTGCACACCATTGCAGGATCTGTATGTCAGGTGTATTTTCATTGCTGCTCACAGCCTCTGTGTTCCTGGATCACATGTGGACACGTGTTTAGTGACTGCTTGATGTGTATTCACACAAGTCATCATCAGTGGTGCATGTATGAGTGGCAGATTACCATTAGACCAACCACACAGACATTGTACTGTACCTATGATGAGTGTAGAGACCATTATTGACCATGACTGGGCCCTGGCTGATGTTGCTTGTGGTACACAGAGGTTCATATGTGAGTACTGTTCTGTTGGTCCTGGGGTCTACATATGCCTAGTCACAGGGGTTCCCTGCCATGCACCGCCCACTAATGTTATTCCCCTGTGCCCCTGTCAGGCTGTGGCACACACATGCTACCCAGGGTGTATTCCCCATTCCCCATCCATTTGGCAAGTGTTCCTGTCAAGAGGGCCAGTGAGTAGCATTGCCTGACATGTATGGGTAGTCTGTTGCAGAGTGTGGTGATTCCCCAGGACAGAGCCCTATCCCTCCTGTATGTTCTGTGTAATGTGTTGATTAGGTTTAAGACCCTGGAGCATGTGTTAGCAGAGGGAGTGGGATGTCGTTATATGTAGCATTTTCAACTGCTCTGTGTATGACATAGTTGTGTATGTTGGGCAGATGTCAGCTGTGACTGGGCAATGTGCACTGGAGTGTAGCCATAGTTGTCTGAGATGGACTGTGTATTGCATGTGTTTGAGGCTGGTAATCCCATTAGTGAGGTGTGTGCTGTGTCAGTGCACATGTACAGCATGCATTATGGGTAGATGTGTTAGATGTGTACATGGCCTACACCTTAGCTATGACATGCACAGTGAATTGCCAAGCATAACCTTAAACCATACTCACCGACATCTGGCCACTGCCTTGCTGGTATCCCAGAGATACCTACAATGACATGGGATAGAGTTGATGTTAGTGGCCACAGCTGTGGCATTGCTACAGGGTGGCTGCAATATTACAGTACAACAACAGCTGAAGGCCACAGTACTACAGTTTATGCATTACAGCTTATCGGTACCACACAGAAACATACCCCACATCTCAAACATGCATGGTCTACCTGTACAGATGCATACAATACAGTAGTTTACTGATATGCCCTGGAACCTTACCTTCATGCTCAATTTGTGGTGTGTGACTAACACCCACCTCCATCACCATATAGGTCTGGAGCTCTTGCTGGCTGGCAGGTGCTACCAGGCTGATGAGCAACTCCTCCACTCTGGTGAGGGGGGTTGGATGGTGGTCACCCCGCAAGGCAGCGGCAAGACGTTGTACTTTTCATAGCAGATCACTACAATGGTGGCGGACCTGCTCATAGGTTTGGCTGTGTAACCCCACCTCATTCACCTGCGGACCACATCAGTCCCCATAGCTGTTCTCTCCTGCTGGTCCATGCTTGTACGTGAGAAGAGCAGATTATAGTTGTGGATCATGCTGGTGATGAAGATCACCTCCTCAGCGTCACTATATGCAGGGTTTCTCGGATGTGCCATACTCCCTGAAAGACATAATGATGGAAATATGTCTGAGCAACTCATATGTCAAGTTTACCATAATACAATACACATATCAGTCTCCCGCCACCATATCAGCTCCAACATAATGTTCAAACTACGCTACTGGTATGTGTCCGGTTTGTGTACCATTGGGCCATATATTATAATGTACAACACCTTCTGCTATGGGGTTATAGACATGCTCCCTGTGGGGACACTAGAGTTGCAGGGCTGTTACAGGGTATTTCACTTGCATGCCATTGTCACTGCCACTATGTTTCAACATATGCATGTGGTAGGCCTATTATGTGATTGCTACACATCTGCCATTCTGTAGTATTGGGGATATCTACGCATGCTGTTGGACATGTTCTGGTATTGTGTGGACTATTACTGCCCACATATGTTCCATGACAGTTACACGCCAGTATGTGTAGGGGTTATTTGCCAGCAGGAATGCCACTCCAACCTAATGTGCACATGTTACCAGTCTACATCACATCCATGGCCCACCATGGAACCTCATTTTCTACTGTTCCATCACTGCTTTCATGTGGAACCACCTCAGGGGATGGTGTGTCCCCATGGAGCACACACAGACATGTGTCTGTCACCCAGGTAGTTCACAGGTATTGGGCATAGGGAGGTCCACAGTTACATGGGGTATGTGCTACATCACCTGGAGGCATGCAGTACACATACACACAGTTCAACATGCATGTCCCTCCTGCCCAGCACACAGCCCAGTCACCTTTATGTCCATGTAGATGCTGTTGTGACTGTCCATGGGTGGCCACCATGCTCCCTTTGTTCCCATGTGGGGGCTCAATGGCCTCCACATTCCAAATGTAACTACCCGTCCACAGTGTTTAACCAACACATGTGCCATATACTAGCCGTGTATGCTGTCTTGTTTGTCACCCAACCAGACATACATATCAATATGTGCGTTAATAACCTTCACCAACATATATACCCCACCAACCCATACAATTGCAATGTGTTCCCAACATGGGTTGCACACCTCACTCCACACTCCATCTTGCAGCCATGTACTGGTGTGTAGGTATGTTGTGTATCGATGTGTGATGTTTTCTCACACATGTCATGGCAGGGAAATTGTATTGCCATGTATATATATATATTTATATCTACACACACACACATATATATATATATATATATATATATATATATATATATATATATATATATATATAGCTATATACATATCTCTCTCTCTCTCTCTCTATATATATATATATATATATATATATATGTCGACATACACACACACATATATCTGTCTGTATACATACATATATATATATATATATATATATATATATATATATATATATATATATATATATATATATATATATATATACACACACACACACACACACACATATGTGTAAGTATATATACATATATGTGTAGATATCATTTTGTGTTGTTTATATACCTATATAAATGTATAACTGTCTGAGGTTCTGTATACATACACAGCTGTGAATATGTATCACACATATATGTATCTGTATGTGGGGTGCGTATGAACATCTGGACCACACTCATGTACCCTCTTTACTTCACAGCTGAACTGTTCTGCCTTACTGCAACACAGACAGGTGTCACATGTGAACACAGACTAACATTATGTGGATATATATGGTGACAAACTTTAGATAAGCATATTATACTGCTATGGCAGTGTGGGCAGGCTATGCTACACTCTAACATGACTGTCCTGCAGGTGATGTGGTCTCTCAGCCATGTGTCTATCATGGCGGTATTAATACCCCCACCAGCTGTTGGCCACAGTAATTTACAGAACACAGATATCATGGGTCACATTCTTGCCATTCACTGCTGGTCTGCACATTTGACAGGTATGTCCCACTGCCCACAGGGACCAATACTACTGTCCAGTGCACTTGTTGAGCACAACATCACGACAGGAACATGTACTGATGGCACATATACATCCTTTCACAGTATACATCCTATTAATCTATGCCATATACTACATGCCAGTAAATGCATATCTGTTTCACATACCTGTTACGTTGTTTCCACTGTAACACAACCCTGAGTTTTGTGAACCTTCTTGACATTTCTTTTTTTCTTCTTCTCTCTCTCTCTCTCTCTGTCTCTCCAGTAGAGTGATTGGGCTGGTTTGAATGGATTGCAGCATGATTTTGTTGGCATTGCACATGATCAGGTGGTGGCCTCTGCACCAGTCAGTGTCCACCAGTTGCTAATACCATGCAGCCTGCTGTGTAGTACTTCAGATAACCACTGTCATGGCAACCCTGTACTATAAATTGCTGCCTTCTGTGGGCGTTGTCCCCTCACCTTTACAGTATGGAAGATATCCTTCCTGTGTGTGGACATCAGTGTTACAGACAGTAGGTAGCAATACCTCTTACAGCAGAACCTGAAGACACAGGCCATATCCACATTTGGGTAAGGTTCCAGACCTACAGACAGTGTGAGTAGTGTTGTTGTGTGCAGTGTATCTTGCTGTTCTTACAGGGTTTCTGTGTACATGGTACTATTTCATGGAATGTTGTCTGTCTGCATAGCTCTCAACTATGGGCCTATCCGTATGATACCAGGGTGATTGGCTGTTAGGTTTTGCCTGTGCACCACACAGGTATTGTCCAACATATATCTGTGGCACTCTGTCTGTTGAGTGCTATCAGTACATGGCTACATCCATTCGTATTTCAACGTCATATTCCTGCATAAGGGTATGCTGCAACAAATCCTGTAACACCAGCAATTTCCAGGATGTGTAACAGCAATAAAGCAAATATGGCCCTATGTTCCTGCCTCTGTCCTTCACATTTTTGCCAGTCTTTGTCCCTCTATGATACAGGAAGGGTTGTTAGGTAATGGCCTATCATTATTTACCGCTAGCATTACTGCTATCATCCCAGTCATGTAATGGACTCCCACACCAACAGTTGGGCCATGTCCATATATATGGGGGCTACAGCTGGTGAATACATTTGTGCCCTTGTACATTCCTGAGGTAAGTGTGCGGCACACAGTGTTCCATGCCCTTGTACAGCCTTTTATGGGGGAGGGGTTCTATGCCATTAATCTAGGCTATGTCACCTTTCCATTGACATAACTGTTAAGACGAGGGTCATTCAGTCTGATAGTGAGGTGTTAGGTTAGGCAACGATATGTAAAGGATACTGTGACATTAACACAAGCGCTACCTTTCCCCCTAGGGCTTGACTACAGGGTGTAATTGGAGTCTGCTGAACTACATCTGTAATTGTTGATTGTTACGTATCCTGAAGGCAAATCCTGTTCCTACTGTTGTACTAATTGAAGGCCTTGGCCTAGACAACATAGTATGGTATATATATATATACACCTTGCTTACATCTACTGTTTTGTGTGGGCCTTGCATTCAAGCCTGATTACATATTTCAAACTTTATGTGGTGTCAGTACTGGCATACATTATTGTATAGTACAGGAATACAGGTTATCTATGTATGCATACCTGTATGTCATGTCATGTCCTTTGATTTGTGGGTGGGTATATGTTTAATGTCAGTATTCTCATTTCTGGGAATGTTTGCCACACTACACATTTCACAGGTGCCAGTTGAAGGGCTTGTGGCTGAGGGATATACTTTGCACCCAGTGCTTCCACACTACTTCTACATATGTATGGCTACTGATACCTTTAGTGTGTGTATATGTGTATGCACCTATATATATCTCATATGGCTATATCTATATATATATGTATCTATAGATATATACATCTGTGTGTATATATATATATATATATATATATATATATATATATATATATATATGCATAGATATATATAGATATATATATATATACATATGAACATATGTATGTATGTATCTATATACAAGTGCTGTTTTATGATTATTTGTGAGTCATACATTAATATATATATATATATATATATATATATATATATATATATATATATATATATATATATATACATATAGCTGTCTGTCTACATTTACAGATATATCTGTCCATATGTCCATGCATGTTCGGCTCATATTTTAGCCTGTTCCTCATTTACTTGGCAATTGTCATGGATGATTGCAGCATTGAAGTCAGTAACTAGTGGCAACACTTTTGTGCTTCAGACTTCATCTCCCTCTATATATGTGTTCTAATACATATAACTATGTATCTAGCAACAATGTGAGTGTAACAGAGCATTAGTTGACATATATCTCTATTTGTACCCACAGTGTGGCATACTTTGTCCAGACTTCTTGCATTAACGGGTTATCTGGTGTCATAATAATACATTACCTGTACTATTGACTGATTGTGCTGCAGGGTATGTTTGTGCAGACTTCAGGTTATGTATATATGCCATGGTTTAGTGGTGCATCACTTTGCGTATTGAGTGCAGGGTCCTGGGTTCGAGCCTTGGAGAGGCAGTTTATTTTCTTGCTGACCAGAACAAGGGCTGTTGGCTACAGAGTGATTAAGGCACTCTTAGGCAGTTGTAAGCAAGGTTGTACGGATTTCCGCGGAGCTAAGCAATGCCTGCACAGGTTAAGCAATTCAGCAGGTAACTGAGTATAAGAAACTGTAACCTGACTTTAGCAGTGCTTACCCCCACACAATCACACTTAAACACACTTACTACTGCTTATTTGTGCTTAAACCTGCTTACTACTGCCTAAATACATTATGACACTGACACTTCCCATGTGCATTTCATGCAGTACTCCAGTTCACATTTAAATGTTATTATGTAGGTTTTACGGCAAAAAGATTTACAAATATGTTCATATACAGCTTTCACATGGAAAATAATATGTGCTGTACTGGGACTTGAACCGGGAATGCTTGTTCATTAGGTGGGTGCTCTAACCACTGCACTATTGTTGTGCAGCTTCAATTGCATATATACATCCATATACCCATGCATCCTAGTTCCCCAAACACCCACCCCAACACGTCACTGACACATCAGTCGTCCATTCTCCAGTTGGAAACACTGTGTATCCACACCCCTACACAATGGCCACTCCCTACTCCTCTGGACTCGTCCCATAGGTTGACTCAGTCTAAGTATCCTCAGACATCCCAATCTTTTAGTCCGCAAACATTGGTGACATTTGTGTCCACTAGGACACTAGTCCCAATGTTTGGGTTGTCCTACCTGGGACACACATATTTTTATTTCATGATTAGACTCTATACTTCATTAACTTTGTTACTCCAGTTAACAAGACACTAAAATAAATTGATAACTAAGACTATATGATAACACACGTTACACATGTAAACCAATTATGTATGAGTTCGGCAACATTACATGGGGACACTAGAGTTGCAGGGCTGTTACAGGGTATTTCACCTGCATGCCATTGTCACTGCCACTATGTTTCCACATATGCATGTGGTAGGCATATTATGTGATTGCTACATACATCTACATAATTATATACATTTCCTATACTGTTGGATGCCTGTGCTGGATGATGTGTTTGTGATCACAGCAGCTGAATGTGTATCTGCCATGGCTTAGTGGAACTCACGTCAACTATAGTGTGCAGGTTCAGGGGTTTGCAACCTGGCAGTGCAGATTATTTTCTTAATGGCCACAAAAACAGCTGTTGGCTACAGGGTGACTAAGGCACTGTAGAACATTTATAGGTGGGTATGCGCTTGTTTGCATGAAGCACAGCATTACTAACCTCTGGTTGCGGCGTCTTACACTCAGTTAGCCTCTACATTGCTTCACCACTGTGGTACTTGCATACCGGTGGCCAAACAGGCTTACACCTGCTTGCTCCTGCATACACACACGCAGCATCGTGCATTTTGTTCACATCTGTCAACCGGGACAGTCGGACTGTACGCTTGTCCATTGTCAGTGGTAGCCCGGGGTCTAGATCTCTACATTGACCCCAGCTATGTATCCCGATTAATACTGGGATGTTCACATTCATAGAGGGTAACAGACATAACATAGCTACGTCCCCCATTAATTATGCTTAGTTTACATTGAACTGTCGGTATTATCCATGCTTAGGTCAGGTTTACATGTCAGGTATGACTGTTGACAAAGTTCGGTTTAAGGTGAGATAGGATTCCTGTTTCACAGGTCTGGGTAGGTTACATGCAGGTATTCGAGGTAGATATAGTTATTCCATACCCGTGTGGTACAGTAGAGGCAAATAGCTAGGGAGTAGGCAGGTAGGTAGTTTGGGTGACATTGTAACTGTATAGTAGCCAGTAGGTATAATTGGATGGGGAGCAATAGGGAAGGTATGTCAGATGTTGGGATTTGTATGTGAGGCAGGACAAGAGGTGTCAGTATCACTAGTTGATGTAGTGGTATAGAGTGTGATGTGGGGGGAGGTTGCAAGGTGGTGAGCCCGTGCTGCTCCAGGTGTGCTTGTCGTGTGCTTGTGGTTTTCCTTCATGTGTTAGTTATATATGTCCTGTGGGACAGCTGTGATACTACATGTGGGTTGGGGTTCCAGATACTGGCAATATAGTGGGGGAAGAGGGTATCACCTACGTGTACCCATAGACATTAATAGAAATGGAACAGGTGCTGATAGGTACGTGGTGTGCATGGGGCACAAAGAGGGGGGTGTTAGTAGGGGAATTATCCAGGGATGTGCAGGATGGCTGCAGGGAAAGTCCATAGCTGGCCATGTTGTCTACGACAACAGCTGTGCATATGCACTGCATTTGGTATTTGCGTCAGACCCTCACACCCTTGGGTGGGGGTGGGGACTACAATAATACCTTGTGATGCCTATTACATCGGCTTACATGCCTACAGTGGGGTGTTGCGACCATGTGTTCGTAGGTGTTGTGTAGTGAGTTATGCAACAACACATATGGTTATACCGTACTTAGCCATGTAAACTGGACTGTGCTGCGGTGGGACCCATATTGGGAATAGCTGCCTGTTAGGTGTAAGCATGCCTGTTGACTGTACAGACTCCGTGGCCTATCCAGTGTTTGCTTCATACTATTAGTGTGTTCTTCTTACAGTCTGCACCTGTCTGGCAAATACCTTTGAACTGACACCTTTAAATACAGATAAGTAATTGGGTTGAGGACCCCACATCCTTCAGCCGAGTCATGATAATGCATAACCTATTATTCTATCAGCTTTCTAAGGTTGTAAGTGGAATATGTGCTTTTTGTCCCTATTTGTTCCCCCAATGGTTTAGGTTCTGTCCAGTGGTTTTGCTCTTAGGGCTTGAGAGGAATGGGCATAAGCTCTGCCCAATTCGCAATATTACTTACATCCCCGGGGTAGTCCTAATACAACTGCACCAGCCAACACCTGCATGCCTAGGCCCATAGTTGCATACTCATAGTTCCCCCACCTGCTCCTCCTCTACAGCACTCCTCCTTACTGTGGGTGCAGGTGGGGTCTAACCACACTACACACTGCCCACTCTCCACCTGTCAGGACTCATGTTGTACGTTGTGTCAACCCATGGGTCATTAGGCTTGCACAACTTACTGGTCCATGTATATATCTGTATATGTATGCATACATGTATATATTTATATATTGCTGTCTATATATATCTAACAACATATGAGTGTATGGGTGTCTGCATATGTATATATCTATATGTGAGTATGTATATGTATTCTGTCTCTGTATGTATGCATGTATACTACGGAGAGGGAGTGGTATATCTCTATTTAGCTATGGGTAGATATACATACACATTCCTCAATATATATATATATATATATACATCTACATCTGTTGATTCCGTTCTTTGCCATGTAGATTAGACTTTGCTGTAGTGGGACTCATAGCAGGTGTGGCTGCTTGTTGGGTGATGCCTCTGCTCAATGAACACTTTTGTACACATCCTGAGGGCTGTCGATATAGACCCACATCAGCCAACACCTGCACACCTAGACCCATAACTAGCTACCTATAGTTTCCCCACCCGCACCTCCTCTACAGCACCCATCCTACCCTGGGTGCAGGTTGGTTCTGAACACACCACTACACGCTGCCCACTCTCTACTTCACAGGACCCATGTCGTACGTTGTCTCAACCCATGGGTCATCAGGCTTTCCCACCCTTGTATTCTGGGTATGTACACTCCCCAACCAGAATGGTCGTCGCATCGGTTTCCTTTGGTTATATATCAATTTTTGGGGCATCCCACAAGGGACGCTCCTGTCTGTGTTCCAAGATTAGATTTCACGGGTGCACTCTGTACACCCCCCCCCCCCGGTTGTATCCTGCCTGTGGTCTGGGGAGCAGTGGACTATTTACATTGTTTGTGGGTTTGTGTGTATGTTTCCTCTGTCCAGCTGGGGGGGGGGGTCATGCTACGTGTTACATGTTTCTTGCTTGAGCCCCTCACTTCCATTGGCATAGCCTGTGAGCATATGACATTCCTGTGTGCTGTTTCCTATCATAGCTGTATATCTGTGTATATCTACGCATGCACACACACACACACACACACACACACACACACACACACACACACATATATATATATATATATATATATATATATATATATATATATGTATATATATATATATATATATGTGTGTCTGCATATATATATATATATATATATATATATATATATATATATATATATATATATATACACATATTGCTGTATATATATATATATATATATATATATATATATATATATATATATATATATATATATATATATATAAATTCATGTGGGTATATGGGATGTATGGCCTTAATTTTGCTTATCTGTTGCTATGATGGCTTAGTGGTTAACTACTGTAACTATAGTGTACAGGGTCCTGGGTTTGAACCAACTTGGGCCATTGGATCCAGAGTGATTAAGGCACTTTTTATACTCATTAGCTTCTACTTTGCTTACTCTGTGTGGGCACTGCTTATTTGTGCTTAGACCTGCTTACTTGTGCCTTATTCATTGTTATTCTGTAGGTTATATGGCAAAACAATGTAAAATTATGTTCATATACGGATTTCCCATGGAAAATGATTTTTGCTACAGTGGGACTCAAACTGGGAATGCCTGTCCATTAGGCAGATGCTTTAACCACGCCACTATTTCTGTGCTGCTTCATTTGCATGTATATTCTTTGTTATCCTCTTCAGCCTTTTCAGCTGCTTTAACCATAGCTAGACGATGGGCAAACCCACGCACCTACGGTTATCTGTACTCGAGGTTTTAAAAAAAATAAATACTAGGGTTTCCTCATTTTATTTGACTTTACTGTTGCTGTTGAACACATGGGGACTGTTGGTGGGGATATGTGGGCACTTGTGAGCAGTCACGCTCATTTATTTACACATTCTTCTGTTCTACTTTGCAGGGGCATGTTTATTGCTCTCAGACACACCCCCTGCACTCGTACATGCTCCGTGTAGCATTTGGAGTTTAAGCAGTGCACCTTCATTAATATGCATGGCACACTGCCATCCTCCTTTTAAACTGCCGCTTTCTTGCAGAACTACATTAGTCCTGCATGGAAGTTTAGTAAATCCAGGGGCATGTCTTTGGCGCCAATCATTTGTCTGTGCTAGCACCTCTTGCAATATGTTAACATTGTTGGGTGACTCTATGTTTGCACCCAATTTGCAATCATCAGCAAACCTAGTAATCTAAAGGCTGTCTACTTTAGCTGGGACTTCCGTGAAACAAGTTCCAAACAGTAAAGACCCCAGCACAGATCCTTGTGATACACCACTGGTGATGGGTCTACTGGTAGAGGTAGAGTCACCAACATTGACTGTATGTGTTCTGTCTTTGAGACAATTTGCTACCCATCAAGTGACATAAGACTTCATTCCCAGATGGGAGAGTTTCTCAATGATGCTTATGTAGGGGATTGTGTCAAAAGCCTTGGCTAGGTCAAGATAAGTGGAATGGGCTGTCTTGCCTTCATCCAGGGCTTTGGTGATTTTCCTGAACAAGTCTACTAAGTTTAATAAGCATGATCTACTCTTAACAAAGCTAAATTTTGTTGGGTTTAGAGTATGAAGATTTCCTGTGTCCTTGCTGGCAAGGTCCATGATAATTCTTTCCATGGCCTTGCAGATGAGGCCTGTTAGACTTGTAGGTCTATCATTCCCAAGATCGGTTGATGCCCCTCTTTGTGCTAAGGGATTACAATTGCTGTTAACTACTCTGCTGGAACAAATCCAGTTCTTGGGCTATGGTTAAAGAGAACACCAAGTGGGTCTGCAACCTCCTGGTTTAGATTCCTTAGTAGGCAACCTGAGATGTTATCTGGTCCCACTGAGGCTGTGTTTTTGACCTTGGAGAACACAGATATAACCTGATCTCTACAGATATTAGGCAGAGGACTGGTGTCAGGTATGCTTTGGGGTCTGGCTGATGGGGACAGAGGGGTGAAGTTTGTGCCAAATCTGTTGGCAAGCAGGTTGGCAATTTCTTCCAGTATAGTATGAGTGGTACCATATATTACCAGTTCAGCATATAGCTGGGTATTCCCTTTTAGATTTTAGACGTAGTTAAATAATGCCTTATGATTATCCTTAGCTAGGCATGTAATTTTAGCTTTGTAATGAGCTTTACAGGACTTTACAAGATTTCTGATTTGCTTGTTCAAGCTATGGAGGGAATTCTTCCTCTGCTGAGTTTGTTCCCTCTTCTTCTTAGACATAAGATTCTTCTTCTTGTTATATAACCTGTGTATACTTGATGTCCACCAGGACTGTCAGTCAATATACCCAACTCCATGTTTCTATCCTGACCCTCAAAACAAGGGACAAAGGATCCTTCATTTCCTGGATGCCCATAGACAGCTGAGATAGGATTTGAACAATGCTAAATATTTTATGAAATCAGATCTATTTTGTGCCCTGTGATGGTAAGAAAAGTACAGCCAGTATTAAACATTCCTTTTGTAGATGGCTTTCCTATGATATGCTATTCATTTCTCCTATTGCAAGCAAGGCAAAAATCCCCTTCAGAATGTCAAGGTTCATTCTACTAGAGCAATGGCTACTTCTAAGGCTTTATGCAAAGAGGTGAAATCTAGATCTATTTTAGAAGCAGCAACTTGTTCCTCATATCACACTTTCCTAAAACATTTAAAGTTGGAGTCTATCTTCAGGAAATCCTTTACGTTGGTCCTTCTCCATCGACACATTCATTCTGGCCTTTGGCAGTCATCATGTATTGTAATGGCTAATATAACAGTGATCTAATGAAGAACATAATACATTTATTTGTTTACTAACTATAACAGTAGATGTTCAAATACATGACTGCTGCACTACTTTCACTCTCCGTCTACCTCTCTTATATTTTCTTCCCCCGTCATTGTGGAGTATCCCTGCTCTTTCACTCTTCTGACATGAACTTACTGAGAGCTTTAGGTTTCAGTCTCCCTATTTTAGGAAGGAAAGCTCAGAGTTTTGACACATCTATACACAACTTTTATACTAGCACACCCTCTCATTATAAAGGGCAGATGTAGACTGGCTTAATATATAGTATCATCGGCATGATATGTCCCATATTGTAATGGCTACTCTTACAGTAATGTATACAAACTTCTATTATGGTAAGCAAACTACACAACTGTACTTTCAAATCACATAGTAGAGAAACAACCACGGATATATGTTTGCATTATCAGTGTACAGACTTTAAAAATGCCAGCGACTAAATGGTTCAAATAATGTATCTTTTCATGTTTCAATACCAGCTACAAATAAGACAATATTAATCAAACCCTAACTATAAATTATATCAAATTAAACAAATCTACAAAGTCTATCAGTTTAAACTACTACACCATGAACTTTTACATGACAACAGATCAACAGGAATTGGAAACCAGTCAATACACTAAACAAAAACTTAATAAAATGTATTTGAAACAGTTGTAGAATAAAAACATAAAACAACCAATGATAATATGTCCTCATTTTTTTGACTGAAATAAACTGGCTATTTTGATAAATACCACAGGTGTACAGTAAGCCAGCAATCAAAATGGTAACCTTACTAGTGGATCCCTAGCAAGCAACTGACTCAAATATCAACTAATGTAGCTTAATGCAGGCAAACAATAATATAGTAAACAAATGCTGTTAATTCATTTGATTCATACGACATTTACTGGCGTCAGTCAGTAAATGATTAAGCCTAGCCTGGGTTTCAGTGGAATGAGACAGCAAAATTACTTCATTTTTTATTTGCATTTCGTTACTGGGATGAACCAACTGGGCAGAGCCCCTTTTCATTGGAGACTCAGCAAGAAAAACACCACATGAACTTAACATAAAACAATAAATACATTTTTATAATACACTTTTTAAATCATTGTACAGCAGAAATAGGCAGGCAATTCAACTTTTTATAAATACATATGAGCAGTATATATTCAGCAAAATTTAATAATAACAGTGAGTATACCACACATAGTGAATTGAGAAAGATTACAGACCACAATCAGAATAAAACAGGTAGGAACATGGATATAAAATAACCAGAGATGAAGATATAGTAATGAGAGAGAAAGCATAGAGTATCCGTTTGAGTTAAAAGAAATGCTGGAGTAGTTAATATAGGATTCAAGCCTAGTTATCCATGAGATGCATGTTTAGGACTTTTTAAAAGGATTTGTGTGAAGAGTCTACTCTTATAGGGAATGGTGTGGCATTCCCCATTTTGAGACATGACATGAAAGCAGAGAGTCTCCTGCTGAGTTAGTTGATCTGGTCACACTTAGTAAATCTTTATCACTGTTTGGAATATACCAAGTAAGGATATTGACTAAGCTTGGGTATTTTCAAGACTGTGGATAAGAGTATGTGTTGTATTCAGTTTAGAGTGAGACGAACAGTGAGGGAATTCTAACTTGAGGAGCTTTTTTAGGACTATGCAATAGTGTGGCCTCTATGTCGGTTAGCTATGAATTCTGCAATTTTGTTATAGCTCTGTTCTAGTGGGTTCATGTGGGTGGTTTGTAGATTGCTAATTACGACTACCATGTACAAAGGGGTTGGAAGTAGGTATGCTTTGGCTATACATTTGTTTCTTCAGTTAAAATGGATTAATTCTGGAGGACAAACCAAGTGTTGAAGCATTGTTTTGACTTTTTTAATATGGAGATCAGATTTCATATTTTTACCAATTGCTACTCTTAATAACTTGGGAGTGTAAAATGGTTTCAGTTGTGGTGTTATTGCTAGAAATTATGGAATGTGTTAGGAGTAAAGAGGAGATGTTTGTTTTTTAGTCAGTTCAACAGAAGCTGTGAGTTATACAGGCAAGCCTTTAAAGAGGGGAGGGATTCCTGAGTTAGTTTCTGCAATTTTTTAATAGTTTTAGTTTCAATAGTTTTAGTTGAACAGATGACTGTTAAATCATTATGCACATTGTACTATAGGCATTTTGGTTGATTTGTGTGGGTCATTAAGTCATTCCAGTCGAGTGACACCTCCAGGTGTTTCTCCAGTTATACCCTGCTGATCCTGCCATGAATCAAATATTGCTTTTTCATATATGCATTAATAATGCCAAAACTATGCTATATGTGAAGTATTAGAATAGTTCATCTTAAAGCTTACACAATGGCAAACACAACAGTATTGATATCATACTTCTGTCTAGTGCAGGTAAAGATATATTAATCATTCATCTAATAGTTATTTATGTTCTCATAAGTTTCATGCTTTTTCTAAATATCTCAGCAGCCAAGTAGCACAGACAGAACTGCTTAGGTTCATATGAAAGCTTTGATCTGGAGGAATAAAATGCTGTTGACAATATATGTGAAATTGAGTGTTTGTTGAGATATTGTAAGGTGTTTGTAAAATAGTAAAAACTTAATAGTTACTATGTTTACTGTGATTTATATTTATTTATTTATCTGTAGTTTGTTAACCGGGAAAATCCATTGGGCTGTACAGAGCCTGTTTTCATTGGAGGCCCTGGGAGAAAAAGCTCCTCAGTACAATGTTGTCTTTCGGCTTTTCCTGGATAGGGGTCACCACAGCGGAACTCCGGTCTGCTAATGATTGGCAGTAGATTTTCACGGTGCCGAGTTGCCAGCTCGACGCCTAACCTTCAATGAAGGCACGCCCACTCACGCAATAAAAAGAAGAATCAAATAAAATGGTATGCTTTGGTAGTACACCATTATCTGACATATTGGATTAGACAATTAAAAACACATTCAGCAATTCCACGATGGACAAAATACTAGTAAGTAGATTACAAAAATTGTTAGAGATAATTACTGCGCAGAGGGTTTTTAGATGATACACAACACATAACATGTGGTGAGAATATTTCATTAGAGCTAGGTATTCAATGAGGTTGAGTGCAAGTACAGTTCCAGGTGGAAGATAAGTAAGTGTGGAGACAAGTTTTGAAGGGGCCATGATTTTGCATTGTTCTAATTACTAATGGTAGAGCATTCTTGTACTTGGCTAAAGAGTAAGAAAAGAGCAGTTGGCCGGGTGGCAGGCTTGGTTTGTGAACCTGAAGAAGCTGCTGATTCTCAGATCTCAGGGGCCTATTTGGGAGGTAGAAGGTGAAGCTAGAGCTAAGGGCGGGACAATCAGAAGATTTAAAGATAAGTTTGTGGGCAGTAGTAAGTTGCAGATAGTTAAGGTAGTTTGGTTCCAGCCATTTTAGGGAGTGAAGAGCAGTACAGTAATGGGAGGAGATTTTTGGAATTTTTTGCAAATTTTGTAATTTTATTACAGCATGTTTCAAGCTTAGGTTTTACAGTAGTTTGGAGGTTGATAAGCAGATGGGTACCATACATTATGGAAGGGAGTAGGTAGGTGGAGGCAAGGGTTTATTTGCTGGAGGGGCTAAGGAACTGGTTGTGCCTATAGAGCATTCCAAATTTCTCATGTGTTTTTTGGATGTTTTGTTGCAAGAGAATGTCAAATTTTATGTGTTCATCTATGGATACTCCTAGATGTTTTGTGTGGATGACAACTTCTATTAGTGCTTTACTTTGGGAGTAGATATTAAACATGGCTTTGTTCAACAGGGTTGATTTCCTCTGGGTGAAAAGTTTGGATTTATTTGGGTTGATGGCTAGGTGATTTTTAAACATCCAGGATTCAGTGGTTGAGAAGGCTGTTTGGGTTTTGAGTTGGAGTTCAGAAATAGAATCTGCTGTGAAGATGATGGTTGAGTCATCTGCATATTGAATAATGGCTCCATTGGTAATAGATGTGTGGAAATTGTTAATGAAAATATTAAATAGGAGTGAGCAAGTATGGAGCCTTCAGGGACTCCAGTAAAGGTATTACGATAAGAGGAGATAGAGTTTTGCCATCTGATGACATGTTACCTGTCTTTTAGATAGCTTGAGAACCAGTTGAGAGTGGTGGGGGAAAGACCAAAGTTAGTGAGTTGTGATAGCAGCAAAGGCTGGGAAACAGTATCAAATGCCTTAGAGAGATCTAAGAATATGGTAGATACTATTTTCCTGTTATCATGAGCTCTGTTAACAGTATCCAGGAAAGAAATAAGGGCAGTTGTAGTGCTGTGGCCAGGTCTGAAACCATGTTGTGTGGAGGCCAAGAGGTTGCTATGAAGTAGATAGGGTATCAGCTGAATGTGGATGCACTTTTCCAAGATCTTAGAATTGGAGAAGACAGCGATAGGTCAAAAGTTGGAGATATCTATGTTTTTGCCCCCTTTGTGAAGATGAAGAATGAAGGCTTTCTTCCATAACTTGGGCACATAAGATTCTTGAATGGATCTGTTAACTTGGATACTTTAGGGAATGCAATGGCTTCGGTAGCAATCCTTAGAAATGTTGGGGTAAATTGTCAGGTGGGTTAGAGCATGGTTTGAGCTTAACGAGTAGTCTTTTAATAGCTTTGATAGAAATGGGGTTGATAATGAAATTAGGTGAAGAATGGGGTTGTGTTCAGGCATGGTACTTGTAGAGATGGAGAAGGAAGAGGAGGTATTTGGAGAAGCTGTGCCATTTTTAAGACAGAAACTAAAGAATACCAGCAAAATTCCCACAAAGTTTATTTACAATTCTTTAGTAACAGTTATGGTTCCAGAGATCCGAACATTTATTTGCAATGTGAGGACCTAATTTTATTCTATCAGAAAGCTTACACGCTGCCTATTGGAAACTTCCAGAGCTCCATTGGAGGGAATACATTAATGAAAATATTAACTAAGAGTGGTCCTAGGATGGAACATTTTTGAGTCCTTACAGATATAGGAAGGAAGGAGGTCATATCAGTGGTCCATTTGACTGCCTGGTGTCTGTCGGGTAAGTAACTGGAGAACTATAACAAGGATGGACACTCTAGTCCAAGAGTGAAAAGTCTGCTAAGAAGTTGAGAATGGGACTCCATATCAAAGGCTTTAGACAGGCCAAGCAATACTGCTGATACTATTTTGCTGGAGTTACAGTGCTGGTTAATGTGAGAAAAGTAACAGACAAGTGCAGTGTTGGTACTGTGATGTGGATGGAAGCTATATTGGGTAGGCGAAAGTAAATTATTTTCCTGTATAGACTTTAATAGTTTGTGATGTATGCATTTCTCTAGGATTTTTATTAGGGGAAGAGGACAGCAATGGGATAATAGTTGAAGTCAGTATGGTGCTCATCTTTGTGAAATGACAAAATGTTGGATTTCTTCCAGAACAGTGGGACATAGCTATCTTTGATGGAATGACTGATTGGAATGCTTACAGGGTAGGTTACTGCTTTTGCTGCTCATTTAAAATACTTAGTAGGAAGGTTATTTGGGGTGAGAGTGGTAGGCTTAGGTTTGAGGAGAAGTTATTTTTGATGAAGGAGGTTTGCATAGGTTTGTCTGATATTGTATTTGATTGTTGCTCAGACTCTTGAATAAGTATGCAAGTAGTTGTGCCTTGAGAGAGGAAACTCTTTGAATGAAGAAAGTATTTTTGACAATTTTTACTACTATCTATGATGTTGTTGTTTGTTGAGTTTTTGGTGTGAAGTGTCCAGGGTAGATAAATTTGTTTATTGATGACTAGAATATTTTAGGGTTAGTATTTTTTTTTGTTTTATGTTTTGCTGTTGTGTTAACAGCAGTTGGTTTAAATTAGTAATTCTATCTTTTAATTTGTACTTCACAGTTGGTTTACATTGTTTTATTTACATTAACATATCTGTCTGACAAGATTACTGTCTGATGATGTATATTATTTTTTTTATTTCTTTATAGCTGCCTTTAATATTGGTATATATGTGTGTGTATTGTTCTGTGTATCTTTCTACTGTTCTTCTCACTGTTTACACTCTCCTACCCAACCTTAATTGAGGATCTGCTCTGCCTGGATGAGCTATAGCCGGGTTGAATAGCACCAACTACAGAACAGAACCCATTCTTCCCTGTGCAACAGTCCCCTCAAGGGGAATACATTAAACAAGAGAAATTATGTAGTTTAAAAACTACTGTCTCTAGACATAATAGTGTGCACTACTGTAAGTTGTACATTTACTCTCACTAGCCAGGACAGCCAGCAGCCACACTCTATCTGTTCCTAGACCTAGTGTCCCTTCCTCTCTCTTTTAACCTCTGTTTTTTACTCCTATCTTACCATAATCAAACTCTGACTTCTGCTACCTTCCTTTCTCTCTCTCCCAATAGACACTATTATTGCAATTTCACCTCTGTCCACTAGGTGGCAATATTTCTCTAGACCTTACCTGTTGTCTCCAAACTCACCTTATAGGCATCCTGATTCCCATATCTTGTTTCAGTGAATAGTCCCTCTCTACCCTCCTACCTTTTACATTCTTCACTGCTTAACCACTTTGCATAACCTAACTACTATCCAGGCTATCTGTTACCTACCTCTCACCACCTATACTTACCTTAACAACAAGCTTCTCCGATTGTTCTCCTAGGGATCTCTTCTTCTTTTGCTCTTCCCTCTCCATTCGCCCTGCGGGCTCACTCCGCTCCCCTTCTCTGCCCCCAAATCTCACCCTCCCCCAGTGGTCCTAAGTATATACATCACTTGCCACACCCACTACATTATCACCAAACACAAACTCCTCCCCTTAAAGTACTCATCTCCCACCAATCCTACCCCTTCTATCTTATCTGCAAATATCCCTGCATATCTACCTCATTCATATTGTTCCTACAATGCCTCCACTAATGTACCAAACATGCCGCAATCCCTTATTTTTACTATCACTGCTAACTATCCTAACTATTCCCTATCTACTTACTCACTATGAACACCATACATGTCTAGGATTTCACTACCCCATTAGGCAAACCTCTATACCTACACTTAACCTTCCCCTTAGTCTCAACAACTCTTTCTGCCCATCAAAGTATTTGTCAGCCAAGTTTCATAGACTCACTCACATTTCTTACTATAGCTCAAAAGCTAGAAAATCCCAAAACCTAATTTCTAAACTTTTACAACTCACCCTAAGAGTTCAGATCCACGTCCTCTTAGATGGTGATATACACCCAAACCCTGGTCCTACCTCAAGTACAGCTACAAAGCCTGATACAACAACTTCAACTAACACACAACTACTTACCAGGCCCCCCAACTCTCTTCTGACAGCACATCTAAATATTTGAAGTATCAATAATAAACTTGCTCCCTTGCATGCCCTTATAGATATACATTCATTTGATATCCTCTGCCTTACTGAAACTTGGCTTAACCCATCAATACAAGATACTGTAGTTATTCCCCCCCTGGCTATAATATCCTGAGACTTGACCGTAATACTAAGAAGGGTGGAGGTGTAGCTATACTTTATAAAAATGGACTACAAGTCACCTCACTAGACCCCAAACTCTCTTTCCAGTAATGCAGAGATTCTTATATCTAAGTTTCAGCTCAACAAATGTAAATACATATATATAATCTGTATCTACCTTCCCCCTGGCAATAATTCTAACACACTGGAAGCTATCCTTAGCTGGCTATCAACGAACTACCCACAAGAAACCATAATACTTGGTGACTTTAATATAAACTGGATTTCCTGTACAACTGAGCAGCCTTCTACTCATATTAATCTATATGGCTTTACCCAAACCATAACTTCCCCTACCCGAACCAACAAGCTTAACAACAAAAAAAGCACTCTAGACTGGATTCTCACTAATACTCACCAGCAAACTTATAAAACAGGCACCCTCCCAGAAGATATAAGTGACCACTCACTCACCTACTTAATCAGATATAAGACTGAATCTCCAAACTCAACCAACTATAGGACTGTAAGGACCAACAAAAACTTTAACCCGGATAGTTTCCAAACTGAACTTTCAGCCTGTGACTGGACACCCCTGAAACATCTCCCATTAGATGATGCAGTCAAATACTTTAATACAAAATTCTTAGCCATTCTAGATTGCCATGCCCCTATACGTAAAGTTAGAACTAGAACTAAACCAGCCCCATGGCTCACCAAAACTACCAAACAAAAAATCCTCCAAAGAAATAAACTATGGGCCAACTGGCGGGCAACAAAAACCCTTCAGATCACCTAGAGTTTAGGCAGCTAAGAAATGAAACAAAAAAAGCACTAGTGTCTGATAAAAGGAACTACTATTGCCACCTTCAACAAACCCACCAAAATAATCCACAAAAATTCTGGCAGGGCATAAATAACCTCCTACACCCATGACACTATTGCACTCCTACTCCCTCTGGCTCTGATCACAACAATCCTACCCAAATAGTCAACTCATTTAACACTTTCTTTACAGAAACCGTTCAATCCCTGGCCAAACAACTATCTCCTAGCATCACATGCTCCACCACTGCCACCACCAATAACTCTCTTCTATTTCATTTTCAACCAGTTCCCACATCCCTTGTCTGTAAACTTATCCAGAAACTTAAACCCACCACACTCTCTGCAGATCAACTACCTGCAGAATACCTGCAAAAATCAGCTAAAGTCATAGCTTACCCCATATCCATCCTCATTAATAGAAGTATTTCTGAAAGATCCATCCCATCCATCTGGAAAGTCTCCCACATTATCCCCCTGCATAAAGGTGGTACTTCCAAGGACTTTTTCAACTACAGGCCCATAGCCATATTATCCCCTGTTGCAAAGATAATGGAGAAATGTATTCACAGGCAACTTTTAACCCACCTACTTGAAAAAATTCTACTAGCCAACTGTCAACATGGCTTTAGACCATTTCATAGCACCACCTCTGCTCTCTTATCCTTTTCTGACCATATTAATAGAAATCGTAATAACGACACTCTATCCTCAGCACTCTTTATTGATCTGTCTAAAGCCTTCGATATGGTCAACCATCACCTCCTCATAAACACACTCAGTAACCTGTCATTGGATGATCTTGCCATTCAGTGGTTCAAATCCTACTTAAATAATAGAAAACAGGCTGTACTGTGGGCAAACACATTATCTTCCCACCTTCCAGTTACCCTAGGAGTCCCACAAGGATCCATATTGGGACCTTTACTTTTCTCCATCTTTACTAATGACCTCCATTCTGTAATCCCACAAGCCACCTGCATCCAATACGCAGATGACTCTACACTTATATGCTCTGCCACTTCCCTATCAGAACTTCAATCCCTAACCCAAAAGACCTTTAATACAGTTGAAAATTGGCTTCTGCATAGATATCTTATCTTAAACCCAAAGAAAACAAAAAGCTATCATTCACCCCCACCCGTAGAACCTCCCCACTTAACTTAACCGTAACCTCTAGTAATGGAACTATTATATCTCCTGATCCTACCACTAAACTACTCAGGGTTCTAATTGATAATAACCTCTCTTATGAACCTCACATCAATAACACTATAAAATCAGTTAATAAGAAATTAGGTTCCCTCTGCAGGATCAAACCCTTTCTAACTCCACTAGCCAGAATCACCATTGCCCGCACCCACCTTATCTCTAGTCTGCTTTATGCCTCTCCTATCTATACCAAATTATGTAAAAGTGCTCTGAACAAGCTGTCTACCTCTTACAACAGTATTGCCAGATTTGCTGCAGGGTCCTCCTATAGAACCCATCATTGTATCAATTTGAATCAACTAGGCTGGCTAAAATTGCCAAATCTAATATTATTCAATCAAGTAATAGTAGCCCACAAGATCCTGTATCACCCAGAGCATACACCTGTACTCACTTCCTTGGTCACCCCCTATAATAATCTCAAAACCCTGCACTCATCTAACAAACTACTAGTACAAATATCTAAATCTAATAACTCAGCAGGGGACACACTGGTCTCTAATACAGTGGGCAAAACCTGGAACAGTCTCCCCAATCACCTAACTTCACTATCCACAGCTAACCTATTTAAAAGTAAACTTAAACCCTACCTTAAATCACACTGGCTATGCCCTGTGCTAACCCATATTAAACAATTAACCCTTCCCATAACACCAGTCTTCTTATCACATTATTTTATTTAGGGCATGCGCCTACGTATATATTGTTTGTCTTTATCAACTATAACCAGTCTACTCTTTAGACCTCATGTGTAATTTTATAGTATGAGTGTGTTCACGTACTGCTTCGAATGAATCTTCACTATATTTTTCGTTTTTTGACATTTTTGTGTGACTTTCTAATAGTTCCAATGTCTTTGTAAATATCATTGTCTTTATGTATTTTTTTGTGGAACTTGTGGATCTTTTCTCCCCGGGCCTCCACTGAAAATGGACATACATCCAGCTGGACTAGCCCGGTCAATAAATGTAAAATAAAATAAATAAAGTATGACCAGTACTTTGTTGACAGGTGTAGTAAGGTCTTTTATCTGATTTGATCTTATTTTTGGCCTGATTTCTAAGCTCTCTATAAATCTAGCCATTTGATTCATTTTTGTTTTGTTTCCAGTAACTAATGGCTTTGTCTCTGTTTGTCATTAGTAGCTTTGTTTATGTTGTTAGCTAAGCTGCTAGGTTGAATTTAGAGTGTTATGGAAAGTGCCTTTGAAGAAGGATACAGCTTCATCTTTTAGAAGTTGTTTTAGCAGTTGTCAATTGGTTGATTTTAAGATACTGGTAAAGGTATCCATATCAAAGTTAGTTGTGTAGTGAGATTGACTGATATGCTATGTTTTTGATGTGAATGGACACCCCCCTACAATAAAGGTGGGTAGATGATCACTTAGATTTTCTGATAGGGAGCTGGTGGAAGTAAAAGTTTTTGGAAAATTTGTGAGGACTCAGTGCAAGGTGCTTTGTTTGTTGCTGTTTTAGTTGTACCTTGCTAGGCTATCTGTAAGTTCTGTAAATCCATAGAAATTAATGTTTTGTTCGAGGATACATGTTTTACTGTTTTAATATTAGCTAATCAAGAATGAAATATCCAATTATGAGGGTATATTGATGGGTAGATGAAGAAACCCACTAAAGGTGTTCCTTGGTTGTATCAATGTAATTTCCACTGGAAGATATGTATACTCCTTATGATTTTTTTTATTTTCAGGGCAGCCGTCAGGGTTTTAACCATTCCTATAATTGGGGGCAAGATGTGTAAAAATAGTCTGAATGTGCCACAGGGTCAGACATTGCCTTATATTCATTCCACATGTTGCCTCTGAGTAGTCTGTACAACACGGAGTAAAGTTCAGTGATTTCAGTTTGTCCACAGGTGCTGGAGACCCTGAATTTTTTTTTGTAAGGAACCTTTGTCATCTCTCCAATTGCTGCAGGTGCTTGGAAAGGCACATACCAAACAGGCCATTGTACTCTATTATTGGCATAATGAGGGAATAGGACAGAGAGATTATAACCTCTTTTTTCCTGAAGGTGATGCCCTTACTTATGAAATGAGCAATATAAAATGCCCTTCTTACCACTGTGGAGACAAGGTGATCAAAGGTAAGGTTGCTGTCAACCTGTGTGTCCAGGTCTCTCACCACTGAATGGGTGCTTAGGGTATTGCTGGTGATGTGGTAGTTTCCAGGAAGTCACCCTTGCTGAAGGGGATGACAATGCATTTTTGCATTTAGTTTAAGACCATGACTTTGGCACCAATCATTAGTCTGCATAAGTCCTTCTTCCAGGATGTTGACATCGTTAGGGGGCTGAATGACAGCTCCCAGTTTGTACTCATCAGCAAACTTTGTCAGCTACAGACCTTTAGTTTTTGCCTGGACTATGGAGAAGTAGATTCTGAACAGTAGAGATCCCAGAACTGATCCCTGTGGAACACCACTGGTTACGGGTCTGTTGGAGGAAGTGCAATCCCCTCTTTTGACTGTATGAGTTCTATCAGTGAACACCAACATCAAAATTCCATTCAAAAATCATCCTTTCCTTAAAGCCACAACATCTCCCACGAGAAACGATCACCTACATAAACTAAGTCCATTGCACACTCCAACTCAAAATCTGAGACAGTCCTGAAATTCCAAACTTTGTTAAAAAAAAGAAAACACACCTCAATAGCAACCATAACAACTTAGAATTGACTGAACTATTACACTTAGTGAAACGCTTCACTGCCACTATAGAGAACCATACTTCTCATCCTGTTAGTGCAAGAAATCTTGACAAAACCAAACATTGCGGGGGGGACAAAGACCCAAACTAGAAATAGATGATTATTCACATTCTTATAAGTAAGAAAGCACTCAGACCAAAAGGATTTGCATTAGAATGCATTTTCTGACAGATATGAAGTAAGAAACACAAAAATATATCACTGGTGACTCAAACCACCATTGACTCTCCAGCAAACACAACAAATACAAGGAAAGGAGTAAATTATGAGTCAAAACTGCACATTCTGTGAAAAACTGGAAAGCTATGAGGTATACTTGATGAATGAAGAGCATCCGCAGCCTATACTCAGTCGGCAAGCACCCAAGTGAAAAACTGTGAGCAACCACTGGCCAACTTGATGCACTGCCAATGGATGACCCCCAAGTTAATCCTAGAATATTATGTATGTTATTCCTTTATTTTTTAATAAGAAAACTACCAAAAGTGGAAATTAACTCCTTTTAGGACATACCAGAGTTATGGTCACTGACAGTTGCATGTCATTTGATGTGACAACATTCCTATGACTAGAGAATTCGATCCTGTGAGCTGTTGCAGAGAAAGTGAAAGAAGACTCATAGTGCTCACCTTAAATAGTCATAGCTATTGTGAATGCCCCTACTCAGCTCACAGACAAGCAGATTCATGGGTAAGCCTGTCATGTCACTGGAGATAAGAAATGTATTCTCTTGTTCAGGATGTATCAAGAATCAGAATATGGTGATCTACAAGTTTCCAAGACCAAGGGTTCAGAAAATGTGATACACAGAAATGATTCTCATTGTAAAATAGAGCATAGCTTTGCATTAGAAAACTTAAAATCGACTATGTAGTCTCTTCATCAAGCAAATAAAAAATATCTGTCGAACTCTCCACAATAAATACATATATGGCAGAAAAATAAAAAACATGGACTAGTCAGGAAAAAGAGTATCATAGAATGAAGATAATATCTCCAAACTTAAATATATATATATATATATATATATATATATATATATATATATATATATATATATATATTTATTTATTTATTTATTTGACATTTGTTTACTGGGAAAGTCTGATTGGTTGATGAGGTACCCATTTTCAGGGGAGGCCTGGGTAGAAATGCTCCAGATACATACGGTTAACAGAATGAAAAACTAGACAGACATAATAAAGTTGTAACATTCAAGCACAAATATGAAAACAACACATTAGTTTGTTAGAATGATAACTTAACAGACATAATAAAGTCATAACATTCAAGCACAAAATTTGAAAAACTAAAAATTGGTTTGTCACAATAAAAACTCAACAGACATAATAAAGTAATAGTGTTCAGGCACAAATTATAAGGAAAGCCTAATAATAGAAATATGCAGCATTATTAACATAATAGATGATTATCATAATGATTATTAGTATTCTAGAGCTCATGAAATATGGTAGCAGAATACTCTGGTGAAGGCATAGGACAGCATGAGTAGAGAAGGGTAGGGTATGATAAAGGGGATAGTAGGAATAGATGTGGAAAAGGTATGAATTTAACCTCAGGGGAGTATGTGTATAGGAAGGGAGGGCAGGGTAAGTTAGTAGTGGTGTTAGAGAGAGTAGAGGCAGAAAAGGGAGTAAGAGCTCCTTAGCCTGGGCTCATACATGACCAAATCCAAGATTAGTTGAAATATTCTTTCCCAGAGGTTTTGAAGGATTTCAGATTAGTAGCAGTGTTGATAGTTAAAGGAAGGTAGTTCCATGGTTTTGCCACATAACAGGAGTAAAGTCTTAGGCCTGGGATTTTGTTAAGTTTATAAGTTGTGAAGAGATGTTTGTCTTCAGATCTGAAATGTTTATTTGGGATATACAAGTTGATTGGGGGATAGATTCATCACCCAAAGACTCCCTGCTTGTGAACAAAAATCCCCAGCACATGAGAGGCAGAGCACTCGCTTCCCTTGTTCAGAGAGAATTGACACCAATGGATGGAAGATTAAAGATAGATTACCCCAGTGATTACCCTCACTGTCACCACAGCGACAGAGGCACAGCAATTATAGTTCCCCATACTAAAGGGGTGCGGGAAGCCACAAAACGATGGCTACTTGTTGTAAATGCCGCAGATAGATAGAATAGATAAAACTGATGAACCTATGAACCTATGATTAATGGTTTAAGAGCAGGACATGCTAGTGGGATGCAGATGATTCTGTATACAGTAGTAAGTTGTACATATTGGAGGTGGAGGAGGACTTCAAGCCATCTTAGGGAATGTAGGGCTTTACAGCAATGAGTTAGAGAGGTTACTTTTATGGCAAATTTGGCAATTTTGTTATAGCAGCTTTCTAGTTTTTATACTTAGCAGGGTCTGTAAGTTAGTTAGAACTGGGGCCCCATAATACAGTGACAGTAAGAGGTAGGTTTTGGCCATGGTAATTTTGGTAGCTGCTGTGAGGAAGTTTTTATTCCTGTATAGCATGCCTAGTTTTTGGTGTGTATTGTATATACTCTTTTGTATGTGTAGGTCAAACTTAAGATTATCATCAATTGTGACACCTAGTAGTTTGGTATGCTGAACCAATTCATTTTCAGTATTGTTGGCTGAAAATATCTTGAAGTTTGTTTTGTTGGAGCTATGGGGGTTGTGGGTGAAGAGAAAGAGCTTTTTATTTTATTTTATTTTTTGGAGGGGTTCAGTAGGAGTTCAGCATTGGAGAGCGATGTTTCCATGGAAGAGAATGCTTGTTGTGTTATGTGTTGTAGGTGAGTTAATGTGTCTGATATACAGGTGATAGTAGAGTAATCTACATATTAGATTAGAGTGCCTTCACAAGAGGATGCAAGTAAGTTATTGGTGAAGACATTAAATAGTAATGGGCCAATTATGGATCCTTGAGGTACACCTTTAGGGGTGATATGCTATGGGGGAGATAGAGCCTTGCCATTTTACTGCTTGATGAATGTCAGCTAGGTAGCTAGAAAACCACTGAAATGAGGAGTAGGATAGACCAATCCTGGAAAGTTCTTTAAGGCATTTGGGGATACCATGTCAAATGCTTTTGACAAATCTAGAAATACTGCACATACTAGTCTACCAGTGTCATGGGCTTTGTTGACAGAGTCTATGAAAGATAATAATGCTGTTGATGTACTGTGTGCAGGTCTAAAGCCATGTTGAGTATGGGAATGTAGGTTGTTGTGTATAAGACTGTGGAGATGTAGGTGCACACATTTTTCTAGAATCTTAGTGAGGGGGTACAAGACTGCAATAAGACAAAAGTTTGTGATGTCACTGAAGTTGCCTCCCTTATGTAAAGGGATAATGTGCAGTCTTTTCCATAGGTTAGGGATATGTGACTCAGCTATGGTTCTATCAATTAAGATGCTAACAGGGAATGTTATTGCCTCTGTGACAATCTTTAGGTATTCTGGTGGGAGGCTGTCTGCTGAGGTTAAGCAAGGTTTCAGGTTTTGTGGTAGTTTTTTTTTTTTTTTTTTTTTTTTTTTTGAGGTAAAGGGATAGGCTGAAAAGTAAGCTGGGATGTTTGGTTTTTGGTTATGACTGAGAGGTTGTGTGTGTGTATAATGTATGGGGTGTGTAGAGGTTAGTATTGGGGATATTAGTAGAAGTAGTGAGTTGATGTGGATGATTTGGGTTTACTTTTAGGTTGAATATGGACTATAAAGTATGTGTTGAATTTGGTGGCTGTTTGAAGATGTTCATAGGTTCATAGATTAGTACTAAGCTAACTGCCCTTGCGAGCCATTTTAAGCCTAGCCAATTATCCCTTGTGAGACTCAAACTTTGCACCTTGTGTTTGTAAGGCAAACACCTTAACCATTAGGCCACCCTCCCAACCCCTGTGGTTTATTGGGATATGGACTGGGATTATTTTTGTTTACTGAGTTGGGTAGTGACATTGCAGAAGAACAGAAGTCCTTAGGGTTGCTTTTTGGTAATTTTGAATGTAGGAAAAGTATGATTTTTTTTATGAATGCAATAGTTGTCTTTTTGTTTGATTGTAGAGTTGTCTATGTAACTGAAGATTTATGTCATGTTTATTCTTTAGCCAGGCAGTCCATGATTTGTCCCTGTCTTTCAGATATGCACACATAAAGGTTTTCTGATCTGAATGAAATTGTTGCAAATATGAGATATTACCAAAGTCTTTACACTGTTTTACACAGACTTAGCACAAACGGAAATGCAAAACATGTAACACATACCTGCTCTATGAAGGAAGATAGTGACTGAGTGTAAGAAGAGACAACACTGAGGGGATATTTAGCAGTATATTCTACTATACAGACAACCCCTACCTCAAGTCAATTTATAGGTCAATTTATTTTCATTCATTTTCATATTCAATTTATGTGTGTGTGTGTGTGTGTGTGTGTGTGTGTGTGTGTGTGTGTGTGTGTGTGTGTGTGTGTGTGTGTGTGTGTGTGTGTGTGTAACTATATATAATAACACCAGGATCGCACTACAGTGGGGAAAATAACATATACCTTTGACATGCCTTAGAGTACTACTTGTCAGTGAAATGAGTTTTAGGTGAAATTAACTTTTAGTGAAATGAATTTTAGGTGATTTAGTCTCAGTGAAATGGGTTTCAGTGAAATGGTCTTTCACTGAAGTGATACAAATCCATATAGATATGTATTTGTGTGTGTGTGTGTGTGTGTGTGTGTGTGTGTGTGTGTGTGTGTGTGTGTGTGTGTGTATGTGTGTGTGTGTGTGTCTATATATATATATATATATATATATATATATATATATATATATACACTTGACCTACATGCAACTTAAATTACAAACATCTAGATTTGGAAGCCAATTTCAGAAGAAGTAATACTCTCATGAGAAGTGTCCCAGTAAAATCTGAACAACCTGATATAATAAATATTGTCTAAGATAGCTTTACAGCTCTAATTAACCAAATGTCTTCAGCAGAGCCATTAAGAAAAAACAAAAAAAGCAAATTCACAACACTCTAAGAACTTCAAGATATACAAATACACTCAGATAAATGTGTGTGAAAGTTCTAAATTATTGTCATATATCTGCTGTAATAAAATCAACAAAAATGAAAAGAAACTTTGTTTCAAAAGGCCCAAGACTGTGAATTCTGTAGGATATTATGGTCTTATAAGTTGCAAAAACAAAAACTTGACTCATTTTAGACCTTCCTGACCCAGAATATCATCAAATTCCAAATGTTTTTCCATACCAGACTGCAGTTTACACATGATGATAACAATATCACGTTTATTTTCTAAAGAAACTCATTCAATATTCATCAGATAATCTGAATTTATAGAAAAAAGTACAAAAAAAGTTTTTATTTTCAATTGTCTCTAATAGCTATGCAAGATGTTTGAGGTTTGCGGGTCTGATACTACTTCCTGGTATACAGAATAGTCTACAAAAAATTTAAAAATAATAAAAAGTTCAAACTACATTTTAAATAGAAGTGGTCTGAAAATAATGCATGATGCATGTAAGTTCACAACACATTCTTCAGATGAGACACTAAACTGAGGTCACATCTGCTTGAGTTGGTGGTACTTCAGGTGGATGTAAAAGATCCCTTGGCACCTATTGAAAGAAGTATGGAAAGTTCCCCTATGCCTTGACCAAATTTCTCTTACTAGTTTAAATACCAGCTCAGGTCTTCTCTTAAAAGAGGCCACTAGCCTTGTTGGACTAACCTGGTCAAGAACAGTTAACTTAAAAAAATAAACAATAACACGAGATGTAGAATAAGAGATTAAATTGTTCATAGTAAACTGCTTTGTCCCAATTTCTTTAGCTAGGCTATGAGATCTTGTAATTTTGTAACAATTATAATAAATACATTGTTTGCAAAATGGAATTATTAGGGATTTTGCTGCTTGTGACCTGGAATGTTTCATTGTACTGCTGTATTATAGGCAACTCATACAGCTGCATTAAAAATACGTTGGCTAACAGCTGGTGGTATCACATATTATCGGGTTGTAGTTTGGAGGGTCTTGGTCTTCCTTAGTGACCAGGCATCTGAATATGGCTGTGCACATATGAGGCTGATGCCTGTTTGGTTCTGCAGCTTATTTCACAAAATACTGTCTTTGAACCATAAAAATGAGTGTTTGGTTGGTGGCTTATTTCCATGTTGTGATGCTTTTACAGTTATTCTGAAAGGACAAGTTACTTTCATTTTGTTATTCTATGAGGTCAAGAGGTGTTTCGGTGTAGGAGTTTGGCTATACTCTTCTTCTTTCAGCTTTTCCCATTTAGGGGTTGCTATAGTGGATCACCTGTCCACTCATGATTGGCAGTGGAGTTTTACAGTGGCAAGTTGCCAGCCCAGTGCCCAACCTTCCACAGAAGGCACACACATGCATTCACTCACAGGGCCAATTTAGAGTGTGCAATCCACCTACAGCATGTCTTCAGGAGGAAATTGGAGCACCCAGAGGAAACCCACACAACCACAGGGAGGACATGCAGACTCCACACAGAAGGCACCCCACCCAAGGATCAAACCAGAGAACTTCTTGCTGTGAGGTAGCAAAGCTAACCACTGCACCACCACAGCTGCCTGGGAGGAGTTTGGCTATACTCTATAGCTGTAAATAGTGGGAGTTTAATATGAGTTGTATATTTCTGATGGGGGTTGTTCTTTTTTGCTTAATGTGCATTTTTTGTTTGTTTGGTGTTATCTTGTTGGAATAAGTAAAACACACCTATTGAAGGCACTGCTGCAGCTGCAAGCATCTGCTTAAGTCTAAGTTAAAACTTCACAAGCTTCCATACTTTATTTGGACACTTTTGGCCACCAATGAAAAATAATTTCTATGTATTCAATGCAGGATATTTAAATAAAATGTTTAAATGCAAATGCCTTCACAAAGCATTTTTCTAGGTTTCTCAGATTGAGTCGTGTCTATAAAGATAGTTGAAAGTGCACAAATATGAAATATTGCTATGGAAAATAGGTATTTCCATTTGGTGCCTGAGTTCCATTTTGAAAGAATATATTCAAATGGTTAAATAAGGAAATCCATGCTTTACATACACTCTTACCTGAAAGCCTTTAAAAGTTTTTAAGGATTATAATGTGCATGCTATTCTGCATTAGCATACATGTTATAAGAGGTCTGCTTTTGCACATTTCAGAGAATAATCAGCTACTTGCTAAGTTTGGCATCACTATAGAGAAACCAGTCTTCAAAGTGATAATCTTACTATATTGATTTGATGGTGCAGTGATAGTGCTGTCACCTCACAGCAAAAGTTTCTCCGTTTTGATTCTCTGCTGGGATGCCTTCTGTGTGGAGTCTGCATGTTCTCTCTGCATTTGTGTGGGTTTTTCCTCCGGGTGCTCCAGTTTCCTCCCACATTACAAAGACATGCATCTGGAGTGTTTCTCCCCAGGCCTCCACTGAAAATCGGCTTCATTCCAAGTTGGACTTTACCGGTAAACAAATGTTAAAATAAGACATGTAAATAGAGTGCCAGCTGCTCCATGTAGCAGTATTATAGATACTCAATCTACTCATACTGTAATGTTTGCAATGATATGATCTTATAAATAAGCACAGATGCACTTTGATTTTATAGGCAAATGTCGCTCTATGCAAAGTTCGCCCGTATTTTTATTTAGACTTGTCAAATACTTTCAAATATCATAAATATAAACAAATGTATTGCACACCTAAGCCCAATTTCTACATGTATTACTATGCATGTGTCCATTTGATACTAATATTTATTTAGACTGATATGGATGCATTTCCTGTTAGACAAACTGTAAATGGCAGTTATTTTTATATGTTTCCACCTATCAATGCATTTAGCACATTTAAGCATAAGCTTGAAGTAGCCGCATTAGTTACAAGAACATTTAATGCTACAGCTTCTCATTCTTATGTGTATCAAAACTGTAGATTCTATTATAATCAGGAAACAGAGTATCACAGAATGAAGACAATGCCTACGGACTTGAATATAAACAAACGTATTGCACATCTAAGTCCCCCTACACCACCTTAGTAATGATGCCCATTCCTCCATCCCTAACCCTTCTCCTTAAAGTCACTAAAACCTTACCGTAGCACTGCAACTACACAAGACAGACTCAGACACATAGATATTCACAAACACACACAAACAATATTACTTCCATCCCTTAACCTAACCCTTACACTTACCCAAAAATATACAAACTCGCAAACGAAAAAACACAAGAATCAGTCCGTGGGAGACCGCAACCACTCAATTTAATATATTAACACCAGTGAATACAAATACAACGTTTTCGTCAGTAAAAATGGTTGACTTCTTCAGATACATTGATAGGTTGCTCTAACCAAGCATATATATTGTGCTAATTATCAATTAAAATCATTATTTAATTAAGATTTAAAAATATAAAATCACATAAAGAATTCAGGTATTATTACTTCAGTTCCCTATTAAAAACATAAATATTTCATTTAAATTGTAAAATTACTATATAAAACAGCATTTCATTATGTTGTTCTAATAAACTTATTATCAAAAAATGTTGATAATAACATTAATATTATACTTTTATTGCTACCAAACCCCTTATAAATAAAAATATTAGTACTTTGGAAAAAAGCAGTTTCACAGCATTACAGATTTAAGCTTAAGCAAAGGTACAATGGATATAGTGTCATTCAGGCCAGGTAATAGGTTTGCTTGTAAAAGAATCTGCCAATAAGTTTCCCTGTGCTCCAGTCTGATCTCCCAGGGACCCCCTCTATTATCTCGATGCATAACTTCTATTACCAAAAATTCAAACCTGACCTGGTGACATGTCAAAGTATGCCGAAACAAAGCATTGTTAGTATTTTGTTTCTGCATTTCATATATGTGTTCATATATCCTTCTCTTCAAATGTCTCTCGGTTTTACCAGTGTAAAACCCTTGACATTTTTGACATGTGGCCATATAAATTAGCCCTTGACTGTTACAGTTAGAATAGGCTGATGCCCTAATCCATTTGTTTCTAGCTGCTATGTATATTTTATCTGTATGTGATATATATTTGCATTGTGGACAGGCTCCACACCTATAAGTACCTTTACGTTGATTTGATGTACTTGTGTCAATAGGCTCATATTCCAAAATATTTTTAATATTGTTTCCTTTTCGGAACATAGTTCTGACTGTTTTTCCTTTCAAATTTCTAAGAT